>NC_135180.1:27474293-27785293 GCF_041146795.1 Maylandia zebra
TCAATGATACGCATGATGCAAGTCACAAGGTGAGTTCACGTGCATGTAGTTTCTGATTTGAACATGCAAGTCTTACAGCATGCACACGTCCAGCTTTTCCGCATATCTTAGCTGTGGTTATCTGCCGATGCAGATCCACACTATTTTTTAATTAATGAGAGAAAGAGACAACATTGAGCTGGATGTAAACATATTTTGCGAGGAAAATAGGGAATAGGTGCAGTGATTGAGTGAAATGTTCATATGGGAAGTAAGTATATAAAACAAAATCACCAGTCTTTTGGATATTGGCTGCTGTTTGTTTCTTCTATGTTAAGATGATCCCACACTGCTTTAATAGTGTTGAGGCCTGGGCTCAGGGGAGGCAAATCGATGACTGACAGCATTCCAATGTATGTTTTTCTATCCATTTATGCATTTACTCCACTGGCAGCGTGTTTGGGATCATTGTCATCCTGAAAAATGAAGCTGTTGCCAGTCAGATGTTTTCCAGATGGTATTGCATGGGGGATCAAAATCTGATTTTCTGCATTTATAATTCCATCAGTTTTGACAAGATCATCAAAACCACTTGTTGAAATGCAGGCTCAAACTATGTCTCTACAGCCATCTGATTTACAGATTTGAACCAGAAATGCAACATTTGGATTCATCACTCCATAAAACCCGTGGTCACTGATTCTCAGGTCAGTTCTTGAGTAATTTGGCGAACCTCAGCAGTTTTACTCCCATTGTCCTTTCCACAAAATGGCTTTTTGACAGCTACCCTTGCAATGAGACCATTTCTGAAACAGTAGATGGTCCGGGTGACAGCCTGGATGCTCTTTGCTATTTTTTCCCATTGCTCACAGGTATGAATTTCAGATATTGTTCATCTGCTGCCTGACATTTCTTCTTTTCTTCTCCACTTGCCCAGTGTTCTCAAATTTGGCGGGTGGGGGGTGTAGGGCACGCCATACTTAGATATGCCACGTTTTCAGCAAAAATACTGTTTATGCCTGTCAGACTGTTATCTTTGGCATTTTCCGTTCAAATAAAGAAACGGGTGCAAAAAGTTTGTTTTGCAACAGGTTGCTACGAACAAAGTGCCTAAAGATGTAATTTAAAACTTTCTTTGTTGAGTTGTCTGTTATGTGTAAACATAACACTGAATCATCCTTTGAGTTAGTGCCTTTATATGTTTGAATGATTTATAGTTCAGTGCTAAGTTGATTAAAAAAACTAAACATTCCTCTGAAAGTACTCAGGTACAAGGACTGGACTAAATTTGAGTGAAAAAGCACCCAGTGTCCAAAGAAAACCCCAGCAAGCTCAGCAAGTCTGGAGGACTATTCAAGATCAATGAAAAAACAACAACCCTACAATAAATTCTGGCTTCTTGGAGGAAAATATAAAGAAGTGAGCGGTGGTTTTACAGTCTACATCCAGGAATATATATTTGCTGAACTGTTGTCATTTATTAGTGAAATAATAAATGACAACAGGTCTGTGATAAACAGAAGTTAAAAAATAAAATATGTATTGGTGTTATTCCTCACATTTATCTGCACTCTTCCCATTTCTTTTCAAGTGCGAGTCACAACTGCTACACTGCTGTCAATTACAGTCACAGTACTTTCTCTTTGTCCTTTTTCTTCCACACACACACCTCCTGTCTGGAGCTGCCAAAGAGCTGGAGTGAAATATTATTGAACTGGACAGAGGGCAACACTTTATGTTACCATAAGTACAATAAAAGCTTCCCAACAAGCATTAAATCCAACCAACATGGCTCGTGCTTCTATCTTACACCACGCCTCTCTGACCAAACACATTGAAAGTGAGGAAGTCAGTCGAGTCTTGTTCTTGACTTGACTGACTTTACTCTTGAATCTTATTTTGACCACTGTTTGCAGTTAAGCAATAAAAGAAAACATAAAAGCAGAAGCTTACCACCAAACTGCTGCTGCTTTACTTAGCTTAGATTACTGTAGCGCCCTACATGCTACACTAGCTCTGCCGCTAGCTGCTAACTAGCTAAAGAACAACAGATCAGAAGACACTGTACCATGCATCAACACTGTCACCAAAATGCAGTCAAGCTTTTTTGGTCACTACTGGACCTTTCTGCAAGTCTGACAGCATGCATATCTCTGCACTGATAAAACAGACAAATGCACAGCATTAATAACAAAGAAAAAAAATTTAATGATTTCTAAATGCACATAATGTGCACAGCCACAGTGCGCTTTGTACAGTGGTTGAACAATGGGGCATTGTGCAACATCAATATTACTGCTGCATATAATAGGTTCAGGTTCAGATATGTAACAAACTCATAGAAAAGCATTCATAAACATTAATCAAGCACAGGACAGAGGTGCTTCAAAACTGCAATAACAGCCAAGCAACACAGTTCACAAACTGATCCGTCATTCGGAGTTTTTCCACTTCCAGTCTGGCTTAAGGCATCTGCTGATAATGAGTACGGATCTGATACCAGTTTAATTAAAAGGCTGGATTTCTCACTCAGAGGAAGAGACTGGGAGTCAGTCTTTTACGTTTAAAACAACATTAGGTTCAAATTAAAACATAATTTCGGGCCCATGAAAACAGACAGATGAGTGGTACTTAATTCTAAGATACTCAAAGGCAGACATGGATTCAAATCGTTCACCTAATTTATTTATAGTTGCCTGATTTCAACGCAAAACGATTGACAGGCTATGCTGCTGTTTCTTTTTTTTCGGCCACAGTAGTTTAGTGGACAGAGTTTAGTGAGGAGTCATTACTATAAATGTTGGAAAAACTTGAATTTTTTCAACTTGAACACATTTGGGAAGGATGAAGTATTAATATGATACGATAATATAAAGGACGCTTGTGTTATCTTGGATAAACGCCAAACACACACAAGCACTATTGTTCAGAAAGTAATCTCTGGCACGAGAAAAAGTGAAAGTTTACACAATATATAACAGAAGGAGGCTGTGAACATCGGCCAGCATACCCTCGGTACAGTCATCGTGAAAAGCAGAGTCACACATTTTGGCAGAACACACACAAGCTCTTAAGGGAAAAATGAGCTTCATCTTTAAGCTGCTCAAATTTCCATTTCCATTTGATTGCTCTCTCAAACGGCTGCGTATTAGTTTGGCACAGCGGGCAGATAGAGTCCACTCTATAAAACAAATCTTTAAGCCATTTTGTTTCTGGGCATCTTCACTTTGACCCAAAAATCATCAGCTTGTGCCAAGTTACAAGTGAAGCGAGTGAAATAAAGAGATAAGTTCTTTTATGGACCACATACTGCACAAAAAATGAATATTTTGGACTTTCTTGTAAGGCCTATAAAAGCTAATATCACTTTTCTTTTTAATTTTGAAATTCGGTGCTGTATTAAGAAAACATCTAAAATGCCTCCAGGCCTCAAAGCAGAGTTCTGCACAAAGTCATTTTAACCACGGGCCATCGTGCCAAAGAAATGGCCCTTACATCGTTTTTAAATTTGATTTTGCATTTGCATTGTATCCAACTCCTCTGAAATCCATCTGCAAAATATTTCTGTGTGCTCTTTATTTGAAACGAATAACTCTTGATGGATCGGAGCTGACAAATGAGAACGGCGTCGCAAATGCACGTAAGCTGAGAATCACAACCTCACAGGTGAGCCTGCTCCACCTTGGTTGTTGCTGATGATGATTTCTGCATTTGTAGGATAAAAAAAACAAAAAACGCTGAGAAGCGCTAATCTCTCCACTCTGATTATTGCTGTCACTTTAGATTTATCCATTGTATGTGTGCAGATTTGGCAGTCAATTTCATAGTCTTAAACACATTCTCTCTGGGAAACGCTAAGGTCAAGAGGGATCCATAAATAATCTCCAAGTCTGTGACTCTTCCAGTAAGCGTTATTCAAAAGGGATCAATAGGATGTTGTGATTCAAACACAAAAACCCATTCTTTTGCTTATCAGCAAAGCTCTCTCGCAGCACTTTGTGGTGATCAATTATTAAAATCAACTTCACATGGCCCCCACGTGTCAACAAAACAGGGAAGTCAGATTTATTCTATAGGCAAAGACTTTTGAGAGGTAATTTTTCATCTGAGTGGCCTTTAGCATTTCTTATTAAAATACATTATTGTTCTTGTAGATTTATTTATTCTATGTGATAGCTCATTAGTCAGATTAATGTAATATACTCTCTTCTCTCCAGAAACAGTATGCCCGCGAAGAGGTCCGCGTTGCTGTATAAATAAATGACGTGAGGTAAAGTTCAATTCTCTTGCTTTTTTGCTGAGGCACTGCCTTTCATTACGCATCTATTTTTAAGGATGAGGAGCTGCTAAATTTAACTTTAAGTGGCTGAACAGCAGCTGAGATCAACTCTCAGCTCCAATGTGCAAAATTGACTTGAAGTCTCACACGTAAGAAGCATTTCAAGGCTGAGCCACAGCACATGGCACTGTACACTCTTAAATATTTATTGTACCGCATTAAATCATATCAGAATTCAGTCTGTATCGCTCATCGGATGATTATTTGCAGCAAACACACTGATACGCGCAAGCTTTAAACACATATGGCACTTCACGTGCGAGGATTAATTCTGTAAATACACCTACATGCTCTTACTCTGATCTCAGTGCCACTGTGTGAACGGTGTGTCGCCTCAATTATCACAGAGAATGGGAAGTTATTTTTATTCTGGAACTTTATGTGATGATGAAAGGAAACTTATTTAAATGAAATTACAGATTTACATGTACGTACTGCTGCCCAGTGAAACGTACCTGTTTAAGCAGCTGCTCAAAACTGCAGTTCGCTATCTTAAAGTAAGCACCTCGTGAATTTGTGCCTTTACTGCTAATGAGAGACACAACCTGAAAAAAGAACTTCAGCATTAGAAATTTTACATACAATATCCATGGCAGCATACTTGGGGTTGTTGGATGCTTTAGAGTTAAACAAGTATTAGTATGATTCCTTGATATCTAACCTGTAAATTAACCATTAATTAAAGACTTTTAGACACATTTACCCCAGCTAACTTAATTCTCATGGCTGGTTCACGTTAAACTCGAAGTTTTTGTGAATTTGCATTTGTGCAAACTGAACAATTCCAGCTATGACAGTGTCATGAAAATCCATGAGCTGGGGCGCTTCCACAGACTCCGGGTTCTCGCCCGAGGCCACTGACAATCATACAAAAAAATGGACAGAGCTCGGGGAAAAGCAATCCCTTTGGGATTACGTTGGGAAAGGAACCCTGTGTGAAAACTCTGCCAAATCAAGCATGTGGAGCTACCTGCTGCGGTGACCCCTGGTGAATAAAGGGGGCAGCCCAAAGTAGCTTCTTTCGTGAAAATATGTTTCAGATATCGGTTAAACCTCCGCACCTGCTGGCTGTGAGGAGCAAATATTCACGGGCTTCCAACACCACAAAATTAGGGCTTCATTTTGCACCATGATGTTACGCATCATGAGGCTGAAGTCGGCATGGCAACAGTGAGTAACACCTGCTTTGACTAGTGGGCCTCACCGACAAAGACGAGGAAACCATGCTTCAGAATTCGTGGTTTGCTAACGCTATCGTGGAGAGAGAAACTAGACAAAAAATCTTTGTTTGACTGAGGAATTTATCTCAAAGCTCAAAAGAAGCCACAGCATCAAAGCTCAGTACAGTTTTAAACTTTTATTCAGCTGGAAGATTCCTACACCGTTTACAGTGTTTACTCTCACTGTATTTTTATTCTTATGAAGTAAACACAACAGAGCGGTTTAGCAATTTTACTCACACAGATTTTATTGGACCACAGTCCTGCTTAAGACAGACAATGAATAAAGTATTTTGTGCAACGGTTAAATTTAAACATCTATCCAAACCAGAGTCAAACTATTCTATTCATAGTCGATCTCTATTCTTCTTTCCTAGGATAACAAAACAGTACACGAGATGTCAAACACACTGCCAGTCGTTCACACAATGTGTGGCGACGCTCACGCTGATGAGTTGTATTTTTCAGCGGCCACATAATGTCAAATGTTAAGAACAATATTGATGATAACAGTAAGTGTTTCAGAAGATTAATATCTTCATTAAATAGCAAGAACATCACCATGTCAGGAATTTAATTACGCTCACCACAGAGTCTAAACATCTCCTGCTTATAATGTCATTTATATACCATTAACACAACAATTTGAGAAATAAAATGCATCTAGAAAGAAGCAATGTGCCACCTGGTTGACACCTGATGAGCGTAATGACTCTTTTTATTGATATGTGTAAATGTTCACTGATAATGCTTTTAATTTGTTTATCCGCTCAGAACTCTTGTTTAAGGTTAGGGAAAGGTTGCCGGTTAAATACTGAACTGGTTTAGCCGATTTCCTCCTAATGACGCACGCTTACGATCACGCTGCAGAACACGCCGCTCTGCTAGTTTTTACAGTTCCTCAAACCCGCTGATTTCCATTCATTTTTGTTTAGATAAAAGTATCATGTGGTACTGCAGAGGAGTATTGCAGTTTCAATGTAATGCAATACTACACTAGACAAAAGCTAAACCAGTAAAAACTCTTGAAAAAAAACTTGTATATATTCCTTTATGTGCATGTTCACACAGGACCGCCCCCTCACCAATTTTGTGCTGCACAAAAAAGCAACACTTCTTGGACTGAAAGTGTTATTTTATGCCAGTGAATATAACCCTGTTAACAAATGTGTTGATTTTCACAAGTAAAACACTAGAAAAAAAAGAAGGTTGGTACACAATCTGCCAGTGCATGTTTGTTGTTTACTCAAGGCCCCTGGGAGTCAACCTATACTGGGATTTTCTTCTTCTGGCACTACATAAAGATTAAAAAAAAAAGAAATAATGATCTCCATTTCTAATAAAGTCTTCCAAATATATTCCCGGGCTAAAATAAACGAGAGGTTTTTATTTCACTGCTGTTTTCAAACAAATTCCTCGATTAAACGCTAAATCCATCCCGCTGTAAGTCTCCAAAGAATATAGTGCATTGCACATCAAAGCATCTAGTTTGCCTCGCGTACTCCTGTGCAAAGTAGGACACGCCTTCACTCTGGGGAAGCACTGCCCATCTCTGCGGCTATTTGAGGAACTACAAAGTCCCAGAGGTCTAATTTCTAAAGTCAACCACATTTGTATAAAAAAATAGTACCGAGTCATCTCCACTCTAAATGCCAACCTATACTCAAGGAGAAAAAAAGGTGAGGTTATGTCTTTTTCTTTTTACTATGTCAGGAGAAAAAAAAAGACAGCAATTACAGATAAACACTGTTTACAAAATGTTCTAATACTGGCTGTTTGAGATGATGTGATTCCAGTGTTTGATCACAATCCTAAGGCAATTTTTCAAATCTATCTGCACTACAAAACAGTCTGATGGAAAATGCATTTGCTGTGCTCTGATTACAGATTATTACAACCCAATGAACAAACATTTGTCTTGTCAACATCTCCAGTATGAACTACTTCCTCCTGATTGTGATCCTATTTGTATTTCACCACATGCTATTTTTCATGTCAAGAAGTCACTCTCACGTGTATTGCTCATCAAATGTGAGAAAAGCGATTTGCGAGGCGTCACGTCGACCACGAGGTATGACAGAGGCAGACGCAATTTAACCGCAACATCCCGGGTATATGAGGTAAATCTGGCTGAAGACCATGTCTGCATATCATCCCCCCCTTCGCTCTTTTTCTTTACACATTTGTCCCGTCATCCTCCACTTCACAGTGCTCAGTCCAAGCAAAAATGCCAAAAACTGGACTTATGATATGACACACAGCTTTGTAAATGGATAAGCCAGTCATGCCAGTCAACTTCTGCCTTGAGCCCAGAAGTCTATTATTAGCAGACTTATTACTTTTTGATGGCAAAAAAGATAATTGAAAGATTTTTTTTTAAATTATGATTTTCTTTCAGGACATTTTATTAAGAAAATGATTATATTAGAACAAACCTATGATGTAATGATGTAAAATGTATCTACTTACAAGTATATAATTCAACGCATTAACATCATTCATGTGAAAACAAAGTTTCCACATGCCTCTATGCAGAATACCTTTAATGCTTTCACAGGAATTAAGAGGGATAAATGGCAGCTGCTAAACAAATTCATCAGCAAGTGTGATAACCTCTATATAAGCCAACGTTTAGGGCAGTTTGCTGTTCTGGAGCATTCAGGTGCGCTAACACAATACCACAATGGTCCCAGGAGTGGACATCCCAGGTAAGAGAAACTGCACTTGTTTGGAAGGGTTGGCCAGTGAAAGCATCTACTCTCTCCAAGACATCTGGAATAATGTCCTTTGGACAGATGAGACAGATGTTGAGATGCCTGGCCATAATGCACAGAGAAACTAGCATAGCAGCAGAAACACCTCACACCAACTGTCAAACACGGTGATGGATGGCTGGTGACTTGGGCTTGTTTTGTAGCCACAGGACCTGGACAACTTGCAGTCACTGAGCATTTCAAAGGACTCTAGAGTCAAATGTGAGTCCATCTGACAGCTAAACTTTGGCCAAAATTGCGTCACATAGTACGACACAGCATGCAAATCTATAGAATAGCTGAAAAAGAGTTGTTGTGTACCAATGGTCAACAGTCCAGACCTCAGAGTGATTAAAATGCTGTGGTACGACCTTCGGAGAGCTGTGCAGAAATAAACAGCAACCAACATAAAAGAAATGAAGCCAAAGGTGTTTCTTCAAGCTATTAAAGTATGACAGGACTGTTAGGAATGCTGTGAAATCTTCTTTTCTTTTTCTTTTTTTTAACATATATTGTAAATTATTTATTTTTAAATAAATAATTGACAATTATAGTGTTACCCTAAGAAAATCTAAACGTGATATAGCATAAAATTGACTGTAATTTGAAGAAAAAGTCACTCTTTCAATAGTGAGCAAAACCTCACCAAAGACATCAAGTCAGAGTAGATGGAAGTGTAAGATACAAGACTAATCCTGACATCTGACATGATCTCAAGCTTTAATCAAGCCACAAATGCTGCCAGTCCACAGGAGCAGCCCTATTTAATAACTGTTTTTGTTTATTTTCTTCATTTTGCAATTTTGGTTTAAATGACGTTTGTGCTCACTCCAGGTCAGGGACGAGCTGCTGTACCAAATGAAGGAGTTTAAGTATCTCTGGGTCTTTTTCCACAAATGAAAAAAGACGGGAGCAGGAGGTTCACAGATGGATTGGTGTGGTGCCTGCGGTGCCTGTTTTGGTAATAAGAGAGAGTGTGAAAAGCGAAGTTGCCGACTTACTAGTCGATCTATGTAGTACCCTCACCTATGCCCATGAGCTCTGGGCAAAAGAATGAGAGTGCAGATACAAGCGATGAAAATGACCTCCCTCTGAAGGGTGACTGGGCTCTCCCTTAGCCATAGGATG
Source organism: Maylandia zebra (assembly GCF_041146795.1). Lineage (NCBI taxonomy): Eukaryota > Metazoa > Chordata > Actinopteri > Cichliformes > Cichlidae > Maylandia > Maylandia zebra. The sequence continues at coordinate 27,483,713 of NC_135180.1, forward strand.
AGGAGACTACTACTGGACTACTCCTCTACGTTGAAAAAAAACCAGTTGAGGTGGTTCAGGAATCCAACAAGGATTCCTTCTGAATACCTCCTAGATGAGATTGATGTGTCGCTGTGTATGGGAATGTCTTAGGTCTGGGTGTCTCTGCATAGACTGATGCCCCCGTGATACAAACCTGGATAGGGATCAGTCAGAAAATGTATGGATTGACAAAACTGTAGTATTTTGGACCATCTGACTCCATGTTGAAGAACTTGACCGGCCTGCACAGAGCTTTGGGACGAACTGGAGCTACAAGCCAGACGTTATCACCCAACATCACTGGCTGACCTCACTAATGCTCTAGCAGCTGAATTGGAGCAAATCCCTTCAGCCTGGAAAGCCTTCATAGACGTGCAAAGGCTGTTATAGCAGCAGACTGAATCCCAAAGTTTTGGAATGAGGCATTTAATAATCACATATGTTTGGCTGTTCGCATAATTTACCGAGGGCTCCACAGCCAAGTAAACTGTCATAAATTCCCCTATCTGAAGACCTGTCAGCATCACTTTGCTATCTTCCGTTCCTCTCTGCAGTCGTTGGAATCTCAAAGCCCGTACGGTTTGTGCAGATTCTGGTGCAGCTTTAGAGTAATAACTGGCAGGTTTCGCTGCTAGACTGACCATTTGGTGCAGTTTGGCAGTCTGAGTCACTCTGGAGTATCACCGGGAAGGATTTTCTGTCTTTTTCAGTATTCTTTAATTTATTCTATTATGAGTTCACCGTTTTTTTATGAGTCAGATGTGGGCAAGGGGGCAACACATATGAAGTCTGAGACAAACAAAACATTATCATATTACAAAAACAATCTCACAGCCCTAAAAGTGCCACAGTCTGGAAGATAACAACTTGTGCAAAACAATACTTCCCACAGGATTCGTCTTATACAACCCTAACTAAGGCTTTGAACTCAGTGAGAGAAATTAATTTCTGAAGTTTAAAGTTTTGCTGCAGGCGATCCAACACAGCGGATGAACTTCAGGGTCACTTTGCTGAGCTGAGGAACTGAACCGAGAACGCTACTGACCTCCTCACTGTTATCCTACTAATAAGAGGCGAGCAGTTTTAATAATTAATGGCCTTAGTACCCCCTCAGTGGTTATATTTACGAATTGCTAGCCATCGTCATTTGATTGATTAAGACATGTTTACAATTCAGTGGCTGAGATGAATAATTAAACAGAACAAAATGTAAAGCTGTCACTGTAATGGGGTTGTTTTCAGCGACTGCAGGAGTGTAAGCACTCTTGTTTCTAAGGTCCTTTGTTTTATCTACTGTTTTATACTTGCAGTTTTCTTTAAATAAACCTGATTTTGTTTTATTTTTTATTAAAGCCGACTTTGAGAATGGGCTTTGTCCCACATGCATATTTTAGTTGCTCTCTTTGCCTCACTGCGCATTTCAGGACATCTAACCTATGATGTCACTATTGTAAAAACATCATTTGAATTTGTTTCGCTTATTTATTTTATGCTTTAATTCATTTAGGCTAGACACTCGTAAACTGAAGACATTCACTCGTAATAACTCGCTCCAATCTGGTACCTATTTCCGTCCGTTTTCAGACTCTCACAGATCCACAATCCTATGCAAATGCATCTGCTGTTGATGTATCAAACCTAAACCCTCCACAGCCCCAGCCTCTCCAGCCTGTGGTTGCTGGTGTGGTGTTCCCTGTTGAGGCCACCTTATTAAGCTGAATGACAAACACTTCAGTACTTGAAGTGGAGAGAGGCTGCTGGGAGAGGAGGCGTGTGCTTTCCCACATTTCAGTCACATGCTACTTTTCCAGAGTACCTTTTTTTATTCTGCTGTACATTTTCTGCCGTGCTTTTTGTTGAAGTTAACTAATGAGCAGTGCACTAAGTAGGCATTTCACGTGTAACACTGTATATGAGTATTTCCATGTCACAATGCAGTGACTGTACCTCAAAGGTACTTATTAGGCAGAAATTGTTATTCTACAATAAATTACTAATTAAAAATGTTCATACAAGACTTCCAGCATGTAAACGTATGACACACAGTGGACAGTATATCTGTTTACTCGTTTTTAATAAGTTTAAATATTTTCTTATGCAAATCAGCAATAATTTGAGGCTATTGTGCATAGAACAATGACATATTACCCCCTTTTAAGTTTATACAATGAACTTGTTACCGAGAAAATCCTTATTCACACATCCAATAGTTAAGGAGCATTAATTTGAGCTCAGGATTCACTCTATTTTAGCTTTGTCTTTGTTCTCTAGCAAGTCCTAAGGGAATGTGCGGCTGTTTAGCTGCTAAATGCTCCAGTGTTTTCACCCGCTAGTCATTAATTGTGTTTGCTGTTTGGTACAGTAGCTGTTTCTCTGAAAAAGGACTGCCTGCTGTGTCCAAAATCAACACCAAGGGAGCGATGAGAGTGAACCAACATGGAAAAGTTGCAGGACCGACAGCAAAACATTAAGCCGAAACTCCTTGTAAAGTTTTTTAAAGCTCGGGCGAGCTTTAGATTAAGATGGTGTTGAGCAATATTGTTATTGCATAAAATTCTGTACATAAAAAACTTCCAATGCATAACTTTTGCTTGAAGCGGAGCATCTTTATAGTGCAACATGATTTAAAAACTGCATACATTGAACACAATGTCAATAAAAAAAAACTTGGAGAAACTACAAAATCAATACGAAATTTTTAGACATCAGCTAAACAGTAAACTCGGTCCTGGTATTTAAAATGTGTTTCCCCTGGAATAAACTAAAACTTCATATGACAGACCAGGTCCACACTGAGAAGGGTAGCAACGCTTGAGGCTCTCCTGCCTCAGAAATGCAGTTTAATACTTGCTTTTGCTCCAGCACCAAGATATTTCCCCCACTGGCTTTCTAATTCAATGTATGACCTCTCGCCAGAGAGTTTTAAAAGTCTTCAGGCAATGATCCAGCAGCTTTAGGTCTGGCCAATGACAGATGAGTTGCAGAGGCAGGAGCGAGACAGCTTGCCCTGGGCAAACCACAGAGCTTTGGTCAGCCTGCAGGGGTGAACTTCTGCAGCAGTGACGGGAAGAAAAAAAGCGCATGTAATGTTATTTCCAGGCTACAATATGGCACTGTCCTTTCAAACCCACCACCAACCACAGCATGCATTATGTGCAACTAAGCAGCAGGAGATCATCATGATACAGACAGTTTTTCTTCTCTTATTCTATGCCAAAACACACTGGAGACTTTAACTGGCAGCATTTTAGCATAGAAATTACTCGAATCATTTTCATAGACAGGAAGTGGTCACCTGGAAAGGAAATTTGTGCGCAAATACAATATGCAGCTTTTTCTGCACTTGGATGAAGATAAGTAAAAAAAATTGAACTGGATGATCAACACAGATCACAGTCCACAGACTTAGCGGTTAATGACACCAAAGGGAATCATTATGAGAGCAACAAGACGACAAGCCATGCTACCCTCTGGTGTTACTAATTGCTACCACAGACTTTTGTCCATGAGGATTTTTTTTTTTTTGAGTTACTGCAATAAGGCAAAGCTCATTTAGTAATTGGATATGCAAGCAAGAAAGTGAATAATAGATCTCATGGAGTGAAAGGAATGTTTTGCATATGAGTGGAAGCTGCTATTTTGCATACTTTAAGTAGTACACTTGAGTATGCTGGTCATTTTTTTTCACTGATGAATGAGCTTTTATGTCTGTATGATGTGTGACATGCACAGGGACACCGGTTCTGTGATTAAAAGACTGAAAGTTTTAACCACACTTGTTTTGATTTGATGTTAAAAGGACTGCCTTATGTTTCTTGTTGACAGTTCGCAGCCCGTCTAATTCTGCTTCAGTGTGTCGCTACATGCAGTAACAATTAATTGCATCAAGCATAAAAGACACCGATGAGAATTAATTCACTCGACATGCCTTTTAAAATTAAACTCTGGCCATTTAAAGATAATTTGCGGCACATCTTCTGCATTATATTTAATAATGCATTGATTGCAAGTAGATTTATGATTCCCATGTCTCTGTAACTGTTTCTCTTTGACTCACACATGCAGTAGATCTTTGCTAAGCACACTGTGCCATTGTAGTCCATTGCTGGAGGGAGCCTGCCCTCCAGTCACGCCGTTATCAGACAGTTGATGAAATGTTAACAAAGAAGACATTAGAAAGCAAACGGGAGACAGCTGGTGCAATCTTAGCAGAGCAGAGCAGCAGTGGAGATGTCAGACAGACATTCTGAGTTGCTGCCAAAAGGCACAATATGGTCACTAAAATTGCACTGCATGGACAATTTGCTTTTTTGTGCAAGAAAAATGGCTCTTCAAGACTTAGAGTACAAGAAGTAGTTCTTTTCATACCGCTTTGTAGGGATCTGCTTTAAAGGAACACCTTTACTTCAGCTTTATACGCTCAGTTAGATCAAAGAAAATAAAAATATCTTGCTACTCTTAAAAAAAATCAGTTCTCAAGGTATTTTCATGCAGGAGAACTCGTCTTAGTTTTTTGTAACGCCAGCCTGTGCACAGTGTTGATGTGTTCTTGTGAAAAACGTGTGTAATCACCTTGAACTTCACCTATGATCTGAGCGTTTCAACACCCAGAGGTCTCACCCTAACGCCCGGCTTAAAAGGAAACTGTTGCTTAGAGACACAAAACATGAATGGAGTCTTTCCTGAATGCGAAGCACGGTCACGAAATCGTGTTAAATCGTGTGCAAGAGGAAGGAGCTGCTGCCTTTGGCAAACGTTTAAAAGGGGCATTTTGTATTACACATGCAAAAAAAATGGGATGTAAAACGTTAACATGCATTCCGTCTCTCCCTGTCTTAAATCAAGCTCAGTGGGGGAATTGCACGACTGCACCGTGCAGCCACTGCTTGTTCCAGTTTGTTTCACGGAGGGGGGCTAAATAAAATAACTGAGAAATCTTTTTGCCATCGTGTTTGATCGCAGGTGGCTCAAGATAACATAGCTCAAAGTCAATTACTGACAGTAATGGATCATGTAGACAAAAATGACTTTTATGATCTAATGTTATGGTTGAGAATTTTTCTGAGTCATCTACTGCCCCAGGGTTAGGTTACAGAAAAGCTTAATCAATTGTGAACAACTGGCTCGGTCCTGTTGGTTGTTTCTTTGAGTTTATCTTTTGAGCCAGAAGGACCAATTTCTGGCCTGGCCTGCAGCAGTCAGCAGTGAGTGCCGGCAGTGCAGCGTGCACATTTGTCATAATTGTCTGCAGGCAAGCACACAAAAACAGTACTTACAGTTGTTGTGCTGGTTTTCTGCTTTGACAAGTAAGCATATTGTAGGTGAACACACCCAGCAGTACAACTGGCTGGAGGACTGAATAGAGCACCGTGAAAACGAGCGGATTCAGACCCATAAACATACAATTTACTGCATCTGATCAAAACTGTAAATGCAGGTAACATTTTAAAGTGAGAAAATAGTAATAATGTTATTTTGCTGAGATTTACATGGAGCACTGAAAGGGAGGCATGTCACTGTTACTGTGTGAAAGGGGAGATCTGTAATATCTTTTGTTGTATCATAGATACTGTCATTCATCAAACCGGGTGACCTCTGGCCAGTGCCCTTAGCCACATCCACAGAGTCTAGCTATGATGGATGCCTTATTAGAGTCCTTTATTAGTGTACTTTAGCCGGGAGATAAACTTTGTAATTAATGTCTCAGTTTGAGTATATCTCATTTATTTCAATCGGATAAAGGTGACTCTTCCAGCCGACCGGAGAACAATGGCCATCGGAGGAGACAGCAGTTTGGCAGCCGAGCGGAGCCTAGGAATGCTGAATAACAATCCCATCATCCATCATGGTACGTAGGGAGTCGGCAGACTGCGTTCGTCCCGAGGAGAAGTTCCAAGGAGCAGTTCACAATCAGGAGGAATGGCAAGGCTGAAAACGGCCACTTCCACTCGTGCTGCTTCTGTATTCTTCAAAACAGAACAAAAGAAACGGGCTGTACTTTTTGTTCTGCATGGAAGAATATGGCAGCAGAAACTGGTTGTATTTCTTTACCTAACTTGGCTGCGTGCTCTTCAATTAGAATTCAAAGCATTTTAGCAGCCAGGGGTGCCAATATGTACCACTGGCATGCTGCTGTAATCTACAGTTCAATATTACCCACGCATCATTAAAATCAGACTTGATGAATGACATAATGATGAGAGCAGCCCGAGCTGTGCTCAGCTACGGTCTGTGATGATGGCAGTAGTAATTTTCCTGTTAGGCCGGCCCCTCCTGTTTACTTAACCTTTCCGCAGTCCTCATTAACTCACCAACACCAGCAACTATGTTGGGTTGCCAAGGGCAAACACAATGGGCAGATGGAGCTGAGCTGAGACCATCACTTAGCCGGGCTGAGGTCACTCTTCTATCCTGCTGGTTCAAACCCTTCTCTCTGAATCTTAACATGTCATTACATTATTCCTGCTGCTAGCTACGCAACCAGCAATAGCCAGTATTTCACAGGCTTTCATTTAAGAATGAGGGGAAGCACGAATAAGCGAGGCGTCACAGGAAAGAAATCTCGACACTATTTCCTTCTGCTGTAAAGGTACTCTGAGGTGTTTCACTAATTTATTTATTTATTTCACAAATACCCTTCAGTAAGTCTCCATGAGAGAGGACAAAATGCAAACCCAGCACTGGGGGTAATAGGATATGCAGTCATTCATTCTGCTGCCGGTTCATACTCTTTGGCCAAATGACACCTTGGAAAAGAGCCACCCCGATACAGTAGCACCTTGTGAAATCACAGCCATTATTAATCCAGAGAAGGGCATGCAGTCTGATTACACACAGCCATAAAAGACAGTCACAAAACACGTCGCGAGTTAGCCCGTCTATAAACGAAAGCTTAACACGGCCCTGAAAATGTGTGCAATTAAATTTCCAGGAAATCCAACGGCGTGATTAAAACACATCTTAAAGCCGCAATCTGTTATTTTCCTCACATTCAAAATTACAGAGCATCCTCCTGTTGCATTTTACAGAACTGCCATCTTGTTGTTTTTAGTGAGAGATGAATAATGAATTTATTATTCACTGCTCATTGTGAAGTTGGGCAACAACGTTAATGCCATCATTGACTTGTCAAACCTGGCCAACGTTCCTCAGTCTCATAGCACATTAAATAGCGTTTAGCACACTGAGTATGTGGTGCAGTTCATATTAAAATTGAAATGCTGCATTAGCCAGAGCAACACATCAAGCGAGTATGTCTAGACCTTTGCTGCACATTACTCCCTTGTTTAGTGCTTACTATTACAAAACGTAATAGAAAAACAGCAGAAGAGTGAAGAAGTCAATAAAGGGAGACAAAAACAGAACAAGTAGTAATGAAGCTAACACTAGTAGAACCTACATTACGTTGATTTCATGCAAAAGTTTGAGGTATTTTTTATGTATTTTATATCAATTCTCTGTCTCACTCTGACACTGTGCACAAAAAATGCAAATGTGTCCTTCAACAACTGTTTTTTTGTTTTTTTAAACTATTTGGTCAGCTCCCCCCCTCCCAGATTGGCAAGGACATTGCCTTTGAGTCTGGGCTTTCACTGTTGGTTAATAAATAACAAAATAATCAACAAAGTATGACTGTGAACATTATTTGCAGCCTTGACTAGAAAAACCTTCCAAAGCCTGTGTGAGAACATTTTTGACTGTAACTGTCAATAGCAGAAAAACAAAACCAAAAAAGAAGAAAATAACATTTAAAAACAATATTTAAAAAATGAAAACTAGTAGGAGTGAGGTTAAGTTGGTGCATTTACTCTTGGTGGCTAGTAAAACAATTACAAGAAGATGGTTAAGCCCAGTCAAGCCTACCCTGGATGACTGGTTTGGGATCATTTTAGAGATATTTAGGATGGAAAAACTGACATATCTGTTAAGAAATCAAAAGGCCAAATTCTACAAAATTTGGAACAACTGGATCCTATTCATTACACCCACAAGAACTGACTTTACTTGATCTCACTGTTACTTGTACTTTTGTAACCTACTTATCTAATTTCTGACCATTGCCAATTTACTTTATTTTTGATTTTTCGTCATGACAGCAGCACAGGCACCCCCCCCCCCAGTTCATGTTTATAGTTCCATATAATGTGTTCTATCTTTATGTAACATGAGTCCCCTTCTGGAGAACATGTGTACCTTGTTAAACTTTATTCATCAGGCAGCTCTCCAAGTAATATCCATTAGAGGATAATTATTGGCTCTCCTGGACTTAACTCTAAAAACCTGAATGAACTCTGTTTTCATGTTATTCATATATTGCTATGTTGATGGATTTTTCTTGTCCAAATAAAGATATAATTAAAAAAATAATAAAAACTAGAGATTTTTTTTGTGAAGCCCCTAAAAAAGCAGCTACGGCTGCTTGCAGATTTTTAACTACCTGCATCTGCGCTGGTCTCCCAGTTGACCAGTTAAAGCAGATGGCCGGTAATGTCAGCACTAGCAGGAACTTTGTCTCCCAAGCTCAGCTTAGCCTCTGTCGGGTCCCCCTGGTTATTTGAAATGCTCACCAAAGGTCACGTCTGCCATGTTAGAGTAAACAAGAGGCCAGTTATACCAACGTGTTTTGTCTCTGTGACACTCTCGGTGGGACGCCCACACTCTGTTTTATTTAAGTGGGCCTGTCTCCAATCAGTTAAATCAACAGCAGCCGTTTGGAACGGGAGCTGGAGTGACAGGTGAACTGTGGCACTGTCTGCTTTCCTTCCCCGTGTTATCAGCTCCCAGGTTTGTGAATGGCAGGACTTGAGCCACTCTCCTGTCGATAGTGAAACAACCCACCGGGACACACAGGAAATCCATTAGCCCAGTACTGCTGTTTGACATGCTCTCAGTGAACTGCACCTATCTTGACACAGTGCAATTTGAGGCTGTCCTGTGACTGAATTACTGAGGGCACTGTTGCATCAGTTTGAGGGACTCGAAAGAGAGAGACAACCATAAGAATAATAGTGTTTCTTTTATCCAAATTTTTTAAAAAGGCATTTTCTGACTTTTCGGACATGACTAATTTTTTCACGTATACATTCAATGATGGTAAATAAACCACATATGAAGATCTTAGGTAGATAATATTTAAAGAAATGCTCCACCATTGTAAATGCTTGTCACCACTCTCAAAGCAGCATTCTGCCTGTTATAATTATGGAGTTTTAGTCAATAGCTGGGTAATTCGGCTGTGTAAAAATACTTGCAGTGCTAGAAACAGCATTTCAACTGCTTTCCATGGAAACTAGCCAAAGCCAGGTTAAAAAGTCTCTAAATGTTGTCACCACCTAATTAGCCTCTTCGTGACATCGTCTTGTCACATTTGCGTTCTTCATAGTGTCAGCTGCTGTCAATCCTTTGCATGTGTTTCCCCTCTGTGCTCACATACAGTTTTTAATACACATTATTTCTCTATAAAACCACACTCATACTCTGATTCAGTTACCTGACAATAAAAAATAACTGCAACATCCTCAATAAAAAAAAAGCTTTATCAAAAGTTTAGGAATTTTCTTTACACTGTTGCAGCTTATGTGTTCTATGTCAGCTGCCATGCAGTTAAATGAATGTTCTGTTCTCCCTGAACAAAGCAGATCTAAAATATGTGTATCTACGGCAGAGAGGTACTTGCACTTTTCTGCAGTATGGCCAGTCATCAAAGTCTCCATCTTTGTAACCAAAGACTAAATTCTGCAAAGTTAATGAATATACAGAGACAAAAACAGCGAGCTTGGTTTTGTTTAAAGATATCTCACTGACTCAGTTATTGTAATTAAAGAGACAGAATATGAGGTGTTTGTAAGTAGGATTTTTAAATTTAAAATGTTCCTTGTTACTTTGTTAATGTCATCAAAGTATTTTACATAAAACATCAACTCATTTAAAGAAAGTAGCACTTTTTTTCATGAATATCTCAGGTAAATTTCTCAAGCGATCCAACCTAAACAGAAGTGCCGTTTAGACACCTTTTTAGAAAAAGTGACACATTCCAGTCCAGTCCAGTATGGTCGTCCACTTTCAAACTCTTTCACACCACAAAGTATAGTCCTCACTAAACAGGCTCCCAGTTTGTCGGACGTAAAGGCTGCTGACTTTCATGCCATCTGGTGACCTCCTCAAAGCAACTAGGAGACATTTCTCTGGTGGCGGCAATGCAATATAGCACCTATGACTGTATTATTGGTTATTTCTCTGCGGGTGTCCTTCAGCCCTATTTAGGTCACTCCCTCCGCTGCGTTATACAAATAAAATTATGCACAGATTGCAATTCAACTGCTATTCCGCCACTTGGCAAATTGCTATGAGGCCAGGAGAAATTGAAAAAGCTGGCAAGGTCTCAGCTACCTGACAGTGACTGTGACTATGATGAAGTATCCTCCTGTTACCGCTGTTGACTTTGCCAAATATCGGAGATCTCCACAGTCTCCACCCCATGCTCTGGGCCCGCCAGCTTTATAAACAGAGAGCAACCGGTGCCAACATTTCTATGAGTAACACCAACAGACCAGCCTGCAGGATCATGTCTCTCTGAATATCTTGCTGAGAGGTTACTTCGTCTTCATGTTCTGTTTTGCTCCTCACTTAATTTTGAGATCTCAGAAGCGTATTTCTCTTCCAGGTCTCGGTGGCTTGGAGCACTCTTCACAGAAAAGTTGTGAATCCAAACAATCGGTGGCAACGGATTGTGTTAAAAAAAACACACACACAGAGTTCAAAAACACATTAATGAGCCACTGTAAAGCACAAACAATATGTAATTCAACATTTCTTCTAATCATGGATTCAAATGTTTTTGCTTGTTCTTTTTAAAGTGACCTTACTTTTATGGTGATCGAGGGGGTTTGAGTTGTATGTGGAGCTGGTAGCTGTCAACAAAATCTGCCAACGCTGTTTGGGGGCTGACATTTTTAGCTGCTGCTTTGTACCGTCTATAATTTGAACATTTGACACCAGCTTAGTCATTAGGAAATTAACTATAATCAAGAACGTGTAGTGCTGTAACCTCGGCACGCCCCCATGTGACTCCATTTATCGGATCACAGCATCAAGTAACCAACTGCCATAGAGAAAGACAGACGGTACTAAGTAATAGCTAAAAATGCCAGAATTTACCAACATCAGTCTGGAATAAATCTGATTTGATCTTTAATCAAAATTGAATATACCTTGCATTTGTTCTGCACATTTTTAATGCAGAGGTTCTCAAAGTTTCAAAGAAAATTACAACTGGTGTGTGCAATTTGTCTGATTTGTAGTTATAACTTCAATTATTTTTGACGCTTTATAGTTTTCTTTTCAAATCATTAGTAAGGCGGTTATTACAATCATTAACGTTAAGAAGAGCTGAAACAGAAGAGCTGAAGTTAAATAAACAAATCGTTATGATCTGCCATACGATAAAAAAGGAACAGTTATGCAATCTTTCTTTGTCACTACGCAAAGTGTGGGCCACACTTGGTGAACCCTGGTCTTGCAGCGAATGCATATGACAACACAACCGAGCGTATGCATGTCAAACAACGCCGAGTCCCACACACACACAAGCAATCACAAGAGCTGAACTCAGAGGAAGCGACAGGTTATGACAGGAGTAAAGTGGTTATCTGAGATAAGAAACGTCTATCCTTCAACCGAAAATCATATTCTCCCTCCACATTTTATCTGTGGGTAACACCTGTTGCGATGAAAACAAGTCGAATGGATATAGACACATGAGGGATATTCACTTGCCAATACTCTCTTAGATCCAGGGCAGGGAAACGAAGCCACACTGTACATCCCGTTTGAAAAAAATCACTTTAAATGTGCGTATTTGTGCAAACTCACGTGGTCGCTGTGTGAGCACTACCGCCTCCTTCAAAACCAAAACTACTTGAGGTGTCAATTTCATCGAATCCCACAATCATTCCTTCTAAAATCTCAGCATAAACACTTTGCATTCATCCAACCAAGCCAGGCCTCAGAAAGTCTGCAGGTCACTCCAGTGAATTTATTGTAATGTGCCGTCCGGTGTCCATCAATCACATCAAACTGCTCTTTAAGCTTGGGGACATTTTGTATTTCAGACGAGCCTCACTAGACCGAGCACCCTGTGTTTAAGGCCGAAAGCTTACGTTTATGTGGCTGCTGGCAGACTGGGCCCTGAACTACATGTGGCGTGGAAATCTGATCCATTTATCTTTTGGATTGTGAAGATGCATCTGACCTTGCTACCCCGAGGAAATGTTGATAAAGCTTTCTGCCTCAGAATCATGGTTGATAGCATTAAGTTTTCTCTGGAGCTTTCGTGTTGCACACCGGCTCACATGTGCAGACCAAACAGAGGGGTGTGGAACACCGTGGTACATGCTGTTGCTTGAAATTGGAGATTTCTCAGTCGTGTTGTTCCTGCCAACACATTGTAACATTTTCAGAATGTCCATAAAGATGCTGAAATGTGTAACTGCGTGTCGGTTTCACAAGAAAATACTCCACATTTGTCTTTGCACACCTCAGCTGCTATGATCTGAGACTGATTCTCAGCATCCAAATATGTTGAAACATCACCGGTTGTCAGGCAGTGGAAATATCTACCATGCCTGACATAAAGAGAAGCAACATGACAAATTAGGTCAGAGATAACAAGTGTCAAGACTGTAGCTCCATCTCCACCTCTCTCTTCTTCCTCTAGCTCCCAGTTTCCTCCCTGTGCTCTCTTATAGACAGACCCGGTAAATACCACATGTGCATGCAGGCTTCACCTGTTACAGCTGCTGCCCATTATCACATAAGCCTTTGCTTTTTTTACCCATTTCTCTCCAGTTTGTTGTCATTCTCGTTCTTACTGCTGCTGTTATTGGTCTGTCCTTGGAGTGATGCATTACAACTATGTGTTTTTTCTCCTTTTTTTTAACTTAACTGGCACAATCGTTTACCCATTTGTCTTGTTGTTGGGTATAATCATATCATATTCTACTATTGTTATTTAAAGGACGCAAACGAACAATTAAAGTCAGGCTGCCTGTTCAGAATCTGCCTGGATTTACATGTAAATGACAGACAAAATGTTATTACTTACATATACGATCAAAAAAAAAACAAAAGACCTTTCAAGAATAGCTCACACGCTGCCTAGTGATGTGAAAAGTACCTTTTTGTTCAAAGGACACCACCTTTCGATAGATCCTGTCCAGACTACAGCAGCGCTTATTAAGTTTTTCAGAGTTTTCATGGCAGTCTCTCACAACAACAAATTCCCTTCCTGCTCCACATCATTCGGCTTGACTGCTAGGGCAAAAGCATTATTTGAACTGACGAATAAGTCTACCTCATTCTAACCCATCACTTTCCATTGCTGTTGACACTGGGCTTTAACCATTATATGAGAAACTCCATCCTAGCTCCTTGAGTTCAACCACTAGCTGTTCAGGAGGCAAGCTAGCGCTGCTGAAAGAGAGTACACCGCATGAAAGAAGACAAAGATTTTACAAAAGTGCATGGATTGTGCAAAGATCCAGCAGTATCAGGCATCCTGAATGCTTGCAAAGCCAGATGGATATTCTTCTTCTTCTTCTTTTTCTTCTTCTTCAGATGTTTCTCTCATGCCGGTTTTCTTAAATGTGAAGCTTCTGCCTTGTCAGTTCTGCTACATGGCCAGCAACCCGATGTCACCCTCCCTGCCTTTAAACTATGACACCTGTCACAGAAAATCATGTAATTTGGTGAAAATCTCCGACCCTCCGATGTCCTTCCAGTTTCATCGACTGTTCTCTTGCTCACTCTGACTTTCTGGTGCTGACACTTATGGTAGCCTCCCTTTGAGAAAGGAATGGTGCAGCTTGTTCCCCCTGCCCTGCCAAGCTCCATCTGTTGACCTCTGCCTGTGCTCACTCATCTCTGTAGGGTCTTTTACCTGTCTGTCGCCTCCTGATAGGAAAATAGCTATACTTTTGGCACCGATTAGCTCTCCCTGCCAGCATGGCTCATTCTGGACTACTGTCTGAAACAAACCCTCTCATGAGGAAATAAGAAGTAGATCATGATTAAAGTCTCCTTGTTCTAAATGAACAAGTGCAGAGGTCAACAGTACACAGGTTTGCCAGTTTCTAGTTCTCGAGGCTTTGCCTCTTCTTTTATGATCTAATTAACATTTTTGGTCCCACACTGCTTGTAAGTTCATCCAGCACACCACTCCACCAAGTCTGATCCTCAGCTATTTCTCAATGATGCCTGTGCAGCTGATACACGTCTATCCTCCCAAGAAAAATGAGAGTGCCAGTCATATAGCCAAAAGCAACATATGTTTAGCTACAAGCAACAAAGTGACACGTCTCTGTCTGGAGCAAAAGGAGAAAGTAATGCTAACAACAAAGACACAAAAGAAATAAAAACTCGCTATTTGGACAGAAAAACTGCTGAAATTGAAAATTTAAGGAAAGACAAATATTTTTTCTACCACCTAAGCACCGCTAACCAGTGTGTTTTACTTTGTTTCTGCGTTGGCAATTCAAGGTGATTTTTTCACGATAGCGAACAAACAGCTCAAAATGGAAAACGACGAAAAGATAAAATTAGTGATCACTTTTTTAATGGCTCCAGTTCCAGAAGTAAGTTTCCCATTCATATTCAGTAATATTACTGATATTTTGGGCTCACTAAGAGACCTGATACTCATGGTTTTAAACACTTCCATAATAACCCGCGACCTCCACCAATAACAGACGAGTTACAGTTTAGGATTGTGGGTAGAGCAAATAAATCACTTTTGTCTTAAAAAGGTTCATATGTGTTTACTTTTGTTTTTATCTTCTGTTCTGTTGTGAAGCACTTTGTGATGTTTATCTTGAAAGGTGCTCTACAAATCAAATTGTATTCACTTACTGACTTTACAGATGATACAGATGTGTTTTCACAGGAGCACATACCATCGGTTTGCCTTGTCGTAGGTGATTAGTAAGTCTACTTTAGATGGTTATAACATTATGGCTCATAATCAAAATCCCTAGGCAGAACATGAATGTGATATTTACTTCAGGAATCTCCCTGTTGTGCTCTATACAAGCCCTCAATGACCCGCTGAGAAAGCAAAGTCGGCATTACCAGCAGGCAGCTATCCTGTCTAAAGAATGAAAATGACAAAGAAAAAAAAGATTCAGAGAACATGTTCAATGAAGGATTAGCAAAATTAAAATTCATTCTTCTTGTTTTATGTTTTCTCAGTGTGAACTGGAATGACTGAAACCAGGAGATGGTGACTGGCGTCCTAAAACGTATGGAATACAGGGTTGTACAAAGCTCCAGTGCTCTTGTAATTAAGTGATCAAATTATTTAAAAATATTTATGTCTTTCCTTAAATTAATTTTAAAGGCTTGTTGATTCAACATTAATATATGGAGGGGCTGACAAGGACTTGCTGTAAAACATTTTGAGCTTTCTGTGGTTTTATACGCACACTATTTGTATTTGAATACCAAAAATGGACGCGGGTGTGATGAGATATGCGTCAGTGGTTTTTTGAAGTCCTGTCTGGTGCCTTGTCTAAAACCTTATGACTGTCGCCGTGGTATTTTTTCTTTTTTTTCTCTGGCATGCTCAGTTATCATCTAACACTGTCAAGTGTTGTTGCAAGCTGTACTCGAATAATTGTAGGGTTACATCACACAGCAGATACCTGCTAATGTGCTCATGCAAATCACAAATGCGATGAATATTTTCTTGTTAAAACTTCTTGAGTGCTCTTAGTATAATTAACAATATAGCATATACAAACGCTACAGACATGGCCAAGAGATCCATTTCAGTATCTCAAAGCAGCCAAACCCCAATAATTAATAACTTTAAGTCTTAATTTGATACAGATGGGTAAGAAATAACAGAAATCCCCACCTGTAGCTTCGAGAAAACTGATTAAATAGAACAAAACCACTGTGTACCAGGCTGTAATCAATGTGCATTTAAGCTTTAAGGTTTTATCATGAAAGCCAATTGAGTTCAACCACCAGCTTTTCTGTTTACAGCCAGACTCTAATTGCAGGATTTTTTTATACCGTACATTTGATGAACAGAGGTTTCAAGTTGAGACCAACCTTGCCTCTGACAAAACCTGTTGTTAGGAAACAAAACAATATATATATTTTAAGAGGAGCAGTGTCTAAAATGCAAAATGATCTTTAGTTTTTGCATACAAATGCTTTAATAGGGTCTTGATAGGTGAGGTCATTAGAAGCGATTAAAGTGTCCAGCAATCATCCTGCTGTTCTCTTGCTGTTTGGACTGTAGATGAGCTCAGTGGTTGAGCAGGGAGCAGGGTACCAGCATTAGCACCACGCAGAGCAGCAGTGCTCTGATTTACTGTTCCCAGGACTGGTGATTGAGGAGAGCATTACGTCACAGCTGATAGATCAGAGAGTCTTACGGCAGAGTGGAGCTCCATCAACTGCTGCTGACAGTAGCGTTAGTGCTGACAACCAGCGAAAATGGATTTATGGAAAGACAAAAAAAACCCCACAGATACTCTATGCACTGACACAAAACAGCAAGAGCGCTTACAGGCACAAAACACACACATACATACACACTAACTCAATATTGCACAGGCCCATAATTCTTGGGGGCAAACACATGCATTCAATAAGACACATGAAGACATTATTGCAGCAAACCCAGATCTGCACAACACAGATGCTCCAATAAAATGCTTACTGGCAAAGTGCTAAACAGAAACACTTTAAGCTGTCAATCGACGGTATGTTTGTGGTAGTTAATGCATTTCTTATTATTTCTTCCTGGGTGGCAGTTACTGCCGTCTCACACAAGGTTTACTCCAACAATCCAATGACATACAGGTTATAGGGACGGGAGACTTTAACTGCCTGTGGGAGTTCTTGCTTTTAATTTGTCTCTCATGCACTTTTTGATTGCCTGGCCAGTGTGATACCCTGTTTTGTTCACTTTTCTTTTCCAAGCCTGAGTCTTCAGCGTTTTTACTTAATATTCAGCTTTTCGAAGTGGGAGTTAGGGGTGAGGGAAAGACAATCAATACAGTGTAATACTGCCATATTTTGAGTGGAAATATTATATCAACACAGGAACACCAAATATTGACATCTTATTATTAGATTATTATTATTATTATTAGATATTAGATTTTTAGCTACATGAGGAGAAGTGATAGTCATGAGTACAGGAGAAAGTTGGTCAAACAAAGATTGGGGCACAGGAGAAAGAAATCAGAGAAGCACTGTCTGCTTTGATTGTTTGCAACAACGATGGGACAAAAGAGACGTAAATGACACTTGGAAATATCACAAACATGACGGCTCTCACGCAGCACCATCCTGTGATAATGTTAGCTGACGATGGCAAAGCTAACAGTACATCAGCTCAACAGAAAACCCAACACGCTTAGCTTGAAAAAGCTACTTCCTGATTTAGAGTGAGCTAAGAAAATCACACACACCCAGACCTGAATCCATACAACTTTGTGGAAAATTAGCACTTTTTTTACATGCTCAACACACAGCCGTACCCACGATGTGTCATGTCCATGCTGAGGAAAAGCTGAGTGTAGTAAAAAGAGTTGTAAGCCATTAGGGTTGCCAACTCCCTGAAAAATAAATAAGGGACACCTCGTGGCCAGGGCCGGGCAACCCAGTTGTCTTCACCCTTCCCAGTGTGGTAGCTCTTTTTTTTGTGTGTGAAATTATTTTTTAACCATTTGACTTGAATTTGATTTAAGCAGATGCATATTCTTTGTGATATGACCATATGGGAAACAAATGATCATTTAGCCGTTTATTTTTAGCTCAAAATGACAACATTAACACAGTAAAACAGGTCTCTTTCTTAAACAGAAGCCTGTCATGCTTAGCTTTTGAGGATATAAGTAAATCTTTCTTTAAAAGAACTCTGTCCTGCTTAACTTAAAATTATATAAATTAATAGAAAACAATAGAACAAAATCATTCTTGTAACTGTGCACATTTAGTGCATTTAGTACAACTGGCTTCAGTTGAGGTATTATTTCAGCTTTTCTAAAGCTAATCAGGTTTGTAAACCCACTTGTTCCCATGATTACGCATCATAACTCATCATCATTATTCATCTATGTATTACTTTTATGTATTAGTGATCTATTTGTTGTAATCATCTATCCTTGCAGTTGTTTATTACACAAAATAAGTTATATTATCACACTTCTGGCCACATAGCGCTGATATTCACTGCACATGCCCATATTAACCTTAACCAGAGGGTTTAAACAACAAACCAGTGTTTACATACCATTATCTGCTTCTGCCGTGGCCTGGTGGACAAGAAATTGGTTAAGGGTTCCCCGAGCTTTCACGCCCCTCGTGTTCTTCATGTGCCCACCACTAGAAGCATGCCTATGGAAAAAGTGCGCCGGCACACAGTGCAGTGCGCTTTAAAGGTGTTATGGTGTATTTTCCCAGCCAGGTGTTTCCCTTTTCCCATTCCTCCCAGTACTTTTGCAGCCTATTTTTCTTTCTCTGAGCGAACAAACATTGCTGCTCTAACGCTGGGCTTACACTGTGCGATTTTTGGCCCATTTTGAGCCGATTTTTGAGTCGTGCGACCGATTTGGTGATCGGCCCGATTTTGGCCTTCATCGTGCATCGTGTAGTATACGTGGGGTAACGAGAAGCGATTAACACCTCGAGCAGCTCCCGATCATCAATCGCTCGTGAGCCGCTCACGCGCAAACACGTAAACGTCGGTGAAAAAGACGGCGCAGCACGGCAGTGCAGCGTGTGATCTGGACACAAGTGATTAGGGTTGCCAACCGTCCCTTAAAATACGGAATCGTCCCGTATTTAGAAACAAAAGCACACGTCCCGTATTGAGCTAATAAGGGACGCACTTTGTCCCGTAATACAGTGAGAATCAAAAGTAGTCTATAAATGTTAATGGAATTAACGCTTTGTTGGAAAGCATAATTCCCAGCCCCTCTCCTGCTTTGTGACCAATGAGCTGACAGCACACTTATGACAATTCGAGTATGACAATTCAGATTACCGCTCATCTCATTGGTCGATGAAAGGTCGCTTACGGAGAAAATACCGGAAGACAACAGATGACCACAACAAGAAGCATGGCCAACAGGGAAACAAACGCCGACACTGCGGTGCAAGTCTCAGTACACCTAAAGCTGGGCAAACACTGTGCGATTTTCAGTCACGTTATTCAGCTCCTGCTCAAACTGCACGATTGACTCGCAGGGGTTAGAAGTTGGTAGGTCACGATGCAGGGTCTCACACTATGCGGCCCGATGCTCTGATGCGACCTGAGTGCTCATACTGTGCCTCCATAACATGAAGGTTATAACAGAAAATCTGTCGCTCTCTCTCTCTGTCTTTCACTCACACAGACACACCACCACCATCAACTTTGCTAAATTGCTAATGAAAAACATTGATCAGGCAGCTGTGAATGAGCAGCAGTGTAGATCCAACTATTTTCACGGTTGTTGTGGTCGTGATAATTTTGTGATGCCACATCGAAAAGGCTCGGATGAGCTTTCCAAAGTTCTACAAGTTGTGCCTCCATCACTTGTGTCCAGATCACACGCTGCACTGCCGTGCTGCGCCGTCTTTTTCACCGACGTTTACGTGTTTGCGCGTGAGCGGCTCACGAGCGATTGATGATCGGGAGCTGCTCGAGGTGTTAATCGCTTCTCGTTACCCCACGTATACTACACGATGCACGATGAAGGCCAAAATCGGGCCGATCACCAAATCGGTCGCACGACTCAAAAATCGGCTCAAAATGGGCCAAAAATCGCACAGTGTAAGCCCAGCATTAGAGCAGCAATGTTTGTTCGCTCAGAGAAAGAAAAATAGGCTGCAAAAGTACTGGGAGGAATGGGAAAAGGGAAACACCTGGCTGGGAAAATACACCATAACACCTTTAAAGCGCACTGCACTGTGTGCCGGCGCACTTTTTCCATAGGCATGCTTCTAGTGGTGGGCACATGAAGAACATGAGGGGCGTGAAAGCTCGGGGAACCCTTAACCAATTTCTTGTCCACCAGGCCACGGCAGAAGCAGATAATGGTATGTAAACACTGGTTTGTTGTTTAAACCCTCTGGTTAAGGTTAATATGGGCATGTGCAGTGAATATCAGCGCTATGTGGCCAGAAGTGTGATAATATAACTTATTTTGTGTAATAAACAACTGCAAGGATAGATGATTACAACAAATAGATCACTAATACATAAAAGTAATACATAGATGAATAATGATGATGAGTTATGATGCGTAATCATGGGAACAAGTGGGTTTACAAACCTGATTAGCTTTAGAAAAGCTGAAATAATACCTCAACTGAAGCCAGTTGTACTAAATGCACTAAATGTGCACAGTTACAAGAATGATTTTGTTCTATTGTTTTCTATTAATTTATATAATTTTAAGTTAAGCAGGACAGAGTTCTTTTAAAGAAAGATTTACTTATATCCTCAAAAGCTAAGCATGACAGGCTTCTGTTTAAGAAAGAGACCTGTTTTACTGTGTTAATGTTGTCATTTTGAGCTAAAAATAAACGGCTAAATGATCATTTGTTTCCCATATGGTCATATCACAAAGAATATGCATCTGCTTAAATCAAATTCAAGTCAAATGGTTAAAAAATAATTTCACACACAAAAAAAAGAGCTACCACACTGGGAAGGGTGAAGACAACTGGGTTGCCCGGCCCTGGCCACGAGGTGTCCCTTATTTATTTTTCAGGGAGTTGGCAACCCTACAAGTGATGGAGGCACAACTTGTAGAACTTTGGAAAGCTCATCCGAGCCTTTTCGATGTGGCATCACAAAATTATCACGACCACAACAACCGTGAAAATAGTTGGATCTACACTGCTGCTCATTCACAGCTGCCTGATCAATGTTTTTCATTAGCAATTTAGCAAAGTTGATGGTGGTGGTGTGTCTGTGTGAGTGAAAGACAGAGAGAGAGAGCGACAGATTTTCTGTTATAACCTTCATGTTATGGAGGCACAGTGTGAGCACTCAGGTCGCATCAGAGCATCGGGCCGTATAGTGTGAGACCCTGCATCGTGACCTACCAACTTCTAACCCCTGCGAGTCAATCGTGCAGTTTGAGCAGGAGCTGAATAACGTGACTGAAAATCGCACAGTGTCTGCCCAGCTTTAGGTGTACTGTCGTCCGAGACTTGCACCGCAGTGTCGGCGTTTGTTTCCCTGTTGGCCATGCTTCTTGTTGTGGTCATCTGTTGTCTTCCGGTATTTTCTCCGTAAGCGACCTTTCATCGACCAATGAGATGAGCGGTAATCTGAATTGTCATACTCGAATTGTCATAAGTGTGCTGTCAGCTCATTGGTCACAAAGCAGGAGAGGGGCTGGGAATTATGCTTTCCAACAAAGCGTTAATTCCATTAACATTTATAGACTACTTTTGATTCTCACTGTATTACGGGACAAAGTGCGTCCCTTATTAGCTCAATACGGGACGTGTACTTTTGTTTCTAAATACGGGACGATTCCGTATTTTAAGGGACGGTTGGCAACCCTATAAGCCATGGACTTCACAGGCTATGATTCATATGTGATTACAACTGCTCATTATGTCCCAGACGACTGGTGACTGCTCTCTTGTGTTCAAAACAGCTGTAATACTACACAAGTGTGAATTCATTTACCTCAGACTAGACTAATATAAACCGTTCAGTTTGTCAGCTGTTTGCAACATTTATGACAGCTTTTACTGACAGTTTGTTCAGTCTGTTTGTGGAAAATCCCATTTAGCAGCGGTAAAAATGACTGAAGTAAGAGGAACGACTCAGAACTTCATCTTATTAGGTAAAGCAGATACTAACAAAATTTACCTTTGAGGATAATACCAATAATATCGCAAAATGTTAATATCCTATTAAGTAGCGTGATAGAGTAATATTACATTTTGTGGTCTCTGGTCATTCCCAATTCTATGGCCGTCTGCTTTTTTTTTTTTACTCATTGATTATTTTTTTAAAGTGTCACGTGCTTGGGTTCCCTTCCCATCTTTATCTGCTGATATTGCTTTAATTCCTTCTTCTTCGGCTGCTCCCTTTAGGGGTTGCCACAGGGGACAATCTGCCTCCATCTCCACCCTATCCCCAGCATCCTCCTCTGTCTCATCAACCCTCTGCATGGCCTCTTTCACTTCATCCATAAACCTTCTCTGTGGTCTTCCTCTTTTCCACCTGCCTTGCAGCTCCATCATCAATATCCTTAAATGTAAATTGATGTTGCTGAGGTATTACAGCTACACACACCACACTTCCGTGCTATAGCAACCTATAAAAATTACTTTATTCATCATTTTCTGCCCATAATTCAACTATGAATCCCAATAATCAGTCACCTTACTTCTGCTTTTAATATTTTCAACATTTGAAATCTTTTAAATTATTAACTGTTGTTTAATAATTTATAATGGAGTTTTTTTTTCTGCTCCATGCGCCGTTAAATATATATTTTTGCATTACAAAGGTAAGCAGTGATGTTTTTTTATTAGATTGATAAAACTCTTGGGTATCATAAGTCCTCTCTCTTGATCTCCTACTGCTAACAGCAAAAGAAGAAGTTGTACGGCTGCCTGTTTTGAATAGAGTTTAGCCAACTTTACTCATCTTCGGTGCCAGAGCTGAGCATGTCAGAGCAGAACAGAAACGTGCTGCCCTCCATTTCCATTACACATATCTCTTTCCTTCACATCTAATTTAGTAGCTTGGTAATTAGGAGAGCAGGCTCGGGTTGTAAAAGTTTATAGTTTTCCATGCTGTTAGGCTGTGTGTACAGTGTGTACAGTGACGCAGCTATTTATCAAGGTCTTCCCAACATATGATCGGAGTAACTGAAGGTTAAAGGGAAAGCATACTATATCCTGCACGGTGTGTTTAACTGTGACCTCCGGAGAGACTGCTGAACATCGGCTTGAAGCTAACTCTGGTACGGCACATCAAATGATATCTAATGTTCACTTCAAAAGTAACAAATCAGTGGGATAAATAAAAGTGATGATTGCGGACCTTCTATATATCTTTCAGGTGTATGATTAATTACGTTTGCTGTGCAACGTGTGGTAAGAAAATGGATGATTGGATAGAGGTTTCATCCTGGTGCATAAACTCACCACTCAAAATCAGGATGCTTGGAGAGGTTATGATGTATTCTTTAAAACTTAATAAATAAATAAAACTCAGAAAGTACTTACATGGGCCAGAGAAAGTGCATAGTTTACTTAAAATGTACCTGTAAATCTGAAACTTTGAGTTTATTGAAACCAGAAGCTATAGTTACATAATGACTCAGTTCACTGAATAAATGCATGATTTATCTACAGTTATTAATAATAAATTGTGTTTTTTTAGACTTCACAAAGAACTTATAGACCTACAAGGTATTGTGATGAGTTTAATAATCACTGACACGTAACATGTTGTTTGTAAAGATGGAGTGAATCGAACAAGCCACTATGCAGAGTTTTGAAATATTAATTCCAATCTACTCCCACACTGGTGATAGACATCGGTACATTACACTGTTAATTAATTAAATAAGCCGGTTTTTCACTTATTTCCAGTGTGATGAGTGTTTATTCTTGAACCACACGAACTAACCATCCACCCAGCAACAACCACAGCAGCGGCGTGAGTGCTATAGGCCCTGCATACCAACTGCTTATCAACACAAATGCAAATGTGACCTTTAATATTAGAAACGAAATTATGAATGAGATTCAAATTCAATAGCTGGCAGACACGAAGCATATCGTCAATATCCATGAAGGGAACCTACAGCTTTCGCTCTGTTAGCGGTGCAGGTTAATTGAAGTTAGCCCTTTGAAGAAATACAAACAGGTCGCTGACTCAACAAAGGATGACAAAAGTAGATGAGTTATGACATTAATACAATAGTGTACTGCTGAGTAAACGGGGCTGCCTTTATGTGATTATTACTGACTAACTCAGTCTGCAACATGGAAACATCATGGAGGAAAATTCAAACCACTGCACAACTCAAGTAGTTCGTGTTTGGACACATTTTTGGCTTTTAAACACTTGGAGCACAAATAATTAAAGCCAAAAAAACAGTCTCAGGTTAGTCAGGCTTATTTATAATAAAAGCGTAGTGAACTATGAGTGCAAGAGCAAAAAATGACCAATCACTGGTGACAATGGGAAGTAAAAGCTCCCTTTTAAAAAGAAGAAACTTCCAGCAGAACCAGGCCCAGGGAAGGGAAAGAGAAGACAGAAACAAAACTATAAAAGAAACTATAGGAGAAAAGGCTAGAGTTTAATGATGATTGAATACATCAGTGGTATGTAAACATGAGTGAAGGAAAATCACTCAATGAATTCCTCAAGGAACCCCCCCCCCCCCCCCCCCCCCCCCCCCCCCCGCGCCTACTGCAGCATAACTCAGCAGGGCTGATTATTCAAGATTTTGTATGTGAGGAGAAGGATTTTATATTCGGTTCTTAACTTAACAGGGAGCCACTGAAAAAAAAAGCTAAAATGGTAGAAATATGGCCTCTCTTTCCAGTCCCAGTTAGTGCTCTCACTGCAGCATGCTGGATCCACTGGCAGCTTTTCATGGAGCTTTTAAAGCGACTTAATAATAATGAACAACAACAGCCCAGCGTGCAACAAATGCATGAACTAGTTTTGCACCATCACTTTGACACAGAATAATTCAAATTTAGAGATCTTGTGCAAATTAATATAGTCCTACGCATTTAATTACTCACTGAAGGACATATCCTGCTCAAAAAAACAACTTAAGGCCAAGGTAATGGCATCAAAACTGGTTAGACACCGTGTTTCTAAGATATTTAGGATTGAGTACAGTACCCTCAGTTTTATCTGAATTTATAAATTGGAAATCAGAGGCCATGCAGGTCTTTAACTACGTGATTTGTGTCATTTGGCTTTGTGGGTAAATAAATCTGCAAAGGATTGAAAATGTATGCAGTAGAGATGGACCGATCCGATATCACGTATCGGTATCGGTCCGATACTGACCTAAATTACTGGATCGGATATAGAAATAAAAAATGTAATCCGATCCATTAAATATCACAAAAGCAGCTCACAAAACTTGCGACATGGCATAACCCGGCTCATAACCGTAGAACGCTGGAGCAGTGTGCCTCATGTGATAGAGCGGCTGTGGCGTGCAAGACCTGTCAGCAGTCTGGTTGAGCATTTTGAGCCTCGCTACCAAACTGGCATTTCATCCCCGAGGAAGTTATCCCAGAGAGAAGTAAAGCAAGTGTGTAAGTTAGGGTTAGGGTTAGGATGTTTGTAAAGCATTCCAGCTTTAAGCTTAACAACCGATATATGGAGCGACTGCCTCTTCTCTCCCCCTCCCTCTCCTGCTGCTGCTTCAATCATGAAACTGATTAATGATCAGCTGATTGGCTTTTCTGTCGCAAGTCGGTCTCTCTTGTTTGTTTATTGCCCACTTCACGCCAGAAAGAGGAAACCAGGGGTTGAATAACAGCTTGATAATCTGTTGTTAGAATTTATTTAATATTACTTTCTACACCAGGATCTTTTTCTACATAGCTGACGGCTGGTAACTGTGCAGGGGCGGATCTAACAAAGTTTAGCCAGGGGGGCCGATAGGGCATGAACAGGGAAAAGGGGGCACAAAAACATACTTTTCTTTCTTATTCTCATTTAAAATGTCTAGCTTTTAATAAATAATTATCTGAATCGTACACCCAAAGTTTTAATCTGATGTAAAATGTATAGAAGTCTATTACTGTATATAGTAACTGTTAAGTCTAATATACCCTAGTAAGCTATAGTACTTTTTCCTTTGGGAAGGTACCATCTGTGCAGTCTGCAATTCTGTTAAAGAAAGATGTTGAATCTATTTAATTATTCTTGAAAAATAATTGATTTCTGTGCATTTTTTTTCCACCCTGCATCAAATTAAAGTTGATTACGTAGATTAAGCATCATGAGGTGGAGGGTGGGTGGTTCCCTATTTTTTACTTTTTTTGTTGGGAGTTTGCAACCCTATTAGTTAGGTTGCTTAATATTTAAAATAACAGAATAGGGAGGATGGTGTAGGTTTAAGTTTATTAGATTGATCAGTTTTGCTGAACTATGAAATATTTTGGGTGCAGTGTATTTTTTGCATACAGGTATAACAGAATAGCTTTAGTGTTTGTTTGTTTTTAAACTTGAGTATGAACTTATACAAAATGCAGCAAGATATTAAAAAAACAGTTTTATTGATTAAAAAACACACTATATCAGATTCATATCGGTATCGGCCGATATCCAAATTTATGGTATCGGTATCGGATATAAAAAAGTGGTATCGTGCCATCTCTAGTATGCAGTGCTATCTAAAAATATTGCCCAAGGGAAGTTGGTCCCAACACAAAACCCTATGGAAGTCCATGCCTAACTTTCCTGTGTGAAGAATACTCCTCATTTCCATTAAGAAAATAATAATAATCAAAATCAAGATAAAATGTTCCATCAATTGTGATTTTGATTTGAGATCATATTGCCCAGCCCTAGTCCTGCAAAACTGCAGAAATAGGCAGAAAGAACTCACAGTATTAAAAGCTCAGATCTTATTACTGCATTCAACCTTCAGACTGTTTAGTTTAGCTTAGACATGCATGAAAACGTGTCACAATAACAATCTGTTATTTAGAAGGAAAGCTTAAAAAACAAATGTCAGTTATGTGTGATTTATGCTCATAACTCGGGGAATAAGTAGTAGATTGTGGTGCACATTGTGCAAACAAAGAACTTGTACTAGTTATATGTGTGCAAATAGAACTAACACAGTGTGCTGATTAAAACAACATTTTTGGTGGTTAGCTTTGTGAGTTTCGTTTGTACTGGCTGCAGGAAATTCCAGTGTGGGAAAAATGTCTGTTTACAGTTTATAGTACTGGTATAATATCAGTAAAATGTATTTTTCATGTTCAACTCATACAACAGTATGCTGTATTTGCATTCAACTTGTACCAACTCTGCATCCAAGGCGAGAAAATCTCAGACTTCTTACAGACAGGATCACCACTCCACATATTGCTGGCTAGTTTAAACTCTAACAATGCATAACATTTTATGAGCTCATCAAACGTTCCAGGTGTAAAATCTTATTCTGCATAGTTACTGGCAGAGCCACAGTGTCTTCAGATAAAACAAGGGCATCAAAACCTATGAAAAGAAGTAAAATATGATCTTTGGGAAAATGGAGATTGTGAAGTTAATTACTAGAAAACCATATATATATTGCAGTTCTTATACTATTACTGCCACACTAACCCTTGCAAGTATCTGGACGCTTAAAACTCCGGTAAGGGGTTAGAGAGTAATTTCATATAGTGCAGCCATAAAGAAATAAATTCTGGACAAATAATTAAAAAGGCTCCATTCCTGTTGTGAAGGACTAAAGTACAAATGGGACACAGGTAGATGTTTCAGTTTACAGACCTTTTAAAGCAGCCAACACGTACAGATGTGAGAATAATACTGCAGAAACCACCCAGGCACAAACAATGAAAGAGCAAGGATAAAAACTGCAAAAGGACATGTGAAGAAAGATGCCACCTTTTGGGGATGTTTTACTTTTAGATGAGTCCAAAAAGTAAATATTTGTTGATGATTTTGATTTGTTGAAGTCCTCCGACAAGACCGTGCCAAGGGTACCATCAAGCTAGTAGGTGAGAACATCAGAGTGTGGGGCTGTTTTTCTTTCAATCATGGACGTGAGTGTGTATGTACTGATGGAAATATGAACTCTGAAGTCTGCAGAAGTGTTTCTAGTTACAAACTGAAAGAAAAATGAAAGAAAAAAAAATAACTCAAGTGACAGAAATAGATCCTTCAGATCTAAACCACACTAGCTGTGTGTTAAGATAATATTTTGCCCAGGAGAAAATCAAAGTCTCAGAAAAGCCCTCCAAGACCTTGATTGAAATCATACAGAGCTCCTATGGAATGCCATGGAGAAGGAAAAAAAAGGAAAACCTCTGAGCAAGGATGACAGAGCGAAAGCTTTGCTGGCTGAATCCATGTTCAAATGTTAAACAGTCCTTCAAGCCAACGAACGAAAAAGTGAAAGAATATTCCAACTGTCCGGATACTTTTGGAATATTTTGCATGCGCTATCATTTGAATATTTACCGCAATGTTTGAGGGTTTTTGTCATGCATTTTAAATGGTCTTTAAACGTTTTGTGAGCCGCTGTATATTATTCGTTTTTTTAACTTATTAAAAGTATTTTTCATCGCACAATGACTACAATTAATCTGTTCTTTTACAATTTCTTATCTATTGAAAACACTTGTACACATACTGTACAAAAGCACAGACACACATGCCTTTATTCTGAACGAAACACTTCTATGATGCTCAATGTACAAAATGTAATTGAGATATGTTTTGGAGGCGCTAGTTACATTTCCAATTAGCTGCACAGCTGCAGAGCAGGAGAGATAAAGGAGTCCCTTCAATTTTCTTTAATCAGATGTTAGAACACAAAGGCTCAGATAAGGATTATTTCTAAGACGATTGAGCGATGACAAGCTGTGTGTAATGTGTATTTGCAGCATGATGTGTGCTTATTAACAGTAATCTATAGACTTCCTGTGGCACCCTAACAAAATCATGGGAGGTGAATTCTTACAAATAACAACCGCTATGAACCCACAGCTACGGTTACGTAAAGACATAATCTTTTCAGTTTTACATAAAGCATAAATTCACCACCGCTAGGCTCTCGAGGTTGCTGCCTCTTGTCTTGCCTTGAGCAAACTCTTTCCCATCCCATCCAGGCTGGGAGTGATGAGCCCTGTTATCCAGATTGAGGTGAGAGAAGGGTTGGTCTCCTGCCTCTAGCACCATCTGCCGCAAAAGGCCACTTTTAGACATGCTGAATAGACAATACTGTACTTGCGAACACAGGTGGTGATTATCAGAGCCATGACATCATCAATACAGACAGAACAGAGGGGTGCTCGGCTCTTTTAGCGATGACTGGATAAACCGGATTTGTCCATAGGAAAGACTCCACAAAAATCTCCTAGCTTGAATAGCTGCAGATGTGCTTTAAATCCAGTAGTCCCACATTTGATCATATTGTGCTGATCAAAGTAGGTCACAGGTGTTAGCCCAGGTTCTTCTTACTCAGAAGGGGCAGTTGTTTGTGTAAGAAGGCGTGCTTCTATATCACGCATGGTGATCCTCAGAGTTCTCAACTTGGCCCTCTCTTTTATAACATACGAGCTTCATTCAGGATCATTGCTGTTGTCTTTCCTCCTTTTCATTGTGTTAAATCTTACCTGAATGCTCCAGACCAGACCAGCAAACTACCTAAATGTCTGCTCAGTTAATTGATTAGCAGCACCTGGCTGCTACTTACCGTCTTAACCTCAATGAAACAGCATTAGTGTACTTTGGTTTTGTTTAGGACTGCAGGGAATCACGTGGAAACTTTTTCTTCCCCCCACAGGACTGTAATCTATCTCACACGCATGGCAAATTTAGAATCACCTATTAATCTAACACGAATATTTTGTGGTAGGAAACAGAGTAATCAGAGGAAACCCATGCACGCAGGCCCAAGGACAACACGCAGAAGGGCCCCAGCTGGGGTTTGAACCAGGAACGTTCTTGTCATGAGGCCACAGTGCTAACCACTGAAAAAATGTACTGAATAAAATTTAGAGAGAAAAGAGACTTAATATTCAAAATGACAGCAAAATCCTGAACGTAAATCAAAAAGCTTGAGTATCATGACACATGATCATTTTACAGTTAGGTTGCCAAAGAGACCTCTACAAATCTGTCAGAGCTCAGGTCAAATAGCTTTGGAAAGAATTTTCCCAATCCTTTCCTGTGCTGTACAAACGAAGGCTTCTATTACTTTTCATTTTTCTTTCTATTACTTTTACTTTTCACAGCCAACATTCACGCCCACTTCAGGTTATGCTGGCCAACTGTCTCAGAAAAAGCAGTTTGAACTGCCGGGAAAGTGTGTGAGAAGTGTGGCCTTGTCCACATATTTACACAACATCACATGGTGCTTTTCAGAACAGCTCTAAAAAAACTATTCACCCTAGTAGTTGTCACGACAGTATATGTAAAAATAAGCCTGAAAAATATCTGTAAAACACATTTTTTTACTTTCTGGAAATCTGAAAAATAACATTTCTTACCTGTCCCATTAATGCTACACTTCACCATAAAATATAATGATGAAAATTCATTAGAAATCCATTTTTTAAATCATTTTCTGGCATTGCTAATGTCTTTTAGTAGTATTATTTATTTATTTATTCGGTTGTCGGAGAGCACATAAGTCAATAAGTCTGCATTTTTTCACCTAAAATGACATACCATGACTTATAACAAAACTTAATTTCTACTTAGGTTTTACATGGTCTGCACTACCAGATATATAACCAGATATAAATGGGGGCATGTGTGACAGCAGGGTATGGCTTGTGGCTTGGTTATAGGAGGGAGAGGGTGCAGCATCAGTTGGGGAAATAGTGCACCTGGAGTGCATTTGCCTCCCCCCTTCATATAGTAGGTGCCAAAGTAAGAAAAGTTTAACAGACTGAAACTGGGCGAGCTGTAAAGCATTTTCCTGCATGGATGTGTATAGTAGAGGGATCGTGTGATGTAAAATCACTCCCTATCTGTGGTTATTGAGAAGAACCTGCTACAGTATTTTAGTCTGATCTGAGTATATCAGTGAGAGTCCTTCGGAGCAAGCACACAACACCCATTCTAGTGTGTTTGCTTTGCTCTCCTGCTGCCCCTGACAGAACTGATTTAAAAATGAGTTTACAGGGCTCTGAACAATTTAGCACCTCCATATTAAGATAACTTCAACACTAGCAACATGCAAGTGCAAGCTGCCACATTTCAGCACCACAGCTTCATAATGTTTCCAAACTGTTTCCATAATGAAATACATGACAAAGCATTAAATACCCAGGATGTGTTAAAAATTTCATCCTCGCGCTGACTTAAGCCAGAAACAACCTGCGCGCGGAGAGAGAAAAATGTCTTTCGAGCTATTAGATCAGAGCAGCGGTCCAACCTTTGAACCTAGAAACGAAAGAAAGCCAGCCTCAGAGGGAGGGGGGTATTGACTGAGGGGAGAGGCAGGGCTGCGGTAAGTGGGATCTGAGGTGGGAGTTTCCGTGTCAGCGGGCTCATCTTACAGCCTCCCTGATGGACGATGGTGATGTCCCCCAGGGTCCAGATGGGATTCAGTGGTCAGCTCGGTGACAGCTGGTGAAGGGTGGTCAGGGCTCATGCATAATGGAGGCACAGCAGACCACACCACAACTTGACTGCTTCACTGATGTGGAAGTAGTTCCATCTCAGTGTCAATACTGCAGGGTTACTTGAATATTAACTGCTGTTTAAACTCTGCGATCAGGACAGGCATTTAAGTGCTGATTGATATTTGCCTGTTCTTAAAACAATCTCTTTTTTTCGTATTTGTATTCTATGGTCAGTCAGTATGGGCCATGACAAAAGTAAGAGAAAAAGGATGAGGTACGAGCAGTCAGGTGATCAGATTTATGTACAGGGGACATTAAAGTATGAAAAGTATGAACCACAAAATTAATCTGCAAAAATATTAAGATATTTTAAGCTGACATGATAAAAAGGGTTAGAAAACGACTGCATATATCACATCAGGGAAACATCACTGATGTGCATTCACTGGGAGTCGCGTTTGTGCCCACATCATAAATCCAATAAATAAGTCCAATATGCACGCTCTCTTTTCATGTCCCCCTAACTTCAGAAAGAAACCTCCAACTGTTTAGGAGCTAAATGGTCTACTTCGTCCACTAGCAAGTTGCTAACGTTGTCTCTCCGCCATCTGGTGCTGAGAACGTAATGTAAAGTGCATTCATCAGAGCTATAAAGTGAAAACGGCTCCCTGCTGCTGCAGAAAACGACGGCTATGAGCCAAAACAGTAAAACTGCAGCTATAAAACCAAAACAATGAGCTTAGAGACTCTAAAATGCTCTGTAGAGCCATAAGAGGAACTGCAGAGATGTTCTATTTCCCTGTGGGATCATAACTACAAGTGAAGAATTTTACAGTGAAGTCAGTTGGCTTATTGTAAATACAAACATATTGATTATAGACGACATTTTAGGTTATCCAAAATATAGATCGGATAACAAGTGGATAACTATGTTATATATGTGTGTGTTTCAATCGCAGTATAGCACATTTTAGTCCCGCTCAATCTGGGAAAGCAAGCTTCTTTATTTACGCCTGCTAGCAAAAACCGAAACCTGTCATGAAGCTACAATGTGGCTGGATGTAGGACCAACAGGGTAAAGAGCATTTTAAGCAAAAAATAAAACAAACTGAGCCCTTCATCAGGACACCAGCAATAAGATATGAATCATCAGTATAAAAAAATGTGACACTTGGGATGCTGACAGCTACACCTATATATGTAGCGAGCACTCTCACAGATACAACAAATATTAGCATTATTAGCATTAGACTCTGTAAGGATTCTGACAGGGAAATCAGAATCAGAATCAGAATACTTTATTAATCCCGAAGGAAATTAGGGATGATTCAGAAATCAGTGGTTCATTTTTATTTATATAGCATCAACAACCCCCCCCCCCCCCCAACAATCAAACGGTGCCCTTTGAGCTAGCACCTGATGACGGTGGGAAGGAAAAACTCCCTTTTAACAGGAAGAACCCTCCAGAAGAACCAGGCTCAGGGAGGTGCGGCCATCTGGTGCGACCGGAGAAATGTGGGAGTTATGTTTCCAAGTGGTTCACCTTCAGCTGTAGATCTGACAGCTGACTAGATAAAGGGTAAAAAACTAACACTTGTTAGCTAAAAACATTTAGTCTGCATTTCAGACCGTGGTTGCGTATTATAGGGCCAACTGTTTCCCCTCCAACGTGCACAGTTTTGAACTTTGTCAGTATTTCTCTGTTATTTATTTGGACCTGGTCTTGAACTCTAGGTTTGATCTATCTGCATAATGAAAAGAAATTGAAACTGAATTATGATGGATGCTACAGTTTGGGTAATAACTTTCTCATCTTCCATTTTCTCTTCTAAATCAGTTCTGTCCTGGGGCTTTGTTTAAAACCTGTCTGATTAGCTGATGGCTCATGTGCATTCTCCTGGTGGGGCTCTTTTAATGCTGAATTTCCACATCTCAGCAATGGCATTTAGCAAAAATAAGACCAGGTTTTAGGCAACTGTGATTGCTTTTCAGAAACCTTACAGGATAGACGTCTCTAGGTGTCTTAGTTGCTGTCATGGCTTCCATTTCCAGCACGAGCAAGTCCTCACTTGTCAATGTGTTGAGAAATCAGTGCTACTAGCTATTCTGTTGTCAATGGACACACTGCAGTACATCACCTCAATCAGTCATCCCAGCCCTTGTAGGCAGCCACCGCTACTAGCGACCCGACCCCCATGCCCGATACAGCAGCAGAAAAGTGCTTACCTAGGAGAAAAAGACAGAGAGGACATTAAATCAGTGAGCATAATATTCTAGTGAGCACTAGACTCGCTTTCACAGATTAGCCAATCTCTTCTCTGCACAGTGCACTGCCACGGAGTTGTACCTCCAATTGAAATGGAGAGAGGGGAGATTATCCCATATATTCTGGTGCTCAGCAGTTTATGTGTCTAAATTCAGGCAGCAACAAAGGTCAATACACATCTGTGTTTTTCGAGGAACGAGTACTTCATCAAAACACTGAAAACCTTCATCAAGCTGAGAATCTAAAATCTAGGTCTTCTGGCTTTGATTTTTGAATATTCACAGAGCAAAGCTCAAGAGGAGAAAAGCAAAGGAGGGGGGAAAAAGCAAGTTTGGGGGATTTCGTGCTGTAGCCCGGGAGGGATTGAGCCCTGTATTCAGTCCACGGGCCTGTGTGAAGTGTTTTTCACTCGGCTCGATCAAAAGACAAGGATGTCTTCCAACGCCGGATGTTACATCACACAGCTTGATTCTTCACACTCTCTTATCCATTTCTCTGCTTATTTGTACCCTTTAAATTCCAGGGATCTCACAACCCCTCCGCCAAGCCAAGTAGGCACACAAACAAGGCAAATGAACAATCTGAGGACGGAAGCTGCACAACTTCTGAGGGAAAATAAATGGAGATGCATGCAGTGTGTGAAAGACTCGAGTGAATTGAATCCCAATCAATCAAGTACCTACTACTGATGTAATGTAGTAGCGGAAAACAGAGAATTACAATTGGGTGCTAAGATTAAGAGACGACAAAATGAACCAGGATTTGCTTCACTTAAGTCCTACATTACAAGAGATGTTGAAATGAGGGGTAACATTTCACATTAAAGCCCTAACAGAATTCATAAGCACTATTAAGCTTTCTAAGAAATTAGCAATAACAAGTTGTAATGCAGTTGTTTTTTAAAGGTTTTATAGAACATTGAGCATTTTGGGTTTTGGCCTTCTGGTTTTACAAAACAAGACTTGTTTTTCTTCAGGTTTTATTTATTTTTAACCTTTTACAATGAAACAAATGCGAAAAGAGCAAACATTAACATTGCTAAAACACGGGATTCATACTCGGCTCTCTTATCAAAAACTTCCAAAGTCCAATAGACAAAAAAAGTGTTGGCAGATAATCTGGCAAATTACCAACGTCACACCAGAGATGTATTCATGGACCGCGCAAGATTAAGTGTGATAGTGAGCCTTTAACAGTAGCACATCTATTGGAGGAGAGATGGATTCAAATAAAAAGTCTCATTCAAAGCTTTTAAAATGTTAGTGATTTCAGATAAAAAGTCAAAATGATGCATCAGGAAGACAATGTGTAGATTTATTGATAATTGCATGTTGCAGTCTGAAAGCATACTTTATTTATTATTAATCTGAATCTGCAAAACAGCTGAAAACAGAAAATCATAACAAACCTTGAGGACTAGAAAGTACAACATCTCCTTATTGCATGTGGAGGTAAATACAATAAGCGATGCTAAATGGTATGGGTTACAATACTCTCTCGAGGAGGAAAGGAACAACAGTTTAAGCCACAAAGTAACAAAAGAAAGGCAATGAGAGCAAAATATTGCTGTTAGCTTTGAACTA
Organism: Maylandia zebra; assembly: GCF_041146795.1. Taxonomy (NCBI): domain Eukaryota; kingdom Metazoa; phylum Chordata; class Actinopteri; order Cichliformes; family Cichlidae; genus Maylandia; species Maylandia zebra. The sequence continues at coordinate 27,518,912 of NC_135180.1, forward strand.
TGACTGACAGCAGAGGCAAGTTAGCCTGGTGCCCTCGTGGCTGATCTGGGCTCATCATTAAAAACAACCTCCACCCTTCAGTCCATTGGACTATGAACCCCAGGTGCTTCAGAGATGGCTTTCTTTCTCTCTTTTTAAAAAAAAATTGACTGAGCTGTGACAGCCAATGGAGCAGGACAAAGATCGACTCACACTGAAAGTATAGTCCATACAAAGCCTGGGAGACACAAGGGCAAAGCACACTGTCTAGACTGCTACTGATAATCAGTCAAAATGCACGGGTGGGTCAATGGGTAGGAGGAGTTCAAGGTTGTCCACCTGAGTGTGTCTCCCTTGGTGGGATATGGCAACTGCCCATTCAATAGAATAACACGCAGCTTTCTGTGAGCTCTGAAAAAACACAATCTCCAGAGTAAAGCAGCTTTTCGCATTTTATTTGCTCTTAAATAATGAGATATCTGTTCAGTGATTTCTGCAGTAAAGCCTCGGGGTAAGTAAGTTATCAGCACAGAGATAACATTTAGTTCATCGTAGCACTTACAACTGTAGCTTTACTACGCTCTGTGCTTCACAGAGCCGCTCTTTCACTGTTGTTCTGAAGCCTTGATGCTCCAACCAAGAAGGACACACTCTAATTTTCCAGCCTTGAAAAGTGTTAGGTTTAAAGATCGTTTCCAGTTTTACAAAGAGCTCTGAGCCATGAATTAGCAAGAGGGACCTGATCTGCTGAGCAAGGTCGGAACTTTTACAAAGTTACACAAATGCAGATAGAAAGAGGTCATCCAGCCATTGCCAACTCTTACAATAAGCGCTGTTAATGACAAGACAGATAATGCAAAAAGGCCAGACCTCCTGCCATCTCAGATCTGACCTTATTATCAATAGACTTCTAATTAATTAATAATATTCTTGGTTATTATGAAGAAGTAAAAATGAGGAAGTAAAAAAAAATATGCAAATTTAAAACATTGTGATAAAAAATGGGTCTCTGTTTTTCGTCTCCTGGTTGAAACGAACTTGTATTTTTAGATGCTATTTTATCTATGAATAAAATTGCTATATTTTATTAAAGTAGATTTTATTATTTCCAATTCATCCATACCCAAAAGTTCACGTATTCAGAAACATCTCTCTTTTAAAAGGCTTCACCAGAATCTTTAAATCATCATAAATGAGGAGTCCCTTGACTTCTTTAGAGAGATTTTCATTTGTCTATCAATAGAAATAATAAAACCGTCTGTTTTTTATTGGCACCCAGCGATGAATGTGAAAACTGCAGTGGTGTCACAGACGCGCGAATAGTTTCATCTCTGGATAATTTATGCGAAACACAGAATGACTATTCAATTAAAGAGCAAGAGTTTGTCAGCTAAGACCATTGATTAACAATAAATCCACTGATTAAATAATTAACCTCAAGCCCAAAGTAATTACTTAATCACTCTGGGTGACACCTCTAGCTGTGTTATGTTTCTGCTGCTTTCAAAGTTACAAATTTACTATTCCATCAATACGATGTGCCATCGTGCGAGTTAAACCACGCACAGCAGCAGACCTGCAGCCTGGCTAAACTGGCACTCTGATAGGGAGCTGCGTTCAACTGAAGTTAAAAGAAAAGCGGATATTTCCCCGGGCGGTGTTATGCAAAACAAGCCTCTGAAGCCATCGATACTGCCCTACGTTTTGGACCGAAGACTCTGTGCTTGCCCGTGGTTGTCAATCGGCTGCGCACACTAACAATTTGCTCCTGTGTCAAAAACAAACACATGAAAAGAAAACAACAATCCGAAGCGGCACAATTTCAGAGAGACGCGAGGGCACGGTGTCGGTACCGAGTGGCACGGGCAAGATGGCACCGTGCAGCATTTTAAACGACTAAAGCAGCTTCATTATTTTAGGAGGTTTGTTCCCGAGAGCTGCAGCTCCCTGCGGATCGCATCAGTGTCAAGTCATCATCCGTGACAGCAAACTGCCTCTGCTGAAGACAGCAAAATGCACCTCCGGTAAACACGCGGCAATGACAACGTGCCCCGTGGTTTAGTCTGAAAAATTCAGCATCTTCTGACAATGAAGTTAGACCACATCAATTATCAATTACACTTAATGGTAGAGGAGAAATTGAATTAAAACAGAGTCATGGCTGACCACAGGATACGAAGAGATATTGTTCTTGGCAACCGCATTTTATTCATTCATCATTGACGTAAAAGTAATAGGACTTCAGAGCTGTACTAATGACCAACGACAGCCTCTCTGTAAAATAGATGAAAGGTGTGCCATTATGGGGTGGACTCATGAGAGGAGAGGCCATGCGGCTAATGACTCATTAGAGACATCTATAGCCAGACAGGCTGGGAGCCAAAAGGCCAGGAGTCCTTTTTAAAGACTCAATACCCCAGCTGACACTAATTGTAGCCGTCAAGATAGCATGGATTTTCATCGCAGATAATAACAGTCTGGTCCCCTGACACATCTTGGCCTGTTACCCACCAGTGGCATTGCCCAGATCTGCTAGATCCACTCAACAGTATCTCCTACCCCAAAGAGTTGGTGCACTAGAGAACCGCCATAAAACAGCAAGCACTCGGTGCAGTAATGACGGCTTTAGATCTGATAAGACGCTAAATACGAACCATCCGACAGTGAGATGCAGCAGAGAGGTCGCCTTAAAAAGAAACGCTAGCAAGAGTGATTTTCAATATTCTCGTTGCATCATTCAGCTGCCGCAAGCACCTGCAGCGTTGAGCAGACACATCTCTCATTTGGACAGAGGCAAAGCGAGATGTTTTATGGTCTAGTCATACTCCCTGTCACTGTGCTAATGTGATTCAGTTCCAAAACAGTCAGAGGAAATGAGAAAAGCCACTCTTTCCCACCCTTGTAGCACTCAGACATGATACACATGGGGCTTTACACTGCTAGCAGGAGGAAGGGGAAAAAAATTATAAAAACCTTTCATGATACATTGATACAAGTGGAGGAGAGACACTTACCACCGAGTGCAGCGGCAGCAGCGTGATATTCTTGATGATAGATTTGAATGTTAGAATAGAAACTGTGAAGGAAAGATTGGTGGCAGTTCATTACACTTCAAACTAAAAATGATTGGCAGCAACCCTCCCCTGGGCTTAGCATGGAACAAGAGCCGGAGTACTGTATTTTACAGACTATCGAACACGCTGGCAGTCAAAATACTTATCAGAAAAACATTCAGAAGAAGCCCCGTGTTTTTTCTTTTTTTAAGTCTACATAATAGGCTTCACGGAAAGCACCAGGATATCAATTGGCCACAATGCCTGCAGTGTTCACTATTAGCCATTTAATAAATAGCTGCAGTCTATCCAAATGCAGGGAAAATGTTCTGACAGCGAATACAAATTCACTTTAAATGGGAAGTCGGTGTAAACCTTTGCAGCGCTGTGTCTGTGCAGTATGTATGTTGGACTGCTCATTTTTAACATATTTTCCATTAACCTCAGCTGCAGAGTGCCAGGCCTGTAGGCGATTTGAAATAAGCTTTCCATAAAGGACAGATGATGATTTCTAATTTTCCAAGCATGCTAGACTAGAGTTTTTTTTAAAAACCCCATTCGCTGATTTACTCCTCTTTAATTTGTTTGCTGTTGTTTGAAAAAAATAAATAAAAGCCCTCTTTGTTTACCTTCAGTTCTAGTGAATTTAGCCTGCATTTTGTAAGCACCACAGCCACCAGTGCAACAATATCGCCATATTATGCTCACCCCTCCGCAACAGCTACACTGCCTTTTAACGTTTACTGAATTAATGATGCGATGAAATAATGGCCATAAATATGAAAGAAGGAACGTGGTGCCCGTGCCAAAGTCCAGTTGTGCAGCCTTGAGCTGAGCATCGCGCTGTTTTGAACATGGACGAGTGGATCAGACTGAGAATCCGAGGGACACCTCACACTCCTGTGGCATGCCGATCAAAAAGTACTGCGCGCTACTGTCCTTTTTGACTCTGACTGGGAATATAATTAAACACCTAACATGTTCCTGTATGTGAATGAGACCGTGAAATCATCAGGAAAGTGTTTGCTGAGGTCACAAATAGGTGAGCCAAAAGAGCATGTTTTAATATGATTCTGACCTCCTGTCAATCATGCTGAAGGACAGGCATGCTATGAATAAAAAAAAGTAAATGCACCGTGGGTAGATGCTCTTGCCAAGCGACCACTGGAGAGCACACAACCAATGGGATAGTTGGCTTCCTAGAGTTTGTTTTCTTCGTGGCACTATCTACTTCCAATGACCAGAGGCATCAACTGATGCAGAAGACTGGAGGCCTGGTCCTCTTGCAAGCTGAGATTGTGTAACTTGGTAGAAACAAACATCTGCTGCTTGCACGTCTGCGTACTATTGTATTTATTAAAAGTCGGGTTAAAAAGCAAGGCAGCACCATGTAGAATTCAAACTGTGTGCAACTGTGAAACAGCGGTGACCACTTTGAGTGGGAGATATTAAACATAATCTACCTTTAATTAATCACCTTTATGTTTTTGACCTGCAATTCTTATTAATCATTATCAGTGAACTGTGGCCTCTGTGTTTTCATGTGTGTCATCGCTAATTTCCTTATTGAAACTGGCCTCAGCAGCCTTTTAATTTGAAACACAAACAGGAAATGTCCGCTTTATAGTGAAAGCAGAAGAGAAATAATAATAAAAGTGACTGACCACAGGCCTTAGGTTGGAGATTAAGAAGCCAGAACAGGAGAGTGAAAGGTAGGAGATGACTCCATTGGTACTCTGATGGACTAAGTGCTGTGGAAATGGACATTATGCTGAATTTACCCATTACACTAATTCTCTGTCCCCTTTGTCCTGACTACTCTGTCTGAGACTCTGTAATTATTTCAGTGTTGTCTGTAAAGCAGATCAGCACTCTTAAAGCTTGTTTTGACTAAATGAATTTCCAGTAGAATAAAAATGACAGATTCAAAAAATAATTAGTCTTAGTTGTGTTAAAAAAAACCACACAGCCTGTCCAGAGTGTTGCCATTAAGACTTACAGAAACTATAACTGCACATTGAATCTTCAATCTAATTTCAATTCAAGAAATTCAAGAATCGACCTGTTTATCAACAGGAATGAGCAAAATCTAAAATGTTGCTTCCAGTGCAGTGGTTAGCACTGTTGGCCTGTCCAGGGTGTGTGTCATCTCTCTCCCAGTGACAGCTGGGAAAGGCTCCAGCCCGCCCAGGACCCTGAGTGGTGAAGGGGAACTAAACGACACCATGACTATAATTCAATAAAATGTAAAGGAGACCTGTTGTGCTCCTTTCCACCTCAATATTTTAATTCTTGGACTTTACCTGAGTAGCTTTGAATGAGTCACAGTTCAAAATGATCCTTATTCTTTTTATACTGGGCCTTGGTGCAGCACTTCAGTTTACACACTCCCTGAAACAAACTGTTTAAGCTCCCTTCCTCTTCCCTGCAAGCCAGCTTTTCTGTGATTGGCTCCCCACTACAAACAGCACGTTTGAACAGCAGGTCGGTGGGACTGCTGTGCTCACAGCCAGAGCTATGTGCCTGATATGAGCATGATAAGGATATCAGCACTCGCTGACATTGTTCAGAGCCAAAAGACGAGAGTGGAACTACTTGCCCATCTCTGGAATAACAGCACCAAAATAGTTCCATAATAGTTGCTGTACTTTTTCAAACTACAGGTACAAAGAATACCATTTTTCAGCCACTCAGATAATGTAAAAAAAAGTTTGCGCGATTACTTTTTATCCACCCATTTGTATAATTGTAATTTGAACTGAAAAGACAGGCGTTAGGCATCTCTTGGATCCAGACAGTAACTCAAAAGAAGCATATCTGCCCTCATAATCAATCATAATCAACAGATTACACCCCATTTCTGTACTACCTCTCCGAAAAAGTGCTACAAAGTGAAGGAGAATTTGTGTCTATGAAACTGGGTGTGCTTGTTTTTTAAAGAGCTTCCAGCAGCGAATGAAAACCATGCTACCCCAGTCAACCACCTCAAAGAGAGGAAACAAATCCATAACCACTGGCTTTAAAAGGCCACAGGACCAACAAACCTTTTAAAAGACCAAAAGAGGTGTAAGCTGAGAAACAAAGGTCAATCTAATATGGACTTCTTTAACGATTGTTTCACTCTTTGACTAATTCCCAGAGGCAAAAAAAAGAAAGAAAGGAGCATGGGGAGGGAATGAGGAAAGATCCAGTTAGCTAGTCCACTTCCTGCTCCTTGTGGCACAGCTCTCTCTGGGAATTTAACCAAGGTGAGATAATCTCATATCTATAAAGTGCTCTTCACCTAACCTTAAAATGACTCTTAAAGCTAATGTTCACAGTTTTTATAAAATGTCTAAAGATCTGCCAGTGTAGTGATAACGGGGGCAAGGCAAGTCCTCCCTTATGTCTGCTATTACTAGGCTAATCTAACCTCCCCATGAGATTTTCTAGATTTAATTTAGGCATTTGGAGGATGATGCTTGGCAGCGACAAGGGCCATCCATCTTCTCTTAACAGTCCCAATCTTTATAGAGGCTCCAGACTTCAGGTAGTGCATGTGATGGATAGCACCCCTGGCTGAGGACAGTCCATTAGTAGAAAAAGAAAACCACAGAGCAAAAGCCCAGTTACACTGTCTCAAGTGCAATTCGGGGGTAGTGGCAGCTCTGTATACCGCATTACTAAAGAAAAAAAACAAAACAATGTTTTAGAACAAACGTCCACCCCAGTTAACCATCCTAGCACCCCTCACAGGTTCAGATCATTGAACTCCAACCCTGCAGAGAGTTTAGCTTCGACTGCCACAGAGCTCAGCAGCCTTTAAAGAAAAGTAGCTCAGCTCGATCCAGCAGTATTATTCTGATTTGGGGCGACAAACACAGAATAAGAGACAACTTGAGGCGACTAGGGTGCATCCACTCTGTACTTCATTTTGAAGCTTCAATTGCAAAAAAAATCTAAGACACGTTCAATAGTTTAGCCCTGAAATAGCAAAATAACACTTCTCAGTGCCAACTGACAGAGCGCTTGATACAGTAGGCTGATTGACAGCGTGCGACAGCTCAGTCGGTATTTGATATCAGTCAAAGTTAAAGTTTTTTATGAAGACAGACTGAAACTAGGTCTATATTTTGGAGTTGAAACGGATGTGTAGGAGGGAAAAATAATATTTTCTGCCCGGAGGACCTAACCTTGAAGGTTTAAGACATATACTGCATTTTTGTAACTGTTTAAAAACCCCTCAAGCATTAAATCTTGCTCAACTTTGAATTCATCACCGATGCTAATTTGTGCATCCAGAAATCTCCGTGACCTTGTACTGGCACGACTGGGATGATGCTACGTAAACAGAAAATAAACAGGAAGCAAACTTTGCTAGTTAACCAGTTCACGTGAAGATGATGTGTTTTTACTCCCCCCATGATGTCCAATTAAGAGCTGTGTTTATCAAAGGAGCTCTACATCGGAGCTTTTTACAGGTACCCACCGCTGCTGCCGCCACTTTTATCTGCACAGACAGCAGGACACCAGTTCAAAACAAAAACATGGATCATGTATAAAGTAAAGGGGTGGGGGTGGGGGGCGTCTCATGCATATTTGCAAAGACCTGTTTGCTAAATCACTTTGAGCAAACACAAAAACACTGTTTATCACACATTCATTTGGCATTATAGCAGGCTTCAGTGCATTTCAACCGAGTAAATAAAGGGAAGATAAAATGCAGTAATCCATCACAAATCATCTCAGGCCTCCTGTCATCTCACACAGCATGCTAGCCTGCCTTGGCTTTAATTAAGTTATTCTGGAACTGCTGACAACAAAATAAATAAAGAAATGGAAGGAAAATAGAGAAGAGTGTGAAGTGTGGGGAGTTTCTATGGAGACCTGAAGCATCTGGCTTGATCCCAATAATTTGTTCTCTGCTGTCTTCATCTCTTTTTCTGCCTCTGTCTCTCCCTCTCTTTGTCACAAGTTTCTACGCAGAGACTGTCGTTCCTCACGTGCGTAACCCCCATGACGGCGCAGAATCGGTACCTTTGATTGCAGCCGCTGTCATCATTTCATCCCATCTGGGTAAAGTCAAATTTAAGACGGCAGTTTCGGTGCGTTTTTATCTAAGCGTGATGTTCTGTTTGTCTCTCTTGGAGACCTGTCCCCCCTCTGAAACAGTTAATATCAAACACGTATAACAAAATCATACTTTATCACTTTAACTAACTTTAAGGCCATGGAATTGAAATGAAATTTTCGAGTGTTGCTGTTGTAAAAACATCCCCAACGAGGTTGAACAGTTTGTTTGTGAGAAATCAAACCAGGAGTGACTGATGTGAGACAACAATCAAAAAAGACCAATACACAAGAGAATGATAGGGCAGCAGGCCGAAAGGATCACAATAACTGTGCTCGTGCTATTTATATGAGAGATATATTCAACCTATATAGTGTCCTGCTGGATAAGTGATGGCGTAAAGTGTCAAACTGTTAAACTGGGGCTCTACTACAGCATTTAGTCTCAATTTGAGCATAGCCTTTTAAAGCCTGGGGCTTGTTGGGAGGAGTGATGGAAGAGATTGTAACAGGCTCTCTACAGCTGATTTAGGGACAGAGACAAGGGATGATAGATGGATGAACTTTAAATTTGACCCCAAAGGATGAAAACTGTGTGGGGGCAGGCTGACATGGAATTCATAAGATAACAAGATTAAAGTTCACTTCTCAGAGGCTCGCTTGTGACTTCTCTTGTAGTTGATGCTTATGGTATTTAAACTGCAGCCAACTGTTGAATAGTACATTTGAGCCCATATGCCAACATACAGGTTCCTGCTTTTATTTATTTACTTTTTCTTACAATTCAGTAAATTCAGCTGCTTTTGTGTTTGGAGCTGTTGGTGTAGCAGAGCTATCACTGTGAAGGCATTGGATGGGCTGCAGGAAATTATAACTGCCGTTGCTGTTTTATTTTGCAAAGGTTTTAACAGTGAACAAGAAATTACTTTCCTATTACTTGGGAAAATAACTGGCATCTTACAAGTAAAAATAATTGTTGCTGTCCAACTCAAAAGCCAAACACCACGTTCAGAGAGACACCAGCGGTGCACTTGTGTGGGAATTTGTGACCCTCTCATTCATGCAAATGAAATGGGTTCTCAGTGCATGTACCTCTGGCAAAAAATAAAAATGAAGTCTGCATTTAGGCACCTCTTTGGCAGTGCATAAATACTCGTTGTGACTGCCAAGTGCCTTTAAAACAGTCATAATTGTCCTTGGTACACCTGCACAAACCTTTTCAAAATAATTGACAGTGGCAGGCCGGGTTTTCTTAACATCTCGAAGAACCTATGATGGTTCTTTTATGGGCTTAGACTGTCTCAGTGTCTTCTGTCTCTTCATATAATCGCAGACTGACTCAGCAATGTTGAGATCAGGGCTCTGTGGGGCCCAGACCATCTGTCGCAGGACTCCTTGAGCCTGGAGATACTTCTGCATGATTATGACTGTGTGGAGGATTATTTTTTGTTCAGTGTTGCTGCTTTTATTTAGATTTTTAATCTTAATAAAATAAGGTGTTGTGGCTCTCCTAACTAACAATGCTATTTTCCCCCAGAGTGCTTTAGAAATGTGCACTGCTACAAAACTGAGGTCATACAAAGAGATGAAATTTAAAAAAAGAATGTGTATATATCCGTAGTTGCTCATTTGAAATGATGATATGAGGGTGTTCTAAGATACACACTACATCTAAAACATAAACATTAATAATTACAAGTGTCTTTCTATTTCCATTCTTTTTCAAATGGGAAATCCTTTCAATAATTTATGAGTTTTTCTGCCCTTTCTCTTCCCATTGTCAGATGCTATGCACCAAAGTTATCCCCTGGCGCTTAAAAAGGAAAGAGTGGGTACACATCTAACATTAAGTAGATACCGGAAAATCATTTAGACTCGATGATGCTTTAAGATGCTTTGAGTGTAGAAAACTTTACATTTGGCATTTAGGTTTCAAGTGTGAAAATGTTTCCTCACATGACAACGAGTGGGCACTTTGGCAGATTAGATTTTTTGAAATAAGACAAAGCAGAATGGAGGATTTCCTCATGGGAGGAGAAACCTTGGCTCATAACTCCATCCATTGTCTCCTAGTCTTTTATTTTCCTCTACTTCAACAGAGGGATAATCTGCTTCAAATGACACCATATTGTTGATAGCAGAGAGGCTTATTGTCCTCCTTTCATGTCTCTGATAAAAGACACAGAGAGCTACTGTTCCAGCCACCGGGATTGAGAAGAGAGTACCATTACACTTCCTCATCTCCATAAAGCCTCCATTCATCCATTTACCTCTCAGGACTCTGGGCTGCACCAGCCTGAAGGAAGAAGCAGTCGAGTGCAGAAAGCTGCTTCACTTTGCTCTGCTCAGTATGGCACCCAAGAAGGCTGATGTGCTGAGTAGTGACAGTCAGCAGATTCGCTTTGTTGTGCACTTTCATTTGGGCAACAAGGGGCCGCTTTCGTTAAGTGCAACTCGCTGGGATGAAAGAATTAGAGTTGGCGAAGGCAGCGTTAGTTTTACTCCATCACTTTGAAATCCCGACTAGAACCATCTGTCTAACTCACTCTGAAAATTCAAGCCAGCAGAACCAGGGACAGATTACTCATTTCTGCTCCAACTGTAGACGCAGCAATTTAGTTATGAGGCTTATCCTCATATTTTAAAAAAAGAAAAGTTGTCCCATTAAATATAAAGATTACTTAATTGTCCTGGGGGACAATCAGAAATATCAGTACAAACATTGCTGATGGGAATATTGGTCTTGCCGGGCTATTTTGCAGAGCGTTTTAGCATATCATCGTTAATGGGCGAGGAGCTCAAAGGAGGGAAGAGAAAAAAGACGCACTTGCAGTTGGAAAGCGTTTACAGAAATGTGTTTTCTTTTTCTCTGACATAAAACACGCCTGGAAAACTCTAGAAAGCTGTCTGAAAGAGCCAGATGGCTAAGCATTAGCAGGAAAGTCTGAAACCTGACAGTCATTCAATACACAGACATCTGATGACCTAGCCGCCCACCTAATTGAAAGCCCCCACCCCCTCCCAAAAGACACAGACACACACACGCAAGCACACACACACAAGCACACACACGCACGCTGAGAAATATGTGTTTACAAAACAGAACCCTTGAGGAACATAATGGCCGGCGAAAGCTTTTGTGAGCTCTGAAGTGAGGGGTGGCTGACCCTCACTCTGCCATCTTCATTAAAGCCTCTGACAGAGCAAAGACAGCTTTAGGTCAATACTGAAGTAGACCAAGGCTAAGCAGGAATCTCCCACACAACACACAGAGCTACACATGCGCAAACGCTCGTGAAATTCACACACGCACACGCATTTGCTTATCAGGAAACAATGATCAGACACGCACATGCTGTCGAAGCCCATCCTCGCACTATAAAGGTCATATTCACAGGTGCGAGGACTGCCTAATTGCACATTTCATACGATCTTGAAGCCTCTGAATGGAAACTGCAAAGGCATTTCTAAAGATAAAAAAGCAATAAGAGCTCACAATATTATGTTTCTCCCCAAACATATTTGGTGGAATCATTGCCATTCAAATTACACAGTATATTTTCCAGCTGATATACTTTAAACAAGATAATCATCAGCAGAGGGAAGTGGGGTAGAAATTTCATTGAGCAAACAATGATTATTTTATTCAAAATCCAGGGGAAAAGAAATAGGGAGAATATCAGATGAGATGATTCAGGGTGAAGCGTGCTTAAAGCCGCGGACGGCCCCGTTTTCGCCGGCATCAACTCCTGTCGCATGGCGCCGGAAATAAAAAGAAAACATTATCCCACAATCAATAAGATAAATGGGAGCAGTGAGACAGAAAACACATTTTAATGTGGAGCCGGACAATATGTTAATATTATAATCTCTTTTTTTTATAATCTTTCCATATTACCATCGCATGACAACATTTTCATATGGTGATACTTTTTTTCACACTCTTCATGTGTAAATGAATGATAACACATTTTTGCCAAAGTCTGTCACAGCGTGAGCTCCAAAACACTTCATACCATATTGTAGACTTATTTTTTTCATGTGTAAGATTTTGCTCTCGTAAATCCACTTATTGAAACAAACATTCAACGCCAACACGAAAGCACCCCGTGGCTCCGAAAATATGTATAAATGCAAGATTTGTCCGATGCCTTAAACGGCATGATGTTTTTTTTAAATGCATTATCCCATCTGCAAAACAGGCGACCAGAGGCTCTCAGCCTGTTATTAGGGGAACAAGTTTATTGTAAGGTTCTGGAAAGGAGGCGGTGAGCGAGGACAGCCATGCAGAGTCACATCTGGCCTTGGAATTGCAGACAAGCTCTTCACCCCATCAAGGTTGCGAGACCAAGAAGTTTTACGATTCTATTTTTATTTTTATCAATCTATAGCATCAATTCACAAGAAAAGTTGCCTCGGGATCTCTTATATTGTAAAGCAAAGACCCTGCAATAATAATGTCCACATCTATTTTGTGAAATTAGGCAAAGTTGGACACTTACGCAGGTAAGAGTACAGGGTGCCCAATGCATTTTCGTTATGAGGTGTCACACAGTTCTGTTTTATCAGACGCCGTCATCATCTTAGTATGCACAAGCAGTCCTTTGGCACTCATGCCTCGGCTATATTGGCCACTTCCAGATAAGGGACACATTTTAAAGACTGGCAAAGCTCGCAGTAAGGAAGCGGAGGAGTGACAGTTGTTTAAGTGGGTGGTCCCCAATCTCCGGGCCACGGATCGGAGTCTTTTGGTACCGGGCTGCGACAGTTGAGGCTCGGGTGTGAAATTTATGGTTTTCAGGGTTTTTATTGGTTTTTCTGGTTATTTTTTTATCGTTTTTATCGTTAACTCGGTGTACCTGGGTCTTTTCCTGTGTGTTATGAATAAATCTTCCCTTTTTTGGTACTGGTACTGGTTTTATTTGGTTGTATTTATCCGTGACACCTTAAAGAGCGGTCTAAGAAAATATGGTCGAACATAAGCCGGTCTATGGTGCAAAAAAGTTTGGGGACCGCTGGTTTAAGTCACAGGATTGTCAACCAGGAGACCGTGGTTCGTGTTCTGTAGAGAAGTTTTTGTTTTTTTTCATCTGCTGTATTTTTTTTTTTGACACATTTTACTTTGTTTGTTCATTTGATTAAGGCACCAAGAAATATCTGATTAGGTCTACAAAAACACTGCGGCCTTCCAGGCTGGGATTGACAGACCTCTCTCAAAAGACCCCAAACACCTTGAGCCTAAAGACCCACGCCAGCAGTTTTGACAAAATGTCACTAAAGGATAATCCAGGTTGGTTGCTTTTTTTCCTCTGGTCACAAAGACAAGCACATTTCCAGACTATTGCCTCATTCATGATATTCATGGATATCTTGAAACCTCCGAATTGCTTCTCTGCTTCTTGGTGATCATGATCTGACCATAATCTTCAGCACATGCACGCCATCATGCAAACCCGCTCCTTGTTTTCAAATTCACTTCCTCCTGTAGAACTTCCAGAGTTTACTCTAGTGAATTCAAGACACTTTAAATAATCGATGACAGGTGTAAAGTCACATGTCGTGAGTTCATTTATAACTGACCTATAATTATCTATTATTTGACTGGAAAACAACATAATACTAACGAATAAATCAAAAAGCTAAATTAAATGAATGACGAGAAACGCTTCCTCAATTTAAATACCTCTCTTTTCAGCCTCTTAGCGCTAAGCGGATGTTTTTATTGGTTAAGATGGAAAACTGAACTTAAAATACATCATTTATTGACCAAGCAATTGACCTTTTGGAAAAACAATTTCCACATTACACATATAATGACTATGAAGGCTTGCTGTAAGCAAAAGGTTACAAGAGTGAATATATGTACTGTGCCTCTGATTTACAGTAATAAATGTTTTATATAACAAAAGGAAGTGATGAAAAAGACAAACATTATTTCCAGAGTTGCTGTTATGGAAGGGTCAGAAAGACACATTAGATCTAGCCTTGTGTAAATTATAATGTGGACACTCTGACTTTAATATCATATTTAACTGGAGTACATCTCTCGGGATTCACTTGAGAAAAGAAAAACAACATAAGAACAACAACAAAACAACAAAACCCTTTCCTTTTAGAGAATTTATGTGAACCCTGTGAATGCTTTTAAGGTTTTGAAATGATAGAAGATGCTCGGCGTGATGCTCAACATGATGGGCGAGGTGTGAAGTGAGTGAGAATTGATCTTTAGTTCTTGTCAGTAATAAACATGTCAAAAACTATGGCTGAACTATGTTTAAATCTCTGACAGCTGTGAACTGTAGCTGCAAGTGTGAATGAAAAGCTTCGTACAAAAGTTTGTCTTATCAACAGCACTAAGCCACTGGGATTTTCTGAGCCACGACAGTGTCAGAGTAGAGTCCTTTAGAATCAATATGGGATTTTAATGAATGCAAACAGAGGGATTTATGTGTATAAATGAAGGAAGTTGCGCTCATCAAACCTCAGGTGCTTTTGTGCACAACTTGTAAAATCATTTCAAACTCTTGTGCTTCCTGCACATTACCACCACTCTTACCCAGGTGAGTTGCCCGGCTTTCCTTTAATGTGAGTAGTGCTGCTTCTCCACTCTTGGTTTGACAGCCTTGTGCCTCAAGTGATAGACAATAAGTTACCAACCACATCCCCTCAACAAACGAGAAGCTTCGTTGGTAAGGCATAACACATGCAGATGTTCAAGCTACCCTCCAACATGTTTCTGACTCTTTAACGACCGCAGGGAGTTACTTCTGCTTCAAAATTCAGAAGCTGTTTGGGTCATTACTGACGAACAAGACCAAGAGTCTGCAGCCTCACATGACGCTAGCATGGCCACACACGCTGCAAAATGCTAATGTATGCAAGGTCACAGTAACAGTATCGATTTGCTGACATTTAGCATCTGCAATCACTACATGTTAGCATGCTAAGATAGCACAAAATCAAACAAAAGTACTGCTGAGAATGATGGGAATGTCCGTCATTTGCACGTATATGGATATGAGTATTTAAATTTAGATGACGCACCTGTGAAACTCACAGGCAATCCATCCAACAGTTGTCAAGTTTAATTATACCAAAAAATAGCGACTCGAAGCGTACCGCTGGTGTGTCCAAAAATTGTGTTTTTTTAGCACTTGATGGAAAGTGAGAACTGCAAAGTGCGGGCAAAATGACCTATGCTGCTGCTCTTTTTAACTGTGCCTCCTCACTGCAGGTACATTACGCTGCCATCAGTGTTGATGTTGTCTCTGTATTGGGACGGGTTCATCTCTAATTTTATAACAGGTCTAATTATCTTCTGTTTCTGTAGGAGCAGGTCTGATGGTCCTCTGGTCACCGTGAGATTGAGTTCTTTCATTTTAGTAGGAAATTAATTTGCGAATGTGTAATTTGCTTAGATGAACCTTTCTAATCAGGGTCTATTTAAAAACCTCCCATCCACTAGCACCGCTAACTGCACTGCTTGGTTCACACCAGTAATCAGACAACAACACTGCCAGAAACTGAACCTGGATCTGTGCAAAACTGGGCAAGCGTTCAGCCCACTGGAAAATCACAGAAGTGTTCGGAGCAGCCGAATGGCGGAGCTGGTATTGCTTTAAACATAAAGCAGCAGAGAGATGAAACAAGCACTATGGATCTGTTCATTACAGAATGGGTCACTCTGAGCAAAGAAAGCTAACGGGAAGATTTAAAGAGCTGCTCAGAAGGAGCCGGCATGTCTTTAATTTCAGCCTACTTAAAAAAAAATCCAAAGGGATAAGGAGAAAATCATTTATAGCTCATCCTGGCAGGAAATCACAGACATATCACTGCCTACATCTTGTCACCTCCAACCAACTCATACAGTGTCATCAAAATAATAAATATGTGCTTGAACCCATCAAATGTGAGCTGAGAAATGACCGGAATGACAAAAGCAGCTTCTTGCATTTTGTGAAAGTCAATCCCCGCGAACCTGAATCTCCACGCCTCTTTCGTCAAATTTGAAACTACCAAATAAAACAGACTTGTAAATCATACAGAAGTCCCTCTCGAGTATCAACATTTCCTTAGAAGGCGGCTTCATTTATTTTTCAGCCATGCATATTTAACAGTTGCTCTCACTTGGGGAAAACAGGCCACTTTATGGAAGTCATTCCAAGAATTCATCAACACTGTCAGTGAATGTGACAGCCAAATATTTCTATGTCAAAAATGCACGAGCCCCCCGAAAAATGCGGTAAGAAAAACCGACCTAGGGATGATCAACGGTGCTCGAGACACGATGAAGTGAATAAGAGCGATCCTCACAAATGAAATCAGTCATTTCACGCGTTCATTCACATGTGGTGGAGTTTCTCTTTCGACGAAGCAAAACAACTTGTTATCCCCTAAACGCCATACAGGCAATCTCCTCTCAGTGTACTGTCAAATTTCATCATAAGAGTTCAACACTTTGTTGCCTAGATTAAAGCGCGAAAAGCCAGATAACAAAAACCCCAACAACAAACATGCACCACATGGTTTCTAAAGGCATTACAATTCTCTGCATTACGCTGCAACTCACCCAGCTTAATCCTATCTGCCAATCAAATCTAATACAAACTCTAACCAGGAAAGTTACAGCGAGACTCCGGCAAAATAATGGATTTGTAGCTTTTATTTTTATGTGTAATGAACGATAAATTTCAGAACAAACGAAAGGCAAGAAAACAATAACAAAAAAGAAATCTTTGGTAGACTACCATGAAAGCCCGAGTTCAAAGAAATATGGACTTGCGGCGTATTGCATCATGTGGGGGCACACCACCGAGTCATCTGCCACAGAGCTCATTCCAGACAAACCTGCAGCAGAGTGTGTGCAACAAAACAGAAAGATTCATTGATCTTTTTTTCCTTCTCCCCATCACCTCATTTAGACCAAAAATAATAATAATCTCCAGAGTGATATTTATGGGACATAAATAAGAAGTAGACAAATCTAATTTATTTCAGGGTCACTTCCATCAGCTCCCAGAGCCAGTGCAATCAATGTTACTGAAATCTCTGCTCCCGAGATTTCAGAGAATAAAAAAAGAGAATAAGTAAAAACAAAAATCTCCATAACTGCCATCATAAGCTTCAGAAGATCTACGTGGCTGTATCATAAAGGCCTAATTTAGACTGTTTTTCTAAGCGAGAGCTGCATGAACAAACCCACCGACTGCCACATGACCTCCGCAAAGAACTAAAACACAGGGTGTTTTCCCTCAGCGCAGCCATAATGATACATTGCTATTTATGTTCCGGCAGCTGGTGGGTGGCTGTGCAGAAAAGTCACTCAGTCTGCCTCCTTTATTTGCCCCCCGAATCTTGTAAGGCACCGCGAGGTTCGGTTTTATGTGAATGCTTCTGTTAGTCAGGATGTAAATTCTTTTTTACAAGCTGAGTGATGGCATAAACAGTTTTTTGAGCTGCGAATATAAAAATCTTGATCATGTAAATAAATTGTGCGTGTAGGCTCGTGCGCCTAATGCCGCTCTTTTCTGCGTGTTTAATGATCAGCGTGGCAGTGGGAGTATCGGCTGCTGAACTTAATGGGAAGGGCAGAGGTGAAAGGAGAGCTGTAATGATTAGGGGAATAACGTATAATTCATTTCGATCATTCAGTCTACTTACACAGCTGGTTCCAGTTTGTGAGAATTTGCTGCTTTGTCATATAATATTTAAGATTTCCATTTAGGATGCCAGCTCTGAGTCTGAAGAGTGTGACGGGTGTCTTTATTTTGTTACAGGCAATAATTGAGGCTCCGCAGGTGTACTTGTGACGGGAATATCAATATTCACCCCCCGGTTTATCACTTAAACATTAAAGATTTAAGAGCTTTGGTGTTTTCTGTATCTACAAGATAAATATTTGCAGGCACTTCCTGTCTATATTTATTAAAGATCAATGTCCACACATGATGGGTCACCGTGTTCTTCTCCTCAGTCGATCTTTGTACTCCGCTGCCAAGGGCACAGCTCGGTGTAACGCACGCAGCACAGAACAGTTGGAACGCTGGGCACATGATGAGAAGTTAGATCTGCTTTCTTTAGGCATTAAATACCGCACGCAATCAAAGGTGAAATTAGCACTTTCTGGTTTATTAAATCCCACAGAGGGAGTCATTTGATTATTCTGCTCCTCCACTAGTGCTTCTTACCACTGTCACACCTCAAACTACAAATTAATTTGTTTAAAATGCAAAAAAGGTTGCACCTCATTTTCTCTCAGATTTCTTCAAGACAGGCGAAAAAGCTCGCAGTACCCGTCGCCGCAACACTCTTTCGACATATCCAGTGTAAGTATTTACATTTTTGTGATTCCTTTTCTACAAAAGCGCAGCAGAAGTGTGGCACTTCTCCACAGATAATTAATTGTGAAATAAAGTGGTTGTAGGATGAGATGTGTGAAGAAACTCCAGGTGTAAGGATATTCTTTAAGTGGCACATAACAGTGAATATCAAAGATTACGAGGCCTGTGTGGGGAAATAAAATCTTCCTAAACTTATTCTCCGATTCTACGGTTCAATATAAAGGGCTGAAAAGATGCTGTTCTGTCATATTCTGTGGTCTCAGACTTACGTAGAGAATGTCAATTGTTTTCTATGTGAGAAGAGGTAATGCCCCAGAGAGCAAGAAAACAGAACATAAGGGCATCTGTAAATATATTAAACTCTTCAAAAACAATTTATATAGCACATGTTAATACATACATATCATATACAACACAATAACAGCCTCATTTTTGAAAACTAGTAGGAATAGATATATCCAGATAAACCGCCTAATAGATTAGAGGCAATCGAAGTGTACATCATGTTTGCCAACAATTCAAAAATACAAATCACCAGCCACTTTATTAGGTACACCTGTTCAACTGCTCTTTAGTGCAAATGTCTAATCAGCCGCTCACATGGAGGCAACAGCAGGCAACAGTAACTCAAATAGCCCCTTGTAACAACCAAGGTGCGCAGAAGATGGGCATCACTCCTTCCAGCTAAAACTGGAAACACAGTCCACAATTTGCACCGGCTCACCAAAAGTGAAACACATTTACTGGTCTGATTAATCTTGGTTTCTGCTACACAACAGCAATTTGGCATGGACAACATGAAAGCATGGATCCATCCGGTCTTATATCAACAATTTATGCTGGTACAATGATGTGATGGTCTGGGGGTTGTTTTCTTGGGCCACTTTGTAAGAACTAAGCATTGTTTAAATGCCACAACCTGCTTGTTAACCGTGACCATCCCTTTATGACCCCATCTTTTGATGGCTGCTTCCAACAGGTCCCAAAGCTCACATCATCTCAAACTGGTTTCTTGAACATGACAGCGAGTTCAGTGGACTCAAATGGCCTCCACAGTCACCAGATCTCAATTCAGCAGAGCACCAGAATGTGTTCGACACCTTGTTGTAGCTATGCCACAAGGCAAAAGGTGGTCCAAGCCAGCCCTAACAAGTATACCTAATAAAGTGGCCAGTGAGTGTATATTCAGTTTAACTTTAAGCAAAAGAAAAGTGTCAAATTCCAACTTATGAGAAGAGGCAATGTTTGGCATTTTTGCTTAAGAATAAAGCTCAGTTACTTCATCTAATATTTGCAACATTTCTCCAGAAATGAAAAGCTTTGGCCAGTAATTTCCTCATACCATGCACAAACTGAAAGGCAGATAAGCCTCTGTCAAACATTATCAAAGTACATTAAACAGCTTGTCTAGGTTCAGTATTGATTTCCAGCAGTTCTCAGAGTAAACCTTATCTATGCCTCTGAATGCTGGCTTGTGTGCACTGTTCAGTTGTGTTCAACTTGACAGGGCTGAGCTGTTACAGAAGACAAAAACAATGCTTAGGCTGCTGAAGCAGGAAAAACTTTCCTCTTTTTCATCTGCAAATTAACCATTGACAAGATCCAAATGGGTAACCTTAATTAACTGAAGCTGCTGTGCGCTAAAGGCTGAACCACCTGGCTGTCAAACAGGGAACACAGCGAGAAACAGACTAGTCTGAGCACAAGTTTGTGCCAAAACGTGTCTTTTTCAATACAATATTCTAATTGATATCATCTGAATGGACTGCTAAGCACTGACTGTACACACCTGGCCTCAAGGACATCACCTTCATCTCATTTTAATTGCATTTGCAACGAGGAAAGAAATAAACCTGCTTTAACGAATTAAATCTGATGATTTTGATCATTTACTTAAAAGTGTGGAAATATTATCAGAAAACTGTATCTTTTGTGTCAAAAGTAAAAAAGCACTTGTGTTATATTATTATTTATTAGAAAATTATCAAAGATGCATTATGCAAAGCGATTGTGGAGGAAGATGATATAAATTCACCATGTGGGAGTCACGATTATGTACTTCCCCATAGAGTTGCACTGTCTCCATTTTCTTTATTGTGTTTTTCCCATGTAAAATTGATTTTTGGTTTTCTCTCATAATTTCCATATAATGGAAATGGAAAGCTCTGCTTGGAATTTTTTTTCCTGATGTACAGTACTAATCTTGTTTTCAGAGTGGCAATAATGATGGTAGAAATGCTCCATAAATGACACAGTATTACACATAAATAACAAAACAGATTTTTATCTTTTATTCACTTTTATTAACTTTGTACATTATAATAAATAGTGAATTTTGTGTTATTACTACTCACCGTCTCAGCTTTGATTGATTAACCACTGGAATACTTTTAGGGGAAGAGCGAGAGAAAATATGAAAATAATATTACTTGACAAATGCTCAGCAGAGCTTACATTTGCTTTAATGTCCTGAATAGTACATCTATTACACGTACAGGCTACACCAGCTCCAACAACCAACCAACAGCTTTATTTTACCTTGTAAGCTACAGTCCAAGTCGCTTGTGTTTTACTATAGCTGTGAATACTCAATAATAATTGAGTGGAAAAGCTTGAAAAAGACATAGAATTATACAACATTGAAATAAGTGGGTAAAAAAGAGAACTGAAAAGCTTTTATGTTATGGAGCATAATGATTACAGCCTTTTTTTTATATTTTATTAATGTAATAATGATATTCAGTTCCCAGTTTTAGTTCAGTTCCTCAAACCATCTCCAAACTTTCCAGCAGCCCAGTAAAATGTCCTACTTATTAACATATGGCGTTTCTGAGGGGAGAAAAAAAGAAGGGCAGTCAGGCACTGTAATTTTAAACGGCCTCTGTCGTCATAGGGTCTCATCACACACTCACAAAAGCTGCTTGAAGAATTCCTAAGATATCATTTAAGTTTTTAAAGGTCATACAGTTTGATAATTCTCGCTCCACAACCTGGTGACAGATGTGATCAGGTCATGTACTTTCACTTGAGCTTAGGTCTGACCCAGAAAATTGGGCTGAGAATATTCATGTGAGCGTCCTTGGAGGATTCCAGAGACTCTCTCTTTCATGACCGTCATACGACCCCTCCTGTAGCACACATGGGCAAAGTGCCACACCATACTGTAAAAATGCTTCCAGATGGCCTCCATATCCTCCTACTGCCTGACTCTGTGGTTACGGGTTAACTTAGTGACGCCCACTCCGAGTGTATTCACAGTGATTGTAGCCGGTTTCTGTTTAGGCACACACAAAACAGTGCAGTCAGGCTCCCAGTAAAAAAACAAACAAACAAAGAAAACCAGAGGACAAAGTCCTTTGCTTGCATTTTCTCTACATACAAATAGACATATACAGTGGCCATTGTGTTAGCTCTGATTTAACTGATGTTTAATTTGTTCCACTGGCAGCTCTGGTTCTGTCCTTCAGCCACACTGACACTAGCACCAGTTATCAGAACATACGAGTCATGCATAGGCTTCTTATTTTGCAGCAATCTCTGAAATCTTCATTCAAACGATGCTTTGAATTACTGCTGTTCTGAAGGTAAGAGTCTTTGATAACCATCTGGGTGAAAAAAGAAAGTATTCCGCCTGTTACTCGCACACACACATACAGAAGTAAATAAATGAAAATATTCTTCTTACTTTTCTTAACGTACAATGCTTTTTATAGTCTTTTATGTTTGTCATATTCTTCCTTAATGGCAATTTGATACATTTGTATTCATTATCTCCTTGATGGTACTTTTTTAATCGGTGGAGTCAAATTGCCTTCATATGGATAAGCAACACAAAGGAAAACAATCCACTGCTTGAACTCATTGTTTTGTTCATTTCTTTACTTCTATATTTTATTAAGCAACTGCTACTCCAAGCCATACATTTCAAACTCCCACTGTTTCATTTTGAGAGCTTCAAACTGGTGACACATGAATGCCTTGGACTGGATAAAAAAAGCTTCGTTAATGCAACGCCTTTGTCCAAAAAGAGACGGAAAAAAAATACTGCAGCGAGTAATTGAGCAAGAAGGAGCAGCCACACAAACCTAATCACGCAGTCCGAAATATACACTGAGATTGGAGTTTTAATTATTATCTTTATTTAAACTATTTTGTTATGAGCAAGCTAGGCTTCAGTTCAATTCAACTTCATTTATATAGGGCGAAAACACAAAAACAGTCATCTCAAGGTGCTTTATATTGTGAGGTAAAGACCAATAAAAACACAGCCACAATCCTCTTCTGCTATATTTTTTCTGCTAACACTAACAGATGTGAATCAGGTAGGACTATATTATCTAGATTATCACTGTCACTGAAATGTCATTGAAATCTGCCAACCTGTAAATTTGTATTGAAATAACCTTTGGAATGCAAGTGGATACAAAGTTATACTAATCTCATGATCAAAGCTTGACTACCAATAGAAGCGAAGATATAATGGGGGGGGTAAAAACAAGGTACCAAGGCAAACAGAGATTGCAATGTCTACTACTGATCAACTGTCAGATATCAAGCAAATATACGTACAAGCGGCTTAAAGTCACATTCACACAGGACTAGCAAACATGAGGGAAGCAGAGGCCGTAGAAAGGCAATGACATTCTGCGACTTTGTCGAAATAACCAATGGTGACGTGAAGTAGGCGGGTCCTGAATTCATCCTTTCTCAATTCCAAGGCAAGATATTGGATGGACTACCAATGAGAGTGGAGAATACTGTTGATTAACATATGGTAGGGTGGTAAATAATTAGTTACCCAGGCAACTGGAGCCTGGAATGTCTGATAGCGACCAAATGTCATCTATAAAATAATGTACAACGTAAAAATCGCTACCTGCCTGTAACAAGGAAGCTGGTGTACAAATTATGTAACATCAATACTAAGAACATTGTCGAAGGTTGTATCTCCCATCTCTTCTTTTCTTTTTTAAATTTATCGGCCATTATAAATTCTGATTCCGATATGGCTGCAAATGGCTAATAACGGCAGACATATTGGTTGAAATATGGAATATGTGTATCATTTAAAAGTGAAGTAAAATAAGACAACAAAATATTGAAAAAGACACTTACTCTGTGGCTCTGGCCTTACTGTCAAACGTCAGCTTGACCTCCTTCACAACACAGCACAACCTAATTAGATGGGCTGTAGTACGTGTGATTAACTTTCTAAAGTCTTTTCAAAGTAAAAGCCATCTGAAGAATCAAATATTGATTCGTGACCAGTTTTTCTGTCTTTTTTTTGAAAAAATAAGTTCTGTCCTGTCTCTTTGTCCTAACACAGGTTATTAAGCTCTTTGAAAATTGAAATTATGAAGCTGAACTTGCCCCTTATTGCGCTGAATGTTTTACCTTGGTAAGAAAATAATCTGTAGTTATTCTTTCACAGATGGAATATTTTTAATCCAGATGGTTGGAAGAGGTTATATACTCCCATAGTACATGTTTAACGAGTTTTTCGAAGATCACACTGAATTTATTTTTTTGTAAATCCAATGTTTTTGTCTCTGAAACAAATAGCTGAACTTAATTTTTTTGAATGATTAAAGTGATGCTTTAAACACATGCTTTAAGAGCACCTTAGCAGCAGACTACTCAGTTATTGCACGTTTCCTTTCCCTTCTGTCTAGTGTCAAACTCACTGCTGTGCCAAAAAAAGCAACACAAAAACTTATTCATCATTACTTGTTAATTAAAACTTCAGCTGATCTGTCATAAGGACTGTGTGGGTGCGATTGGATGAGGCTTTGTGCAGCGGTCCAGTAATGTGAGGAAACAACCCAACAACCCTCTCTTCATATGTAGTTCGCTAAATCCCGATTGGCTCATGAAAGTACGTGACGTCACGTTTTTCCAAGAGCCCGGAAAAGTGCGTTTTATGTAGCTGTCGCAATAATAATGAAGTGCGAAGCCCAGACATTTTTGTTTTAATCAACTTAGAGCAGTTATCGCGCTGCTGTACTGTCTACCTGCGTTTCACAGAATGAAAGGCAATTTGTCACATTTTCAATGATGCACTTAGTGCTGTATTTCAAAAACAGAGCGAGCAGGAAGGATGTCAGAATAAACAAAACAAATCAGGCCTAATTGTACCTAAAATTAGATAACTGTAAGACAAGAGGAGTTGTAATAGTGAGGGAGGCAGCGGATGAAAGCGTAAATCAAGTCAAGATCAGGAAGAGGTGAGTAACAAAGCCCTGCCAAGCTTTACTGTTTTAGAAAAAAAAATCCTCACCTCAAGGTTACAAGCAGCCATGCTATGTGCAGCAAATGAAATACTCAAGGAAGACATAAGTCTCATTAAGGCCCATAAAGGACATCCCTAATAAAATCCTCAGTCTGACATGCAAGAGCTCTCCAGTGATGGCTGATTAATTGCTGGTGCAAATGAAAGCATGAGAGGGAGCCGGGGCTCTGTGGCTGTAATTTATCCTCTCCTGTCCTGTCTTGTCCTCACAGCCTGGGGAGATTGCCCAGGAAGACAGGAGACAGAGAGTGGGTGGCTGGTTTGGAGGGGCAAGGGAGGGTATCAGCTTCATATTATGTGGAGGAAAACATGTTTAGGTGGCCAGTGAGATCATTTGTTTAGATTGCTTCAGTTATAACAAGCTGTATGTGATGACATCTGGGTGTTTGGATGGGGAGAAAAATTCCCCGAGCAGGTCAGACTGATAATGATGACTGCAACATGTTCTGTGAAGAAATATGGTGGCAGCAAAGATGACCCAAAATATATTCTCGGCAGTCATACATCAAGTAAAGACTGGGCTACTTTATGACAGCTTGCTCTGTAATCCATCAATAATACAATCTCGATGATTCTCAGTCAGAATATATATTTCATCATCTCCTTTTGTCAGATCTGTGTTTATGATTTATAGAGAGGTTCCCAATGCCAAGAGGGCGTACTTGTCAAACATATGGCTAATGAGTGAGTCATTATTTCCATAAAATGCTTTGATGCGTTGCCTTTGATTATCTCTAAATCGGACCAAAGCGGATTAATCAGTGGTATGGGTAGCTTTAAGAATAGCAGATGATATATGTGGCTGCCTCAGTCGAGGTCATAAGACAGACATGGGGGTCCAAGGACAATCTGGGCCAGGATAATGTCCAGCTGAGGCCAGAAACACCTGCCCTCTAACTGTAATAAGTGGCTGTGTCACACAAAGAGGAGTGAAGAAAGAAACAAAGAAAAGAGGTTAGAGGAAAAAAAGGAAGAGTAATGAGGAGCCGCAAAAAAGCACCATGGACTGAGATTCCTGCAGTCCCACCTGGTTTAATTCACACTCTACGTATAAGAAATAATTTGTTGTCTTTAACAAAAAAATAATTGGCATCACACACTTCCTCAGTGTTACTACTGAGATCCACAGTTAGTAGTGAAAACGTAATTTCTCTTCCCGCAGTTAGAAGCTGGCAACATGACTTTTTTTTTGGTGATTTAAAGTCAGACTATTTCAAGCAGAAATGAGGATTCTGCTACTTGGGTTATTCCACAGTTTTATTGATTGTCAAAATGACGAATGTTCACATAACCAGCTTAAACGTGATATCAACTCAAAGCACAAAGTCTGCAATATTCTGTGTTTTGTTACTGTCAGTAAAATCCATTTGGTTTTATTAAGTGTTTTAATATTTTTCCTCCCTTGTCTGTGGCTCGCCCTTTTCACACTGATGACATAATTACAATGAAAAAAAAATCGCAAATAATCAATATCATTTGCCTAATGAAAGCGCTCTGTAATTTCCAAAAAGAAGAACAACCTGCCTCACAGAGAGGTAGCAAGAATTTGTTAGGGGTTCATTCAAACTGCTAATTAATACATCTTTAAAATATTTGTGCCAACAGCACAATGTAGATGTTGAACACAATCAATTCTCTGCATTTCTTTTGACTAATTAACAGTAATAAATACATCAAATTAGGTTACAGAGACAAATCTTGTTGATAGAATCCAATCGCCAATGAATGAGATGGGTTTTCCTTATAGACTAGCTTTAAAACTCCTATTTCTTAATTGCAGTAAAGTTATTATTTTGTGGTTCTGAAAGAAGAAATTGTAAAAATGTTTTAATTGCAGATAGATCAGAAACATTTTTTAACAGAAAAGAGTAAAACATAATAAAACATCTGGATATCTTTTTACTTATGGGAAGATTCTTTTTTCCTCGGTTCTCAGGAAGATATTGTATTATATTTTACTGAGCTAATTTATTTCCATCCACTTAACGCTTATCCCATTCAGAGGTGGGGTACGCCCTGAACAGCTCGTCACAGAGGGACAACCAGCCATTCACACTCTCATTCCCACCTATTTAGAATCAGCAGTTAACCTAACCCACAAGTTGCATTCCTTTGGACTGTCGGAGGAAGCCGGAGTACTTGGAGAGAACCCACGCAGACGGGGGTGAATATATCCCAAAAAGGCCTTGAACCAGATGGTGGATTTGCCCTTTCTACTGTCCTGGCTGTTTAGAGGTTCTGATTGTAAAATTCCGACAACATTTGGTGCACACCAGTCCTCTCTCCATCTTTCACCCTTATTTCCTTTTATCTCTCCGCTGTCACCATCAACAAAAGACAAAATATCCACCTAGTTTTCCTTTGAATCCTGTCTGTGTAGCAGTGTCATTATGTCAGCAATTAAGCTTGTGAGTGCATTATTATCACAATCAGAACAGCAGCTTTGATTGACAAAACTCCACATACACACACACACACACACACACAAATGGTTTCCTAACTATGAACAATAGAGAGTTTACTCAGACTGTGTAAATGTGCCGACAGCTTGAGCTTTATCAGAATGACGTGCGGACGGGCAGCAGCATTACAGTCGCGTTAGATTCCTGAGTTTAACAAGCTGTTGCAAGCTGATTGAAGCCATGAAAAATGGCCACATCACTGAAACAAGTTTCAAGGGCAAAAAGAAAAAAGAAACGAAGTAAACCAACCTTAAACTCAACTGGCAGTTTAAGTGACGCTTAACTCACCAGCATGGAAGCAATAGCTTAATAACAGGAAACAGAAGCAACAAACGAGCAAAGGCTCGCTGCCAGACTCATTGTCACTGTCTGCCGGTGGTGCGCACGCTGCTGCTCTAACAGGTGATATATCATGTGAACCATCATACAGCTGGATAGAGTGATGATGATTTAAAAGGCTCGGTGAGAGGAGACAGCTTGTCTGAGAGCCTTGTTTCGATGTGTCCGCAGTTAGATGCGATGTGTCTGAGAGTCACCTTCAAACGCAGCTCCTCCAGACTGAAGGCTTGATGGGCCTCATAAATACCAAACATAATTATGATCCAGCAGAAAACAAACCTCCATTTTTCAGGCCATTATGACAAGAGTAAGGATAAACCAAGTAGGTCTTTGCATATCTCCGCTGACTGATATGTCATTGTGATATGTTTTATACTCCACAATTATGCCATCGCGGATGCCTGATGACCACACTGGCCTGGATTGGCAATACCCGGCCTCGGAGTCAAGAGTGAGACGTTTTTCTGCAAATTGCGTGGGTGTTGATGACACAAGAGGTTATGAATATTCCAAAGTGACCTAGACAACACAAAGAGCGATGGCTGGAGACAAAAACAAACATGCAGTAGGTTTGTCTGACATGCTTGTGTGCCTAGAAAATCATTAAACACAATTATGCATAATCACCGGACAAAACATGTCACCCATCACACTAATAGTTTGTTTACTATGAATATATCATTTCAAACTTTACACGGTACATAAGCACAAGGTGACAGCATTTTGCTAATAATGACACTTACACTTACAATATATTTTGAAAGACAGGTGCTCCCCTGAGGGTAAGCCAACTGTCATTCAGCAGTTCATCAGCCAAGGGCTCAATGTGTCATCCACGCAAAGTTTTCTACCTGTGCCGCTAATCACCGAATAATCGAGTCAAAGAGACAACAAATAAATCTTTATTCTGCAAGAGTGATGTTTGCTGTTTGTATAAATAACCCAAGTAACTTTTCAAAGACTTCTAGTTTTGAGTGCGTGACAAATGCTACCATCTCCAAGCTGCACTTTCTGTACAGATGCGGTTCCACCTATTATTATCACGGAAATATAAAAGTGGCATCAATCTTCTTATCCGAGCTTAAGCAAGACATGTCAAAAGTAATTCTGCTTTATACTAATAACATATATATGTGTATAAAGTAAAAGAAATGTATCAATTTCATTAAAATACAAGGTTGCACTAAAAGAATCTCGTGACAAACTGTTGAAGATCAGTAATTACATCTGTGTGAAGGCTTCTGAAGTTGCATTTAATCAACAGAATTACATTTTGATCTATAAGGCACTACAAAACTGTGACTGATATTAAGGGTATGGTTTTGACCTTAAGTGAAGCACAGCAAAATGCTGTTTAATTCATTTTTTCCACGTGTGTCCCTGAACACACACTCCAACCTTGAAATTGGACACAGAGATGAAAAAATACATTCCCAGCTCTCACCACACACACACACACACACACACACACACACATACAAAGTGAAGATGTGTATGAATGTGAGCATCATTTAATACATTGCCCTGAACTACAACCTTGACTGAAGTCACGGAACAGGTAGCAATGGAAACACAACTTCTTTATTCTCTTCAGTATTCATCTCCTTTCCACTTTTCCGCTGCAACAAATGAAGAATGGACATGGGCATAATTTTTTACTCTTTATGGCCAAAATGGAATCTAAACCATGTCTGTAATTGATTGTAAAACTCAAATAGTACACATGAAAGCAATCAGAAGAGTCAGTAAAGGGGAAGAAGATACTTTTATGGGGACATAAAGATCCGTTTCCAACTAAAGTAAAGCTATGCAGGTTCTTTTAATGTGCCGCAGATAGTTACAAGAGATTGTTTAATTTTTAAGCTTCATTAGATTTGAAAGTTGCAGCACTGTCTCATTTTCTATAAAAATGGACAATAAAAGGACCAAAATATTAATCTAAAACACAAGCTTAGGTAAAAAGGTCCAACTGTAGCTCAAACCTAACCTTTGAATAGGGGGCACAGTGGTGGGGTGTCTAGCACTGTCGCCTCGTGACTATGTGAGCTTCCTCCCACAGTTCAAAGACATGCATGTTAGGTTAATTGATGAATCTAAATTGGCTGTATGTGGGGATGTGAGAGCGTGTGGTTTTCCTATCTGCTTTGTGTTAGACCACCTCGCTGTGGTTTATCATGTCTTTGCTTTAATGGATGAATGGAGTTTGAAAAGATTCAAAAAGTGTCATAAATTAAATATCCAACCAAATATCTCCCATTCTGCTGTTGGAAAATGTACAGAAGTGTTTTTGCAGAACCCTATGAAGTGAGCTGTGGACCTATTGGATAAAAACACAATCATCCCTTTGCCTAAATATCTTATAAAACATTTGCCAATTTTGTCTCAATTAGCACCTGAATTCTTGACTTGACTAAAAACAGATTTGTGAGGTCACAGTAACCTTATTTACCAGCAGATTATAGTAAGTTCACCCTTGAATCCAAGTGAATATCTGACAGTATTTTCCTCAAGGGGTTCTAGAGGTACTGTGCAGAGGGAGATCCAGAGAAATATGGATGCCCAAGGCCATGGCTGTTTCTGTCACACAGTCCAGTCAGCAACCCTTTGGCAACCTCTAGTCGCTAGGAAAAATGTGCTTCCCTGAATTGTTGCTGGATGTTGGAGGCTATCGTCAAGTGAAATCAGTCGCAAAGAGCCTGGTCCACAGTCTTGCAAGAGGAGTCACGCATGGTTTTCATGTAACATGTTGAACTGTATGCAAACAGTGAAACTTAGACAGAAATTGGTTAAAAAGCCCCTTTTCCATTAGTACCTACTTGGATCCAATCCCCACAGTTCGCCACCGTTTTCAGGGTTTTCCATTAGGTCATAGTACCTGGTACCAGGTACTAAAATGGTTCCAAGAGATCCGAGCAGGTACTAAAATGTGAGGTCGTCATACTGCATGCCACCAAATTGGCTGGTCAGCGGCAGCACTCGATGAGTCATGAAAGCATCTCTCAATGAATATCAAAACCACCATTTTTTAAGCCCGACAATGAGGGAAATGCAACAAAAACAACACTGTGGTCCCCGAGTCTGAGAAAAAGCCACAAACAGAACAGCATGTATATCCATCTTTGTTTTAGCGTTCATGACGCATACAAATTACGTCATGGGATGCTCTGACTCGTTGCTATAACAACAGCCACACACATTAGATGGTACTCAATTGTGACGGAAAAAAGTCGATCCAATCCGAGCTGACTCGTGGTGAGCTGTGGCAAGTTGACCAGAGTTGTTACTAATGGAAAAGGGGCTATAGTGGTCACAGACCTGGTTGCCAGTCATTGTTTAAGATGTGCCTTAAATGTGGGATAAGTAGAGCACTCTTTTATTACCACAGTAAAAATTCAGATATTTAATTCCCTTGACTTACAACACAGTTTGTGCACATATGAGGCAACATACAGTTCTGTTTTTTTTCTATCATACATATTGTTTTAATATTTTTTAAACAAGTGAAAGGACTTTGGCTGACATAATTCAATAGGTTTTTAAGAATCAGAGATACTATTTTAGTGTCTTTTAGTGTAAAGATTGTTGCATTATCTGCATATATTTGAATATTAACATGTTGTCACATATTGCATAGATCATTAATGCGGCACCATCATTACTTCCTATGAGATAAATATGATTTGATGATCTGATCATCTGATGATGATCTGATTACATTTTTCTAGAAAAATTTAAAAGTGTCCATTTCAATAAAAGGAGCTGATGACTGACGCTGTTAAATTCTTTCTTTACAGTAACCATGCAAGTGTTTATATGCATTATATGCAGTAAACATTTAGCTTTTTCTGTTAAATGTTGCACTATATAAAGAATCGAAATTGAATTAGATGTAAATTGGATGTAAAGTGCTGCAGCCATGGTTTAGTTTATTAGTGAGTAACTCTGCTATCTTAGCTATAGGGGTTGGCCTTTTTGTTAATGAATTACTAATTCTGAATTCTACATCTTTTATTTTTGTCTTCAAAGTAGTTTTAGTAATTCTTGGCAGTTTTTCCCCATTCTCCTTTGTCCCTTAAGTTATCTGAATAAAAACATTTGTTTCGCCTATAGTATGGTCTATTACTTTCGCCAGAATATTTGTCGGTATGCATAAAGACCATTTTTAAGCAATCTGTCCCCACCTTTTATCAGTATTCCCTTTTCTTTTATTTTGATTCCTCCTTCTAATGAAACACTTCATTAATTTTTACAAGAAATAAATCACACCCGCTGTCTATGCCCCCATCTGTAATCACTTCAATCCAATCAGTCCCTTGTAGAGCATTTTCAAGGTTTTGCTGCTGGCTCTTTGGGACAGTTTTACATTTGGATTTACCTTTAAGTCATTTTATAGTTTTAAATGAATTTTAAAAATGCTTTTTGTGAGCTTATCTTCCAAACCAGGCATACCAATCTCAGAAAACAAGCCCAGGAGCTCCATGTCCCAAACACTCACCATCAGGATTAGAAACCAATAAACCAAGACCGATCACACCACTAGAAGCAGTCCACAACACAACAAGTGGGCACAACAGCCCAGAAGCACCTCTACACCCCACAGCCTGCCCTGAAAACCACTGGGAAAGCAGACCAGAACACCGCCGGACCACCAGACAGACCAGCATCCACATCTATGCCAGGAGCAACACTCTGAACATCAAATTACAGCTCCACCACAGGTGACTGTATGACGTTCATGCTGATAATAGGTGGCTTTGAGCCTGGGTTGGGTTCTATATAACCAACCAGTATTATTAGTGACAAGCTGTGCAAATCCCAGACATAAATCATGTGCTTGTGGTTGTCTCCTTAGATCAGTGTTTCCCAACCACTGTGCCGTGGCACATAGGTGTGCCGTGAGAAATGATCAGGTGTGCTGTGGAAAATTACATTGTCTTCCACTAGAGGGCAGTACAGCCAGTGGCTCTAATTAATTACATAATAGTCATGCTGTGAGTGAGACAACGCAGCGAGTAATAGCAATAGATAAATATTTGAAAAGAAAATATGACCTGGGTCCTGGACAAAGTTCCGACCCAGATGAAGGCCCTAGCATGACTAGTGGTCAGAAGAAAGCAAAAAAGTGTGACCGTGTGATTTTTTTAATGTGAAACATGTGCGTGGCTCCAAAATGTTGGAAAACAATGCCTTAGATGATACCTTGATATATCCACTGCTTAGAAACTTGGAAAATTAGGAGATGTTGGCTTCTCAGATTCAGTTCTTCTTTTGTTTTTACAAAAGTGATGTGCTGACAGCAAAAATATTCTAGAAAATAAGTTATATTATAATCCAGTTTCACAATGCATATGTAGCCATCTTGCCTCAACACTGCTGCCAGGAAATCACCAAGCAATCTCTAGGCCTGTGTCACCACATTTCATGCATTTTCATCAAGTAGTATTACAAAAGAGAGAGACGCGATTTGAGAAAAAGGAATGCTTTCATGTCCTTTATCTAAATAGAATTTAAAAGCTGTTGTTCCGAGGGGTTAAAAATTTCAGCTTTCTACCCTAATATCTGCTGCTTCACCTCAAGCAAGGCTGCTTTCTGATGATTCAAATAATTCCAGCCCCTCTCCTCAAATGGAACATTTTGATGGATTATGCAGTGTCAACCTTCACCGCGCTGAGCACATTTGAATAAATGTAGATTTGAGATTTACTGAAAGATGAGGCCAACACGTCAAAGTGATACACAACTGAATGCAAATGCTCTGACTTTGAAGCTCTAGCATTTCGAAAACGCAGAGTGGAATTTTACAAACTTTTATGTGCCGAATCTAAAATCTTTTCTTTTTTTCTATGTTAATTAAATTTATTCAGGTTGTTGTCACACCACGTATTGGCGTATTCCACTGACAGGCAGTAATGAAGTTAATAGTGATTTGCCCGTGCGCTGACATCTATTGTATAAACTGTCTTCATTACAGGAAGGGTTTTCATTCGCCATCATATCATTAGAAATTCAAAGGAAAGAGTTTTAAATGTGAAGAGATTCTGTTAAATTGGCCTGAACGTACAATATAAAAAGGCAGAAGGAAAGAAAAACTCATTTGCGCAAAACAGTGAGAAACAATCAGCATAAACCTTAGAAGATATGACATTTGGGTACAAGTGACAAAATTAAATCATGTACAACAATCCTATTACACATGTATGCCATTTGACAACCCTTAAGTCTACTGATATTTGAACCAGAATAATCCATGTTGTGCAGGTCCAGCCTATTTATTCATGCACAGATCGTGATTCTCTCAGGGTTGGGGAAATCAGCTTTTGCTTCAATACCGCTTTTGTCACATGCATACTTCCCTGCCCTCGCTAACTACACTATCTCCCTGCCTGTTCAAGCAAAACTTTATGCTAAGTAAATCATTTACATCTCCCAAGCAGCCTATCTACATTTTCCAATAAAACCCTAAATTGATGGATGTCATCTTAGTGCTCACAGGCAATAACTCCTGCTGCTTCGAAATAACAATATGTTTTCGCTTTATGAGGTCTAGACATGCTATTCTTTTTAATGACATCCCTAGGCCAGTACTGTTTACATTTATTGATATCTGTTTTTAGACTGGAGCAACTCTGCCTTCCTTAGTGGTTTTCTGTACAGAGCTAAGTTTGACTTACGCTGACAACAAAACTTTTCATTTGGTAAGTTTTGACCACAGAAAGAGGCTGTAAAAATATTTTGTTCATATTCTTTTCTGAGATGCATCCTGTTGATGTTTTTTTTTTTAAAAGAGTGCAACTTAAAAAGCAAAACCTTAAAAGTAATTGATTTGGCAATTTTACATGTTATGGAAATTAAATTAAACTTTAAAACTATAACATATATTTGCCAAAGCAATTGGGCAAGTAGCTAAATTGCATATCAAGTGGAAGTAGTATAATCAATGAATATTCCTCATGTGGTTTCATATGCACATTGCTTGGGAGTCTTCCGTCATATTGGACATGATACACCCAGACGTTGTATGTGAAAAATATGTAGTCCCGATTGATTGGACAGTCATTTATAAAGAAGGCTATTCACGATAAACTTCCTTATGAATTCTTAGGTCCCTAGGAAACTGCCTAAATCAACTGATCTTTGCAGGGAAGACACCAACTTATGTGCAAACATTTGCTGTGCCTATAAAACTTGAAAAAATGCAAAGCAAATTAGAACTGAAGAACATTCCCTTTCAAAGTAATAGATGCACTTTAGCACTGCAAATGACATGTTTCAAACTTTTACTCTTAAAGCAAATGGTCTCCATTTCTAGTTTGTGTCACACTTTTAACAGTTTCGCTACCCCTCGGAGAGTACCTGCTAAATGTCTGTAGAGAAGACAGCATGTTCCACCTAAAGTACGAGTGAATGCAGCAACCTACTAGCGGCCAAATCAATTGCAAGAAGGTTTGGAAAACATTTTTCCCAAATGGCCAGTGATTGCCAAGAGGTCATTGCCAGGTCTAAAGTTTTGTGTGACTGGGGCTTCAGTGATCAATTTCCCAGCAACTACCAACAACCTCCAGAAAGCGCTCACTCAATGGACACAGAATAAACCCTCCAGACGTGTAGGGCTGCTGCGTTATCACTTGACTGTACATTGTCACTATAACTGTAGAAAGTCACGGACAAGTTAACATCACATGGTTGGCAGGTATGTGTCTGCAAAACTTCACATGACTTATACTGCATGTAAAGCTTGATACACAAGCTGAATTCTGTTTTTAATAAAATAATTTCACAGGTTTAAAAGTATACTTCTAGTTACTGTGCCAATCATCACCACCTTAAAGTAGAGCTAAGTTACAGGTAGCTAGCTAACCTTAGCCGTAATGCTTGCTAACAGTAGGCTACCGTTGCAAGAAATTACTGCATTTTCAGGACAACAGAGCAATGGAGGACGGTCTATTGCAGGCATGGATAATTCATTTTCCTAAGGGGTCACAGGACAAATTGGGACTGGACGAGTAACCTAACTTCAGTTCTGATCATTATTAATTTGGTCTTTTTTTTAAGCTTATTGGTATGGCCCTACACAACAGTCCCAGTTTATCATGTAGTCCCTTGGGGAAATTAATTGTGCACTCCTGGTCTAGTGTACCTGTAAACACTACGTTGGTTATGGGTTTCTAAATGCTGATGAAAACATATTTATTAAACAGCTTCTTTCATGAGCCGAGTCTGACATAAACACAGAATTTTCTCTCAAATTGTAAACAGTTTTAGTGATTTCAGCTCTGAAATTTTGAGATCAATGCCATTTTTCTTGTTGCACATAAAAACAGGACTGAATTAGACATAAGCTATTATCATGCATTATCAGCGAGCGCGTTAGCAGCTGATAACAATCAGGGTCAATCACATGAGCTCCTCTCATCTCTTTAAAAGCATTCCTCTCCCCATAGTGATGTATAATTTGGCAATGCCAGAGAGTTCAGAGGAGGTTCTCCCAAGAGGAAATTTATAATTTAAGGATGCGCAAGTGAAAAAAATGCAGCTAGCAAAATAAAGTGCCACAGGCGATGTTAAAATCCCAAATTTCCAACATGAACTAAATATGCAATTTGACATAATATAAACCAAATAATGGTGGACAACAAAAATGCAGTTTATTTTTTGTAGTTTAAATTTTTCACATTATTTAGGAACATTTAGTTAGATTTGGTTCTGTCTACAAGCAGCTAAGTCACTATTGCCAAACTGGAATGGAAGTGTTTGTGGCAGCACAAAGTGACAATTCCGGTAAGGACCCTGTTTACGGCTCACAAATAATGATCCTGTGAACCCCTGTACCATCAGAAAATAAGACAGCAAAATTTTGTGGCACACACCCGGATGAAAACAGAGCCCAGAGTTCACAGGAAGGAAGGAAAAAGCATTTCCGTAAAGTGCACACAGCTACCGAGCAACTATTGAAATGACTGATAGCTCTCACAAGAGAGGGAGCAACACTGATCCTTACAAGGAAAAACAAAATCCTAATATGACTGATAGACAAGATGACAGACAGACTAAACTGCAGTTTCTGCACACACAGGTTCACACAGTGTGCTACAGTGTCCACATATTTTACTAGTTACTGCCTTGTCCAAAAACTAGATCATTAACACACTTAAAAATAAAGGCAAATTAAGCGCAAGAGAGGTGTTGAACCTTTTTGTAAACAGTAGCTCCCCACTAATGAGTACTGGCATGTCTTCTCCCTCTCTGAAGAATGCAAAACCAATTGAAACGGGTTTAGAGAGGGCATAAATTTCACAATGACCAATTAAATTCACAGTGTTTCAAAACTAGATGAGACCTGATTACACAAAAGAACATGAAATCAAATATTACTGAAGTGAGAAGCAGACTTTGTTGTTTCTTCACCTTGCTAAAGTATGGAGTTCTGGTTGTAAGCTACAAAGCCATCCACAAAGACAAAGGTCCTTCCTGATCAAGAACAGCCACTAAAATGTACGAATATGTGCCACTTTGCTATTCTACCTTTGAGCTGTCCCGTTGCCTCCATACATCTTCTTTTGTTTATCGAGTGGCATATAAAAGTATGTAAAATGAACACTATGTAGTGCATACTAAAACATATAAAGGCAAACATTACAACAAAAAGGCTACCTTTAGAATAAAGGGAATACATGATTGACGTCTTGCTCCCATAAAAACGACACCTAACGACCTCCACCGTATCCTCAATGATGAGTTTTGAAACCTCAGCATATGTCAATAAAAATGTGGGTTGACATCCATTAGGATAGTTTCCAGATTTTGCAAGGGTAGCTGTATATAAGCGGACGTGAAATATGACAGAAACCATAACGTTCAAGGGTTAATCCTATAGGTTCTCAATAAGTAAAGAGTTAAGCTATAACTTTAGAACAGTAAATGGCAAGCATGGATAGAAATTTGGGTTATTTGTTGTGGATTTGAATAAATGAAAGTTCTGCTTGTTAGTAATGGAAAAGGGAAACATTCAGTGGGTGTGCCCTCCCACAAATAGACTCCCACCCCCCCCAAAAAAACTTCATCACAAATTCAAAGCATTAAGACTGTGCACTTTGCATATATTTATATATGCAAATATAACAGCTCTTCCATTTTTGCCAGAATTTGTACACTGGTGGAACAAAGAAAAAAGTAGAGATGAAAGAATTAACTTGAGTGAAAATCTGACATGTGGAATCGGCTTATCTTGACAAATGAATAGCATTAATGAAGGTATGCAGCTTAGATCCATGTTCCTGTTTTTTTAAGCTCTGAAACTATTTTGTGCAATATAAGTTGCACTTTTAATAGGAAAGTTATAGAGGGTTTGGAAGCAGTAACACAAGAACAAAACAAACATCAACATATAATGATAAAGCAAAAACATGCATTCTGGCTCCATTAAAGCCCCGCAGTTCATTAAGGGAGTCTCAAGACGGTGTAGACCCCACTGGGAAAACAGAAAACAGCATACAGCCACATACTGAATGAAAAAAAATCATAAACTAAATAATCATTACAAGAATACAAAGAAACTGAAATCTAAATTAATGCAATTAAATTTCGTAAAATGTTTTGGAGGCTTTGGCTTCAACACGTTGGTCAGTTTGTTTGGTCCATTAAAACACAATCAGCAGTGTATATATTTAAAAAAAGATAATAATACTTCCATATATTTTGATAAGATCCCCAACATCACTAACTGAACTGAAGCCCCAAACCATGACCTGACTGGTGTACCTCTCTCCTGACCTCCATGTGTATACTTCATTTTTTAACCAAAGCATTCAAATTTGTATTCATCACTAAGACCTGTCTTATGGAGAGACACATCTTTGCTGGACTTTTTCCTATTTCTCAGGGACATGACTTTGAGATACTGCTCATCTAACACCTGTTATAATGAAGTGCTTTGAGAAACTGGTCCGACGTCACATCATGTCCTGCCTGCCACCCACACTCGACCCGCTCCAGTTTGCATACAGAGCTAACAGATCAACTGAAGATGCCATTGCTACAACGCTCCACACCACCATCTCTCACCTGGAAGTGCAGGGCCGTTACGCCAGGCTGCTCTTTGTTGACTTTAGCTCTGCTTTCAATACGATACTCCCGGACAGACTAATAGATAAACTGCTGGAAATTGGACTTCCTTCCACCACCTGCCGCTGGATCAGAGACTTCCTCTCAGACCGTGTACAGAGAGTTAGAGTGGGGCCTCATCTTTCCTCAGCCCTCAGCCTCAACACCGGCTCTCCACAAGGCTGTGTACTGAGTCCCCTACTGTACACTCTGTACACACATGACTGTGTTAGTTCCCACCCAGACAACACAGTCATCAAGTTTGCAGATGATACCACTGTGGTGGGGCTCATCTCAGGGGGAGATGAGACTGCATACAGAGCTGAAGTTCAGAGGCTGTCAGATTGGTGTGCAGACAACAACCTGGACCTCAATACCACCAAAACAAAAGAACTGGTAGTTGACTTCAGAAGGAGGAAGTCCGAGCTGCAGCCTGTCAGCATCAACGGGGAGTGCGTGGAAAGGGTCTCCAGTTTCAAGTTTCTGGGTGTGCACATAGACACAGACCTCCAATGGAGCTCTAACACCTCTGCGGTCTTAAAGAAGGCCCAACAGCGTCTCCACTTTCTGAGAATCCTCAGAAAAATGGACCTGAAGAAGGAGCTGCTGACCGTCTTCTACCGCTGCTCCATTGAAAGTGTGCTGACATATTGCATCGGTGTGTGGTTCTCCAGCTGCACCACAGCACACAGAAAGGCACTCCAGAGGGTCATCAACACGGCCCAAAAAATCATTGGACATCCTCTTCCCTCCCTGAAGGACCTGTACAGCACTCGCTGTCTCAAGAGGGCACGCAGCATCCTACGGGACTGCACACACCCAGGACACTGGGTGTTTAAGCTGCTGCCGTCTGGCAGGAGGTTCAGGCTGCTGAGGTCCCGAACAAATAGACTCAAGGACAGCTTTTACAACAGGGCAATAGCCCTGATCAATGTAAATAGCTGACCTGACTGGATACCTCCCTGGACTTTTTAGGGGGAGGTAACAATGTTTAAAACGATAACAATAATATTTATATTTATAACAAGGTGCAATAATAATTAATGTGCAATAATAACAGTGTGCAATACACATACACTTATTCTTCTTTTTTATACTAAGTTAATATACTGTGTTGTGTTGTTTGTTACGTTGTGATGTGTCATATCGTGTCGTGTTGTGTTATATGTAGTGCCGACGTAGGACAGTTTTTCCAATTTCATTGTACTACTGTACTATGTATGACTGTGCAATGACAATAAAGAGTTATCTTATCTTATCTTATCTTATCTTATCTCCTGTAGATTGTTTTTGTAGGCCTGACACCTCTTTTTCTTGTCCTATACTTGTCCAGTTTGTCCCATTTTTTTAAGAACACACCGCACACCATGTTGACATATGGCAAGTTTTCAGTTAATAGCTCTTTAGGAATCAACTTGTTGTTCCAAAAATACTATTTTCTGCCTGTCAAACTGTGTTATCCTTGACATTTTTCATAGATTCGACTAAAGAAACGGGTACAAATGAGTGTTTTTGTGACAGGCTACTAGGGAGAAGGGCTTAAAGATACAATTTAAAAATGAGACTTTGATAAGTTGTTATGTGCAGACACAACACTGGTTCATCCTTTTAGTTAGGTGGCTTTTCTTAAGCTTAAATGAGTCATAGGTCAGTATTAGCAAAAAACAACAAAAAAAACTAAGTGGCATTTCTTTTTATTTTTCAGTTAATTGCTTTGATATTTTATCTTTATTTGACAGCCACTGCAGAGGTAGGGGAACTATGGAGTGAGCAACACAGCAGCATGACATCCAACATAGGTCCCTCATCTAGTAGAATAGTGCCAACAGTTTGCCAATAACAGAGATATTTAACTTATTTTTCCATTAATGCATTATTATTACATTTCAATGGCCTCGGTATAGTTTCATGTTTTCCTGCATATAGCCGACACCAACACCTCTGCACTCTTTCAAATGAACATGCATGTGGAGAGCAGCTATAATCCAGCACTGTCACAAAACAAGAGAAAACAGATACAAGGTATTTCTTTCTGTTAGTTGCATTTTTAAATGGGAGCCTAACATAACAGCGTATTTCCAGATGCTAATTAATCATCTCTTCTCAGCTTTATTTTGTTCCACCACGTGTTTGGTGAAAAAATTTGCTGTTTGCAGACAAAGACAAGTAGAAAATAAACTCCCCGGTGTCTCTTTCTTTCTCCCTCGCTCTCTGTCTCACAAGCAGCAGTCGTGCTCTTGTGTTTGGGCCACATAGTGTGCACTTTGGTGGGTGGATAGTAATACCCTAACTGAGTTCCCCACAAACTCTTCATCCGCTGCCCACTCTGCTATCAAATGCTGGCAAATATGCAGGGGAGGTAGAAGGTTGCCAGGTCCTATCATCTGGGAACCAGAGTGTGCATGTATATATGTGGGATTCTCTTAGGCCACATATTAGGCCTCTTGGATTTTATTGATTGGTGATGGTATATATACTCAAGTGCCTCAAGTACTGTATGACTGAAACAAGTACATACTGGGTCTTTGAGAACTTTAAGCTATGCTAAGATCATTTTATTTTAGGGAATATTTACCAAGAATAAAAAGTAACTAGATATGATAAGATGTTTTTTAGCACCACATACAGAATCTTTTTTGTTTAAAGCGAGTGTGCAACATGAATTTAATCAGGTTTTGCAGCGCAGCGATACTGATAAAGTATATTCAGTACAGTTGGTATGCAGACTAAGAAAGTCTTTATTTTTGAGGATGCTGTTGATGCGATCATTCGCACACAAAGAGAAATTAAAACTAATTATGTGAAACAGCTTGAAGAACTTTTCAAACAACACAAATTCTATTTTCAATCGTTGGACATGGATTTGATTCTGAAATAGAAAAGCTCCCATGCGTTAAGCTCACCATCTGAGCTTCAGGGCAGCTGATGGCTTAATGGCTCGGGGTTAAATTTCCTTGTTAGCTACAAACAGACGGTTATTTGGAAGCCATTGGATCAAGCCCATATTTCCTTTCAAATACATTTACCTGTCATCTCAGCTGTAAACAATGTGACTTTGAGTTTCCCCTTTCCATTAGCTCTATTGCCTCCCATGTCTCGCCGCAGTGCAATGACTCAAGTATGAAAAGTAATCAATAGGCTTCTGGTTTGGGTGAATGAGTCTTAGTGCTTGGTTTGCACAGTCTTGATCGGCCTGACAATGACAGATTATAGTGCTGTATCTGAGGGTAATTAAGATGGGTCTATCGTCACGCTGATAATTCAAGAGCATGATGCCCCAGAGGCTGGCAACACCAACCTGTCAGACAACAACTCACTTCTGAGTAAACAGCATCCGAATTTCACCTTGAGCAGCACTCACTGTATGGATTCTGCAACGATGATTAGCTCTTACATTTTTATCCCTACTACAGACTTACTTTCATCAGGTTAAACCAAGTGTATCTGAATATATATATACATGCCTAATTATATTAAATTCAGATCACTTATTTAAAGGGGGCAGCCATCTATCCGTGCATCCATCCAAGTAGACTCTGGGGGCAACAGCCAGTCTGTCAAGGCTGGCTAATAATATGTATGATATTCCACCAAGTAAGCGATGTTAACCCAACCTACAACCCCAGAACAAATGTTTCTGTTTAGAGCTGCTTAATGTGTCCAGTCAAAGGATGTATCTCTTCAATCAAAGGAAATCTTTTAAAAACTAATACCCAGCAGCGATAGAGACTAGATCTGCATACCGACTTAAAAACAGCGGGGATACAGCTAGCCTTGCTTTGTCGAGAAATATCAAAATCTACTTACTATGTTCTGTATGGTTCACTATTTCATTGGCTAATTTCTTGAATACTTTAATCTAAAGTAACATCACCAGTTTGATTTTTATAGAGGCTTAAGCACCAAACTATGCCTTTGTGGGTGGTACTACCTCATTGGAGTCTAAAAATGTCGCCTTGCTCTCGTCAGTCCAGGGTTGATTTTGGTCTGGATTACACAAACAACCTGCAATATGTTAATCAGTGAACTTTAAAGGTGTTGGCTGATGTGTTTTTCTAGCCTTTATGGAAAACTAAGGCTCCATATACATAAATAAGGCCAACAAATATTACAAATATTTATCACTGTCACCAAGTGCAATACAGCAACAATGTTCAATCAGCAAACAGACCATTAAAATCAAGTCAGCTACACATCGTCAACATCTAACGTATATCAGGGGTATATGTTAGAAGTTTTTTCATCAGTTAAATGAATAAATCATTGAAAAAATACTGTTTTTCATGCTTTTCAAAAGAGATGATTTTTTGCTTTCTTCTGCTTTGTAACATTTTATCGAATAGCTAAACCATTTTCAAAAACAGTTGGGAAAGCAGCATTAAATTTAAAAAGAGGCATAATTTTGGACTATATGTTCTCAGAATAAATCATATTCTGGGAATATGTCTGATTTCTTTAATACATGTTTGTTCTTTCCAGATGACATCACTGAGTAAATCAAATTAGGAAAGCTTTAAGGTGCAATGGTTGCAGTGTTAAAACAAAACTTAAAGTACTAAGGTATTCTAATGTTGTCCCAGTGTAAGGGAACAACATTTCATCAAGCTTGAATAAATTCATTCGGAGCGTGCCAACAAGAAAAGCAGGGACTGATTCCACAGGAGGGTGCAAGGCAAGAGCCATCCTTGTCTTAATATGTTACTGGATATGCACGAGCTGACAATCTTTGATTTTTCCAATTTCACTATATTCTCAGAATAAAGTGTGATAGCTGCAACAATTGTCTTTCTATTAGAAGAGTAGGATTTATTGATTAGTGAAATGTTTGCATTCTGCCGGCACTGAGGAATAGTTGTATTTTTGATTTTGTAAAGCAGCGCTGCATCACTCCCACTTGTATGCTGCTGTTTACACTGGACTCTGAGCACACACTGGTTATTTTATCAGGCTCAGATCCACCCAAACAAGCCACGAGAGGAGAAAGAAAGGAGCTGCTCCATTCCTGATGTCTGAAATGCAACTAAGCTCTGCCAGGGGAAGAGAAATTCCTGCCTTCAGACTTCTAAATAACCTGCCATCAAGCCACAGTGGGCAAAGTGGATAAAACCGGTCCAAGGAGGGGGGGTGGGCAATATTTCCAAATGTGGAAACGTAATGATAAACTGAATCCGGGTCATTTTTCTTAGCAGATCAAACAAAATCTCCTCTTTTATAAGTTAAATTGGAACCTTTTTCATTCTTATTCCAGCAGTGGATTAGAGGGAACTCGATAACTGAATTTATTGATTAGGGATGCAGTCTACTCTAAGAGAAAAAGTCCTTTCTCCTCCACATTCATCAACTGTTATTTAGTCCTAATGTTGTGAGTTATCATCTGTGCCATCCACCCTCGAGGTTCTCTCTTTGTTCAGTCCTTTTTGCCATGACTAATCTAAAGACAACACAATTTGTTAAAATATTATTTAAATAATTTGGGTTGCCCATAAGAAAAAGCATTGACGACCTGGATAATCATCAATAGGAAAATCCTTGCCTATTTTGATCCCCGTTTGGTTCAAGCAGTGCAATTTTTGATGGTTTAACACTGAAATGAAATACATCATCTAATATTTTGTGAGAATCACAACTCAGATATTGAATATGACACATGGATGAGTGGACAAATTTTGCAGAATGGCCCTTTGGGTCCATCTGATCTGTGTAATTTCTGATAATGTGAAACGTCTCCCCAGAATCTGTCAAAATCCAGCAAGAGGACAAATGCAGGAGGACCCAGCTTAGCTTGGTGGGTGCAAAATGTGAAATGCCATGATGGCCAGTCGATTGCATGTCATGTTACAAACTCGTAATTTTTATAATGCTGCACAACCCTCAACCATACCGAGGTTAAGAGCGAGTTTCACCTCATTTTTGAGCTGTACAGCCCACAAAGTGACTGTTTTGGTTGGCTCTCACCTCTCAAAAGATCAACATTCGAGATCAAAACGCAGACAGACACAGTCAGAGACTACCTGATGAACGTATTTGAGCATTTAGCAGCTAAAGAGCAACCAACAATGCAGCTATAAGAGAGGAACATTTGAGCGACAATAATTTTTTTAATAAAATAAAATCATGTTTATGCAGAAAAATAAAAAACTAAATGTCAACACAGTCCAATATCTTTTATCATGTT
Organism: Maylandia zebra; assembly: GCF_041146795.1. Lineage (NCBI taxonomy): Eukaryota > Metazoa > Chordata > Actinopteri > Cichliformes > Cichlidae > Maylandia > Maylandia zebra. The sequence continues at coordinate 27,563,698 of NC_135180.1, forward strand.
TCAGAGTTTTTGTAGAATTTGTTTCTCATGGCTATATACAGTAATAAGATTTCTCAGTATTTATTAATTTGAGCATTTGTAATTTATTTCATGTGGTCTTCCTATTCATTTGATATTAAACGTCTTTGCATCAGAGAGAGCCAAAAAAATGTGAATTTACATAAAATTACTGCCAAATCTTCAAATGTATATTCAACAAAGAGTGGCGTGCAGTTGCAACTGTACAACAACAAACCACCCCTCCTTGGCTACCCAAAGCCATGTGCAGTAGATGTTTAGCTATGACACGGTAGAATCGCTGTAATTGAATAAGCATCTCATTCAAGGTGAGAAGGATATATTAGAAAGCACAACAGCAACCAGTTAATGTCAAGTAGCGATCGCAGTAGATATTAGCATTGCCACTGTTTTAGATTGAATCATATTGCACTGCGGTAAATTCAGAGAAGGTTTAAAGGTGTCAAAGTGAATCTATTACACCGTTACTGGCATCCGTGAAGTTGTATTTGGCAAAATGAATAGTCATACTGACACCACCAACCCAAACCTAACTTTAGCAAGTAATCAATCGTGTTTTGTGGAGGTTTTTTCATTGTTTGTTTATTGTTTCTTTTTTATTACTTTAACGGTTATGGAGGGTTTCTACCCACTGGAGTTCTTCATTTCCAAAGTGCTGTGCTTTGACTGCTCCACGGCCTTAATGGTGGCTTGTAATTGCTCCATCACCCACACTAATGTGCACTCTATGCCCCTTTCAAAACAAAATCTTTGCATTTACTTTTTTTTTTGTCATTGTGGTCCTGATTGTCAGCGTCTAAGCATCGCAGCCAATAGAGTGAGGTCTCCCAGATCCAGGGAACAGAGAGAACAATGTCATATTCATAAGCAGAGACATCAGCACTCCTGCTCATTACCACAGCACTGTGAATGGAGGCTTCTGTCCCCACAATCATGAAAGAACCTGTCATCTGTCTGTTTCTCCTAATTGACTGTTTACTACATTTCAACACAGACAGACAGACACATTTTTGATCGGCCTCAGTTTGTCATTCAGTTGTACATAAATTCCTTACATAGAAGATCCACAGTTATTTTTTTTATTTTTTTTGGTGGCAGGCTGGTTGGGGGTGTTGGTAATAATAACTACACAACTCAGTGTGATGTAGGTCTCCAGCACTACCTCCTGTGACCTTGACAAAACAACCTGATAGAGCATTTACTTAAAGGTTCTGCTATAAAGTGTATGGACAAAAACCTTCATGCCCAGCACCCAGGGAGATACTTTTAAAGAGACGTTGGAGTCTTTCAGAAATTGAAAGGAATATAAAGTCAAGGATAGAAAGAGATTTTCAATTTTTCCCAACACGGACCTCCATAACCACCTTCTTTCTCTGTGTATATTGGCTGGCTTACAACAACACCTGACGTGAAAGGACAAGTGTTGAAGTGAAATCTGCCCATTTGCCTTGAGCTACAAGGACCCTCTGCACGTAGATTCATTTTATAAGCTCAAAGAGAGTGTGAAGTTTGATCGCGAGTGCACATTCACACACTCTGCCTTGCAGAGACTAGATAGAGATGGCTTTAACTGCATTTGATTTACAGATGAGCCCCTGCAATCTTTGCATTTTCACACAGCATATACAGTAGGAAGATGCAGCCTGGAAGTGTGATGTCCTCAGTGAAGTAATAAAACTCCAGTCTATATGATTTTCATCGTTGCAGCTCCTACAAGTGGCTACATTTCTTACATGCATCACCTGCCATTTTTCTGCCAGCCGCTCGCTTTCCAACAGTAAGATTAGCTGCCACCGCATAAAGTAGTGCCATGCATTATCCAGCAATTAGAGTGAGGCTTATTAAGCAGAGTTTAATGTAAATTTAATGAGCAATAAATTCAATTTCTTTAAATAGAAGAGAATATTATTGTTACAAATGATGTACTGTGGTGATCTCACCGTACAGGCCATGAAATACTTTGCAAGCGGGCACATATCAATGAGCCATTAAGTGCCGTATTACATTTATCCCGAAACACTGTACTGTACTGTAAGTGCTATTTTATAGAGATAGTCAAAAGAAGGCCACTTCAGTTTGCTACATAAATGGCACTAATGAACTGGGAGCTGAAACAGTTACTCAATTAATCGATTTGTGGATTCGCACAAAATTAATCTGCATCTACTTTGGTAATAAAGTAATTGTTTGAGGCGATTTTTGAGAACTAATGCCAAGCTTCACTGGGGAATTTGAGGCTTTTCTTCGTCTTTTGTGAAACTAAACTGCACATCTTCAAGCCTTAGACTTTTAGTCAGCCAAATAATGCAGTTTGATCGGGTTACCTTGGGCTTTGGAAGACTCGTGGACTATTGATCTAGATACTCTGGCAGTCAGTCAGGTAGTACCTAAGTACAAATTTTAGCTTTTTATTAAGCCAGTTATTTGGTATTTGTAGTTACTTCACAGAATTATTTGCTAAATACAAAACCCTAAAAGGAAATAATGAGCTGGATTTATATACTACATATATATTCAAAAAAAGTAAATGCATATATGAATAACATTTTACTGTTGTCTAACTGCAATGGTAAAATGTTCAAAATTAGTAAAATGCAGGGAAACATTACACTGTGCAGGAAACAAGTTAAAAGAGGATATTTTTATTCATTTTTTGATATTTGATCCTGTAGGGCTCAACAAAAATATGCAAAGTCAAATATGAATGTACTTCTTCGAGGCCCCAGCTTGCACCACTGGCACACACTAGCGGAAAAAAGTGGGGAGCTCAACATTCGTATGATGACTGAAGAACTAAAACACTGCCACCCTCCAGAATCCGAAGAGACAAACAGAAATTGAGGGAAAAGCAGCACACCGTTAGCAGATTTCAGTAGGATCTGTTTCAAAGCCAAACCCCACCACAAGGAGCCAGAGACAAACGTCTTCAATCACTCACTGGGTCACATGCCAACTGGCAACCGAGAGTACCGTAACAACTGTATGTTTCCTTTTGTTTCTCCCAGACCCTTTCCTTCAGCAGCGCGTTGAGGCTTCATGACAGCTCGTATTGATCCACTTCACCATCACTCAGTCCTGACGAATGACTTTAAACTGGCAATAAGTGGGATTATGCAACCTTCTGAAATTCAACCATCTGATCTGCTACAACAGGCCGAGCCCCAGGAGACGCAGGCAGAGAAATACTGCTAAACAGATACTTTGGTGAAATGCAAAGTCTGGGCATTTCATAACAGGATGCTGAGAAGCTCTTTAGCATTATCAGTGCCTCCCTTTTCACCTATCACTATGCACATTTTGTGCTAGGAAACATCAAGTTAGTGAAACTATTCTCGTCTCACTAGTTCAAATCCACACATTCTGGATCGTTTACAAAGAAAAATTTGAAAGCTGTAAAAAGCAAAGTTTCCCCACTGCACACACAGAGTTTGGGCCTTTTTTCTTTTGCGCCCAGCACTCACACATGGACAGCCAGAGAGCTGAATAAACTAGGGTCACATCCAACCCTTTCTCGCTTGGGGTTGTTTCACATTCACGATGCTTTATTTTATTCAACTGAGAGGTTAATTAAATTAATGTGACAAGGAGACGCCAGACAATGCTGTAAATGTCATTTAACCGCTATTCAACACAGACTATAATAAATTCAACAACTGTGAAATGAAAGTCTCACAAGCAGTGAACTGGAAAAAAACGCAATGTCTAAAACTTCCTTTGACTAGTAACCTCATTTTGGGAACACTCTTTACCACTCGGGCAAGCACAGGCATGCAGTGATTAGTTTCTGCAGACCTGTTGATGTGTGCTGCAGATGCCACTGTTGTACAATGTGCCTGCAATTTCTAAAAAAATAAATAAAATAAAATAAACTGCTAAAAAAAAGGGGGGGGGGGTCGCTCAAGTAATCTTCAAGTGTAAACCTGTCACTGCAACTGTTGCTTGCCATTTTAACAACCCGGGGATTGACAGCACAACATGTCCATCCTACCTCTGGGAGGGATTTAAAGTGGCTCCAAGCTGACATTTTAACCGCTTCACATGCGTCACATTGTCAGCGGATACGTTTTCCAGGGGAAAAAAAACACTGACGCATGCAACTCTGATGCAAACGCGGTGGAATAACGGGGAAATGATGGGACTGAGCACTGCAATAGCCACGCACATTTAGTTAGCCCTGGTTCGTGCAGTTACGCTGTGAAAAAACAAGAGTAACAAAGACATAACAGATTTACATTTCCCAGCGTCACTCACTGAGGGGAAAAGTGAAGACTGCGGACCGGGAACACACACGGTCAGCAGCGGCTGCAGTTGTGCGGCCAGAGGACAATGTGCGAGACTAGAGCTGCAATGCGTGTTTTTCCTCCAAAGCGCACCTGAAGCCCAGACTTGGGAGATTTGTAGACACAGAGATGAGTTGGGACTGTGGAGGGTTATGCGGTATAAGCAAAGGATACGAGCGCACTCCAGCCGTGCTCTCTCTATCCTCTCTCTCAAGGCACAAGAGCCGACCACGTTTCAGTGAGCAATTGCCTTGTACTTGCCCTGGGTCAAAATACTGTACGACCACTTCACTCGATTATCTCTGGCGATACTTTATCTCCGCCTGTCCTAACTGTGCAGCGCTGAGAATACTTTTTTCTAGCAGTCCTATCTGTAGCTGTGCTGCAGTGAAAAACTCAGGACAGCACCCCTTTTAATCAGCGCTAAAATAAGCCCACACGATAAGCAGCCCAACAGTCTCGAGAAACGGCGTGAGTAATTTGGAGTCGACGGCACTATCGGAGAAATAGAAAGTGATGCTGAGATTTGGAGGGGAAGCTTGTGCGCATCTAGAGCGCAAACGCACCACAACTTCTCCCGGTACTCCTCGGGCTTTTGCTGTGGAAGGGCTATTTCTGCATTAGGTACGGACACACACGAGAAGCCCCACCAAAATAAAAACATACATACACCTACGAAAACACGTACCTTTCGGAAGAAACGCTGCTGAAATCACGAAAACAAAGAAAGAAATTGCGAGAGATCCGCTTCCCGTGTTCGCCATGTTGGACACCTGCTTGAGACTGGCGGCGCTAAATCACCTAGAGACGGCCATGGGATGAAAATGTAGACACATGAGAGGCGGAGGGAGGGCTCAAGCAGGGAGCCCGCTATGATATTGGACTGCGTTGTGTTGCAATGACATGCAGGCCTATAAAACACTATAGGAATATTACAGTAATACCTGGAGACTTTACAGAAATGTAAAACAAACAGGGAATCACCCGAAAGCCCAGCAGGAATATTGAAAGAATATTACAGTAATTCCACGGGAAGTGTAAAAAACATGCAGGGAGGTGTGGTGATTTCACCACCGAGAACCACAGACACTTTATAGGAATATTATAGTAATTTTATTTTATGGTTATAGCTTTTTAGTTCATGTGAGTGAAACCAGCCTGTCCCCAGCTCGCTGCGCTTTGGCTTTATAGCTGACGCACAAATAACTCTGAGGTAGAAGAAGCGTTTAGTTTCTTATTTTTACGCAGCAGTTAGTCCAATGAGAGTAATATTTGGTAATTGAATTGTGTATTCTTATATTTACGATGCGCATCAATAACCTAAAGGAGCAACACGTATACATGGGTTATAATGTATCCACAGGTTTTAACAGTTCGTCTGTGTTTGTGTGTGTGTTCAATAACACGTGTGTTAAAAGGACCGCAACAGCCTGTTTAATTAAAGGAATAATTAGTAAAGTTTGGTGAAACGCTGTTCTCAGAGGTTTTGCTTAATGCCTACTCAAAGAGCGCCCCCTTTTCTTTAACTTGTGTATTGCATCCTTTGGTTGTGGCAGTGGTGGCGTGCTCCTCGAAATGAGGAGAAAACATGTCAGAAATCACATCAGAGGTGATCATTTAAAAAATTTGAATGGAAATGTAATATTGCAGATTATTAATAAGTGTGACCACCTGAACCCTCTGTTGTTCTCCTGCTCTATACTTTTTTCTTTTTTTATATCATACCTCCTAATGTTTCAAGTCCCTCAAGTTATTCTCACCTGAAACATGGTACATGTGGACGATCTTGTGGGAATCACAGCGCTACAGAGAACTGTGCATGACGACGTTGAATCTCATTTCCCTTTTTCATTGTGTCAAAACAGCACAAAGGCTGCTAATTGCACAATCTATTCTCTGAGACTGCGTGTCAGTCCTCATTCCATGGATGAGTAGATAGCATTTAGAACTTCACTCTAATGCTGCAGCCGTCCCTATCACTACAGATTGAATTCCACACATCAAATTTATTTCAGATGTTATTATCTGTGGCAGCTTGCCAGTTCTGCCTGCCACTCACACAATGTCTCCACAAGGTGTTTTCTCCTCACAGCACTGGCCAGGCTGCTTTACTTTCTGACAGCATAGTATTGGTGGGCACCAGTCTGCAAAGTGCACCTGGTTGAGGCATCCTCAATAAGTCAAAATTTCATATTTTTTACAGACCCCAGCCCCACCCATTGGTTATAATTTGATTTGCAGCATGCCTCATGGTCCTTTCCACTTCATGTGCACCACAATAACCCACACCTCCAACTTTTGTTTTCTCTCCCTTTCTGTCTCTTTTCCTGTCTCTGTGATTCACTCGACTACTGCATGGCATTTCCTTTGCTCACGAGAATAGATGGGGTTCCAGGGTCTCTCTAGGAAGAGAAGCCCAGCGTTTCTGTCTCCCCGAGCAGGATGAATAATAAATGGGAATGGATCAGATGACTGAACTGCTTGATCTGGATCCTCTGTAGTAATGGCTAACCATAGATTCTCCCTGCTATGTGTGTACGTTGGTATATGAGTGTGTGTGTGTGTGTGTGTGTGTGTATGAGTGTGTGTTGTGTGTGTTACAAGACAAACGGTCATGCACAAACTGTTAAGCAGTTTATTTTTGAGATCTTGGATGTGGGCCGAATAGTGGTGGAGCCATTTAATTGGGCCGCCATCAGCATTTTCTATTTAAATTAGTGGAGAAACTGGTAATAAAAGATTTTCACCCAGGCCTCTTTTTCAGTTAATGTTTGATTAGAAATGCAATGGTTTTAAATTAAGATTTCTTTTTCCCCCTGGTATGAAATCAATCAAATTAACGGAAATTGAATTATTTGAGATGGTAATCTATTTAGGCAAAACCATTCACCATGAAAATGTTTTCCTCCTGTTGTGAAAGGAGGAATAATTGAATCAGACCCTTGTAAGTGACCCTGAATGGCTGAGCCAGAACATGGTTTATTGAAATGAAATGTAGGTTTTCTTATGCTCAGGCCATATACGTGTATGTGAGCATTCACACGTATGTGTTTTCCTCACACCGTTAGCACATACTGTAGGGGACTCTACAGTTGTATGATGCGTAACGCAGCGGGATAGAACACGGGAAGAGTAATGGACTGTAATCATGCTCGAGGAAATGCGTGTTTGCAAGACTCTCTTCTGACCTATTATTCACCCAAAATTCACATTTGCATGTCTTTAAACTTATTTTAGCACAACAGCATTTATAACCGAGGACAGGATTAGTGCAAATTTTAATTTCTTTCTTTTTTTTATCCCCCCATAGCAAATTATTACAGGAAATGATACTCCAAATATATCAGGTCATCAATTCTTTATGCCTTTGAGGGATGAAACATGTGCGCTCAATTGGTTTCCTGTCTGGTTTTTTGTCACGCTAATATACACGTAACCACCTGTAAGTCATCCTTGCTACAGGTAAATGTCAAAGGCAAGACCAGATTGAACTGTGATGCAATTACTTCCATTAATAATGAATCCTTTGAATGTAATTTGTGCTTTTTTTGCTTTTTTACAGTAAACAAAAACACCACCACCCTATTCCATACATTTGTTTCTTCGAGGCGCCTGAATTCATCTTTCATTCAAACCTCCGTAGCTGAATATGAACTGCATGCAGTAACGACCGCCATCATTCTCCCATATAGAAAACTGGTAAACTGTTACACACATGCTACACATGTTATCAGCCGGTGCATGCACTGCCTGATAAAGGCAATTTTGCATCCACAGACATACAGCAGGTGATTGTAATAAATCATGAGTCACGTGGTACCTTGCAGAGGCTTAATGGTAATAAATTTGTCAGGATATAGTGTATGTCAAGTTGGCTGGGTAGGCCCGAGTTTGCCTCTCTTGTCTCTATATATGTGTAGAAGAGAAATATTGTTTCATTCGTCTCATTTATATAAGTCTGAACTCTGAAAGACTGCAGGGGCTTGCACACTGCACTTGTTTGGCTACTTCAACCTTTTTGGAGCTTGAAATGATCTCTTATTGCTTTATTCTCTATTTGTTTTGCCAGATATTGTCTATTTAATACGACATATTACACATACCTTACTTTTGCTACCTTCCTTACTCTTGTCCCAAATATCGTTTAGACAGTAAATTATGAATCTGTACATTACGTTTTCATATCATTTAGGTCATTTTCCAAGGAGACTTGCAGCATCTGTTGCTTTAATTTAATTCAGCAGAACAAGATTTAGTTGAAATTTTCCATATTACTAACGTCCTAACAGTTTCAAGTTCTTTTAAACCTGCTCACTTGTTTCCACAAAACTGAAGCCATGGTGTTACAGCTGACTGCATCTGGATCTTTTCAAAACAATATGTCATATTTTTTTCTTTATTTAAAAAAAAATCTGAGCTAATAAACCTTTCTATGCACCCCCTGGTTACTGCAGAAGGATCCCCTCCGGTAAAAAGCACCCCTGGCTGAAAAACTGCCTAAGGGCCCTAATAAATGTTATATCCTACAAGCTCTTGAAAGTCATTTCCTTGTAAATTGGATTGAAGACATTTAAACTGTTTATTTATCCCTGGCATAGAACATTATCCTACAATCATTTTATCATGATTATTGGTAGTAGACAGGCTCATAATCACAAAAAGAAGCAACTCAATGGGGATTGCTTTTGTGCAACAATTACAACACAGATGCTAGCCGTAGAGAGCGTTGTTTTCAAACAACTACAAATAATATATGTGAATAACAGGGGAAAAACAGAGCAAAGCTCTTTGGTTTCATGATGTATTGCTAGTTGCGCTTTACTGGAATTATTAGCACAGCTAGAGCACTTGGCTGAAAATACCCACATACAGTAGACTGAACAGAGTAATGCAGATCGAGGCTCATTAGCATCAAACTGTCTATTTCTGCCGGGAGCCAAACGGCTTGTGGCTACCTGCTGTTAATGAAGAATATCATGCCTCTAATTTTCCACATCTAAATCAAAGTCAAACTGATTATACAATGCAAGTGATTACATCACATTAACACAGATGTATAGGTGCATTTTTAGCCATCAGAAACCACATGAAATTTGGTCATTACAGCAAAACCAAGGAAATTTAAATGTTTACAAAACAGACTACGCTGTACTTAATTGTATAAATAGATTAACGTTTTACCAGGCTCAGGCAGTCAGTTGGAGGACATTACTTCATTTCCTCTAAATAGCATGAGGATTAGGACACATTCACATATTAGTTAGTAACAAAAATCCCCCAAACTAAGCTTGTATCTCCAGTAATCCAGATCAGTGATTTCATGCATATGCTCAATTATAGCGTGGCGGCATCGACATTTGGAGAAACTACAGCAAACATAGGTTCAAGTCTGTGCTACTATCCTATAGCACCCAAAGGTAAACTTAAAGTTCATTATATGCTCTATCCAAAGCCAATCAAGTCAGTATTTTCCCCAGCCCTGTGCTACAGTTCCAGTCACTACAGTGCAAAATACACACTAAAGACCAACTAAAGAGCAAGAATCAGACCTCCGAAAATCCAATAAAATGCTTTAACCTTGACAGAGCATGCAGCAATCATCTGTAATCCTATTGGATACACAAATTAGATTCTAAGACTATGCTTTCACACATCAAAATAATTTCATTTTTCAATTACTGAAATCAAAGAGACAATAATATGGCTTAGAAACATCCAAACACTTCTTAAATTGCAAATGATTTGAAGAAAGGCAAAGGTTATTATCTTGTAACCTCTCTCTGCAGAAGAAGAAATTCTCCAGAGTCCAACCCTTGACTCAGCTTAAAACAGCAGACCATTAGTTTAAAAAAAAAGGACACTTTTTTCAGTTGAAAGAACATATCTTTGTTTTTATTTCTTGTTTATATAGCTACAAAAGGATTTCAGGTGGATTTAAGAAGGGAGATCCCATCGATTACGTTATCTGCTCCGCTGGCAATTTGGATTTCACCGACTGCTGTTGAAGAAATAACTGTTTGATCATATTAGCGCTTTAAGTGAACTCACAGAAAGCTCCTTGCAAAGCCTAATGTCTTTGATTAAAGACAAGGCTTCCACTCAGGGTCCATAAAGGCTTGATGAACATGTCTACACTTGGCAATAGCTGCATCCTCTTCTTAGGAAAAATTACATGTTATTTGCAGCACAAGCCCTATAAACAAGAAAAAAAAGAAAGATGGTTTAATTAGATAGCTAGTGGCCTGTAAACTGTTAAGGGGGCTTTATAGTGTCCTAATTTCTATGTAAATTTGCATTGTTATTATAATACTACGCTACAGTCTTGGGCTGTCTTTGTTATGCTGAGCAGGGCCAAAGGGAGACAGAATTACAGGTTTGGCTTTATTGATGTTTTTTAATGGAGTTACAATTGAGCTTTAATAGTAAAGAAACTTTTTTTTAAATGCACCTGATTATGACTATTTAGTATGCTGTACAAGTAGATACTAAATGCAATATGTGATTATTTTTCAGGTATTCTTGGTCTGTTTGCTTTTTTTTTTTTTACCACAATTTTACATTCATAGCACAAGACAACTGTTGCATCTATTTACTTGTTTTTCTCAACTATATTTAGCTGAAGTGTCCTTCATAAATAAACTGCCAAATACATATCAATACTCAAGCCCATTTCAGTCATTTATGCTGTAAAGCTGCTGCTACTCCCCACGTTTTAAATCGGCTCGGTTTTGAAGACACAGCTCATCAAGTAACAGTCTTAGCAGATTAGATTACTTTTCCTCCCCTGTGTTTAAAAAGTTCCCTTATTTAATAAATGAATGGGAAGTGTGGTATGAGAGTCTTTACAAAAACAGACAGGATTTCATCAGGTGTGAAAAGTAGTGCTTTAGCCAGGCTTAATTGGGTCTCTCTCTCTCTCTCTCTCCACTGGGGAAGTTTCACAGGGTCGGGTGGAACTTCATTTTTTCAAATCTGTCCAATTTTGTTTCCTTTCTATCTACGTGGGACAGCTACAATTAACCAAAAGCCAGTCTGTGGTTGATTATGTGCTGATGTGCACTCACAGTTATAGCCCTTTATAACCCTACACAAGGATAATTTATTTTTATTATGTATAATAATAAGAATATATTTAGTTGGTAAATATATATCAAAAGGTGTGTCCATCCATTCTCTTCCCCTTATCCAGTTCAGGGTTGCGAGGGGGAGTACCCCCTGTACAAGTAGCCACCCTGCTGCAGGCAACATTTGTTTATTTTTAATTTTTAAAAAACCGAAACAGTCTCACGGCGCTGTTACAATTTCCTGTATTTCACAGTCCTTTTACCAATGCTCGACCAATTTGGATGTAAACTGAACAAGCACAAGCTTTGAACACACTGATCAGATGTTGGTTTAAATGTTTATGTTCTAGCTGGTTAGTTAATTGATGTTTGTGCGCCAGTCACGCTGAGATATCTCATTGATTTTGATTGTGCGTGCAAATTAGTTTACATGAAGCCATACCGCTGGACTTCTAATGCGTCTGTGACGAGTTATTTACTCTACTAATCAGATTTCTGTTACAGCCTGCATGTCCCACTATAGCTTAAACAACAAGTCAATAAGACGGGTTTAAGTGGTAGCAGTTCTGACTATGGGAATATAAGCCAGTGTTTTGCACCTCAGCTGAGTTTACTGATTTTTTTTTTCAAAAAGAAAAGTTGGAGAAATAACCACAAAAAGGTGAAAGGAGTGAATTTTATCTATGAAGCCATCCATGAAGCCATTAGCCCATTTTATTTCCTCTAAAGTTGCCACGTCTCTTGGGTCTTGTGGATGAGGATGATGGGCTCCAGTTAAGCATTAATTCTTAAATAAAATAAAATATTTGTTTTATGTAAGACTCTAGTCTTCTTTTCGATCTAATCTAAGCACTAAATGAAATCCCTTTGCTTCCCAAAGTATTTATTTTCAGATCACAAAGTGCTGTATTCTGATCCCACCAAGGCAAGAACATGGCCTTTATCAGAATTGCTTTTCAAAATAAAAGTTTCTGAGATGATAGATAATAGCACAGTAACTGATCTGAAGGAGCATTGTCTTCGATTAAAATCATGTCTGGGTCATTGTTAACAAACTGCGTACTATCCGCATTCAATGAACAGAGTGAAGCATGGTTCATGAGAATGAGGTCATTTAAATAAAAGACCCCAACCCTCACCACTGTAGCAGCTCAAATCCACACACTTAAAAATAGGCAGCCAAATAACCACAGGACGCTGAGGCGCGGAAGAGCTGCAGCCACACCGCTTTGCTCTGTTTGCAGTAAATCTCCAAACAGGTAGCCATAGCGCTATAGTTGTCACTCCATAGGCAGAGCCCGGCAGTCTCGTGTGTCATTAGGCCTGTGGTGCATTGCGCAGAGGCGGGTGGCACATACTGCAAGCAAAGAGGATCCACACCAGTGACCACACCGATGTAAGGGCAGTGAAATGAGTCAGTCCCCTTGACTGAAGAACAGAGGGCAGATAGTTGTGTTGCACGCTGTACGCGATGAGTAGCCTCCACGGGTGAATGGCCTCATTTTAATGTGTATGTATAAGCAAATACTGACTGTGGAGACTGCGTGAGTTCTGTGAGGCCTCTTTGAAAAACACCTGGATCATGACAACTTACAACAGGGTTATAAAACTGTAACAGCGCCTCAGCAAACAGGAAATCATTGTTGTTGTTGTTTTAAAAACAACAGAAAGAAAAAAGAGGCCATGTTTGATTTTAAATACTTTGCAAGAAGGCAGTGTAGTTGGTGTCATCTACTGTTTTACACACTTAATTATTCCAATCACAGGCAGTGTAGAATGATGGCTTGTGTTTACAAAGTGACCCTAATTATCAAAATATTTCATTAGCAACATGCAGTGTCCTAGTATGTTGGCCTCGTAATGTTTGTCATGTCTGCAGAATAAACATATGTGAGGTATATCAGAATAATATCATGCATAATGCTCAAGTGTTTGACTCTGTGAACACTAATTAATCACTTTAAAATTGCTCTAACATGTTGTCTCACTAGCCGATGTTTCAAGACATCACAATGAATACATGAGCCAACTAAGAAGAAGGACCTAGTGACAAATACTTGTTTAATGTGCTGCTTTATCTGGCAGATATTGTACTTTCTGAATGTTGGTGAGAAATGTACAAATATACAGTACAAATCTGAAAGTTGCACAGTCTAAAAACAATATAAATAACTCTGATGCATTTGTTTCAAAGAATGAAAAAAGGAACACATTTTTAAAGTCTTTCCTCCCATTTGAAAGAGGGTATTTTTTTTGAAGTTCTAACTTCAGACATCAAAGCTTCCCTGTTTTATATATTCTATATTCCAAAAAGAAACTCTGCTTTAAAAAAAAAACTTTGAAAATTGATGGTTTATTGCTTGATATAATACTGTGCATGCTCTTAGTCTCAAAACAATAACCTCTTTCCCAAAGCAGAAAATAAAACTAAAAGTCTTGAGCAGACATAAAGGGGATGCTTTGCACTGAAATGGTGAGCCTCACCACCTTTTCTGCCGCACTCTCATCCTCTGATTGTCTACAGATAGCGTCTTACTCATCTTCACCCTGACCTTTGGTTTAATGTCTCCTACTTCGATGTCTCGTGACAAGCTTTCAAGGCGAGACAAAGTAGTGGATGATGTGGACATGAGCTAACTTTTTCTACACTGTCTTACTTCCTGTGACACGATGGTTTGTGCTGTATAACAATCCCATTGAATAACACCTTTTACATTTTTTGGCTTGATAAAGCAGCCTGCTTTATCAGAGATACACTATTTCACTATGCTGCTTTAGCAGATCTAATTTCCGGCGACTATACGCTCGTGGGCTACTTAATTAGGTGCACCTGTTCAACTGTTCTTTAATACAAATATCTAATCAGCCAATCACAAAGCAACAGCTCAATCCTGACATGACCAAGGTGACCTGCTGAAGTTCAAACTGAGCATCAGAATGAAGAAGGAAGGTGATTTGAATGTGACATGATTGTTGATGCCAGTGTTTCTGAATATTTCAGAAACTGATGATCTGCTGCGGTTTTCCCTGAACCCATGTATTCAGAAGAGCATCTCTGAACATCACATCGAACCTTGAAGCAGGTAGGCTGACCACACTGGATGTCATGCTGTCAGCTAAGAACAGGAAACTGAGGCTAAAAGCTGCACAGATTAATCAAAATTGGACAACAGCAGATAGGAAACACTTTGCCTGGTGTAATGAATCTCGATTTCTGCTGTGATATTTGGACAGTATGTTCAGAATTTTGGTGTAAAACTTAAGGGCATGGCATCAATTCACATTGCTGGCGGTGATGGTGTAATGGTGTGGGGGATATTTTCTTGGCACATATTGGACTCATTAGTAGCAACTGGGCATCATTTAAATGCCACAGCCGGCCTGATTATTGTGGCTGGTCCGACCTGACCTGCACTCAAACGGCCTCCACAGTCACTGGAACAGGTGACTCGACAAATCTGAAGCAACTGTGATGCTGTCGTGTCGGTATGACCCAAATCTTTGAGAAATGTTTGTAGAAGCAGCTAACAAAGGTGGCAAAATGAGGTTCAACCTGGCATTTAGTAAAGTGGTTAATGAGTGTATAATCAGTGTTTACATATAGTTCATATCATAAACATACCATGAAGACAGATACTTGGTTTCTAATTGCTAAAAGGCAGGGAAACTGTGCACTGTAATTATATAGTTTAATAACACGAAAACACTCGTGTTCAGCATAAGCACATATACAGTTTTGTACTTTGCTGACATGGAAGCAGCAGCCATCAGCTGCTCTTTGTGTTGTGGTGGGCTTTGCTATAGAATTTGACATGACAGCTGTGCAGAGACAAGACTCACAGAGACAATAATAATATGCAAATGTTTATTAGTCATAATGCTGACCATGTTCACCAGCTTCTATCTGCATTCTCACACTGAAAAATACATTTTTAAATACACCAGTACTGAACTGGTGATGGACTCGTGTATCTCTTTCCTGGGTTTACTGGCACCTTAAAGCACCCTCACTCTGTAAGCTTCATTCACATATGCAGTCATTCAGTGCTTTACTCTATATACAGCAGATGCAGTATTTTACTCAAACCTCACGCCGATTTTGTGGCCATTTATGCGAACGCTGGCGTCTGTTCTGGGTATGTTAAACCTTTTGCCTGGTGGAGTACTTAAGAAAGCTCAGCAGCTCAACATAGTTTTAAGGATTAATCATGTTGGAGCCTTAAATGCCTGTTTAATTTCATGGCAGTCAATCTAATAGCTGTTTCTGGATCAAACCGATGGGCAACCAACATGCTGGCATCTATAAAGGTACAGTTTTAACATGCTTAAACGCAACTTAACTTAGATTATTTTGCTACTTTTAGCCACAGTACTCCTTTCTTGTCTTCTGGTTGAAAATATGATGAAAGCTTTGTTCCTGATATTGTTCCCTTAAGGTCCCTGGATGAGGAGAACATGAGCTAACCTAGTGTAATCTAGACTAAGTTAGAAAATGGAATTGAATTAAATATGTTGTTTTCTCTAGAGTGGAAGTTAATAAAACCCATCACAGTAGCTCACAGGCCATCAGTGAGTGTTAAGGAGTGGATGTGTTTGATTTTATATTTCCTTTGGGTGAGATAACAGGTCACTGTGAGAAGCAGTGATGAAGCATGACCATATTATTCCCTCCAGAAATGTGGTTGATTGATATGCCATTTACCTAAAGACAACCATAGAAGCTAGAGAACCTTCCTTTTAATACTGCTATGTAAAAGACACTTTATGTGTAACTAAACTACATGTGTTAGGTTAAATGAGAGAAGAAATTTTGTGAAAAATGTTAGCAACAAATGACTCATTCTTATATTAATACACCCCAGATACCCTACAAAAGCTCTTAAGCTCTCACAAGAATTTGTTCACTGTGCTCAGATGAACTGCAACTTATTTTTTGTGAGAAATACTTTGACATTTACTAAAATGACTACTAAAAAAATCACTCTAACAAAAAAGGTAAAAACGTCATTTTGAAGGATGATTTTGACCATTTAGGAAATAGACACTCTTTTTAATCAAGAGTTTGATGACAAGATCCACCCTACTGTGTCTGTACAGCAAATATGAAGCTACTGTTAGGAGTTGGACAGCAGCTCAGTTTCGCAGACTAGGGGAAAAATGCCCTCAAGCAGAGCCAAGCCAGCTGTTTCCCTTCTGTTTCCAGTCTTTATGTTTAGCTAGGCTACTGCACTCTTGGCTTCTGTTTACTGTCCAAACATGGAAATGATATAGATCTTCCTTAAGTTGTCAAGTACAAAAATAGCTCGGGATGTCCAGGGTGTTATTCACACTTGGGTCAAAGAAACTGGTGTACTTCAGAATCTGAAGTATAGCAGCAAACCACGTGTGGAGCATGTGTGAAGCATGGAGACAAGCCTTATCTGCTAACTGCTGCAGAGACCTGGGTTCTCTCATAATGATTTAACATGATCTCAGTATTCAATATGAGGTATAAATAAACGTCAAAATAAGTATAATTGACTTGCCAAATGTTTCAGCGCTGTATTACTTCAATGTCACATGAACGAAATTGGAATAATATCATTCTGAATGTCTTATATCAAAAGAGTTACTGTGGCTGCTCATTCATCCATTACAAAGGTGCTTACAGCAGACTGCAGGTATTAATACTTAGCCTGAATGGCTGAATACCGACTAATATAAGATATCCTTATTAAAATACATCCAAGTCTACAATCCAGCACCTGCCTATTCAACAGTCACATGCTGTTCATTAAGTCTCCCTTTTTTCTGTCAGTCATATCTCACCCTGGCCATTGCTCAGCTGGGGATATGAGTGATAAGAGCAACATCATGGGTCTTTTCAATTAGTTTCTGAGATGAAAAATGTATAATCCTCAACCTTCATGCCAGGATGCTTCCCTAGATTACAACACAATCTGTATTAATCATAAAATTTATGAACAAGAAGTCTGTGCTTGGATAACGCTGCCAGTCATATTGTCTGGCTCCGGGCACTGATAAATACTCATGCGCAAGCATAACAGAAACAATTAGGGGTTGAAGTGTGTGTTTATGTTCTACTTGTTGTACTCTTTTATGTGAGACAATAAATACTAAAAGAAAAGATTCATAGCATTTTCAGCCTTGGGGGATGCTGGCTAAACATCCGTCTGAAATAAGATGCTGATTGTTTCGGTGCTAATTAATATTCACTGCGTGTGGCTAAAATTTAAAGTAACTTGAACACTGCGCAAAATACACATCTCTCTGGACATCTGCATTGAAGACCTCTATTATTCTAGTATTTCCTCATTAATGTCACCTCAAGCACGAGGTCCGAGACAAAAACACAATGATATAAGAAGCAACCATACGGCATCTGGAAGCTGCTAGAAGCACACATACATAGAGGTTCGTATAACCTCAATTTTAAATCCCAGACTTTAGTTGTACACATTTTAATTGAATTTTACAATTAAATATTGCAGTTTGACCCTTTCACCAACACATTTTGCAGCTGGAACAGCAGTGGTGGCTACAAGACACTGTTTGCTAGATTGTTCAAGGAAAGGGTTACTGTAGTGCATTTCTTCTCAATAACTCGGTAAAATCCAAACATACAGAAAGGATACTCATAATTTTAGACTGATTTACATTTGGAAAGAAAATACCATTCTAAAAAAGACTGGAGGAAAAATAGGTCTTAATAAATGTAGGAATTGCACAGTTTGATTTGGTGATTGGGGAGCTGCACGGGGGACTGTGCTGTCTCCATTCCTGTTCACCTTGCACACCTCAGGCTTTCAGTGCAACTCCACGGCGTGCCACCTACAGAAACACTCTGACATTTCTGCAGGGGTTGGATGTATTAACAATGAGCACCGGGAGTATAGAGCAGTAGTGGATGAATTTGTGGGGCAGTCTGAGAGCAATCATTTGCTTTTAAATGTGAATAAAGCTACGCAACCCATGTCTCTCCTGAGACAAGATGTCCATGCGATGGAGGACTAAAGGTACTTGGGTATCTTCATCAGCATCAATGAGCACGCTGTGTATCCTGAGGAAACTGAGATCCTTCAATGGGTGTACCAAAATATTTATGATTTTTTAGCATTCAGTTTTGGTGATAGCAGTGTACTTTGCTGAGCCTCTGCTGTATGAATTGGTGAATTAGTGATACAAACAAACTGAAGAAAGTGATTAGGAAGGCTGGCGTCGTGATTGGCTGCAAACTGGATGCTTTGGAAGGAGGAAGTCACTGTGCAAACTGTTACCCATCATGGATAATCCTTATAATCCTCTGCAGCATTTACTGGGCAAACAGCAAAACGTATTATTTTTATTAGTAGTAGTACGAAAAGCAGTTTCAGTAGTATTAGTATTACTACTAGTAGTATTATATTAAACAGGAATTGATAATAGCAAATAGTCATGTTGTCAGTGATGTTAATTGCCAAACTGCAACCACGTAGGTTAAAAACATCACATCTCGAGCATGTTTATGCTTGTTTATACACCTCTAAGTGTAAGGGGAGCTTTACCTGAGGGAAGCCAATTTTCACTCTCCTTTCCAAAGTCTCATTTTTATAACTGGAGTTTAAAAGAAGTACTACTTCAAAGCGGTGATGACTTTTTTGTTTGTTTTGTTTTTAACAAATTCCTCAAGGTGCCAATCTGTCTGATGTCGGCCTCAGTCACATATCTCCTTGCTTACACTATACAAAGTGGATGAGCAAACATTGCATCATGCATTTCTACCCCAGTGGTGACAAGTACCTGAGTGTTTGCCACAATGCAATGACATACTGCAATGAAGTGCTGTCAGACCCAGTTACACACCCAGATATACTGTAATCCCTTTGTTTCCTTCTTTCGCAGCAATAAACATGACAGGTGCTTTCGCAGAGCTTTACCTAGGCTTTGCAGAGAACACAAAGATGTAAAATAATGAAAAAGAAGACAAATTTGTATGAACCTAAAAGTAAAGGCTTGAATTTTGGTCATACACCACAAAGGACAAGTTGGGCTTTTTTTGTTTGTTTGTTTGTTTGTTTGGCTTAACAGAAGGCTTGCAAATAGGAGATGGGTTAAAAGTCTGTATTTTTCTTCTTATGTAGTCTGTGGGATAGAGTAACTCCAGCTTGTAGATTGAGTTTTTGATCCAAAAATATGTTAAAAATTGTTAATGCTTGTAAAACACTTCTTTTTACTCATGTAGAAAGCATGGGATGTTAAACTAGGGCTAGCTATTATATGCACAGATCAGCTCCTTACAGCATCACCGCTATTTAAGTTGTCTTTTTATTTGTAACAAGGGTAAATGTCACATCATACTGATCTGACATTTCACAAGTGGACTGTGGCTCCTCAGGTTGTGGCCTGTAACGTGACAGCTCATATAACCTTGAGAGAGTTGTCTCTTCAGTCGGGTTGGGTTTTTTCTTTTTCTTTCACTAAAAAGGAGACGCTCGCGAGAGTGATGGGCACCACAAAACCATGCAACAGCTAAATTTAGGCCCGTCAAACGGACTATTTTTTCCACTTGACATAAATCATGTCACTCTTTGTTCCATTGTGTATTAACCACGAGTCAAATGTAACTATCTAGCACAAAGCAGCAAATAAGATAGTTCTGTCTTCCCCTCTTGTGATGAATTGAATTAAGCTGAAGCGACACGCATATAAACGTTGTCTGAGTTCTGACAAAAATTAGGAGAGAAGTGAGCGACTCAGTAATTTCAGCACGCAGCATCACCACATGAGATTGGTAAAAGGGTTATATACTGACTGGCTAGTGCAGGGATCATTTATTTCTTTATTTCTTTATTTTTTCTAATTTAATGAGAGAAATCAATTTAAAGAATTGACAGCAGAGTTAATTGAGAAGTATATGTTCTAACTGTTTTTTATTGTGGAAATAGGGGAGGGGGGGGCTAAAAAATATCCACTCTCTGAAAGTTAATGGGCCAGGTGGATACACACAGACTGCCAAGCCATCACGTAATTAATTGGCAACCCAGCATTTGCATTCCTGCTTCCTCTCTGTCAAAACTGGACATGACCATGACATAAGGATATTTTGCACTGCGAAACAGGGTACAAATGACGAACAGAGCAGAATATCAAAACAAGAGGCTGGCATCATTATGTACTGCTTGTCTTGACTGATGCTCTTTTATTGATTCTCATTTCATCACAAGATAACAAGAAACAAACAGTCTAATTCTTCAAAAGACGTGTCCGAGCTCTTGGGCCATGTTTCTATTATACTGAAAATGTAAACTAAGGATTGTGATCATACACAATATGTGCCGGATAACACGTTAATTAGGTTAGCTTTAGAAGTGCTGTGGATTTTGTTACCTTTTGACAAATCCTTATAGCTGCTTGCAGTCTTAATGTTAAGCTAACCAGCTGCTGGCTGTAGCTTCATATTTGGCATGCAGACACCAGTGAGGTATTGAGCTTCTCTCAGCAATAAAACACATGAGCATATATCCACCCACCCACCCAAATGTCGACATTTTCCTTTAAAAGATTTCTTTCCGTTTTCTTTTTGGCATGTTTAGTCTCCTCAAACTTTTTTTTTTTTACAGATACTTAGAGGTTAATCGATTTCCCTCTCATCTAGCACCAGCTATACCAGAACTGCCCACATTTTGACCCCACTCTCTTTTGTATAGTCTCATCCACTTATTAAACCCTGTCTGGATGCAGACTATCGGAACAGTATGGGAAGATGATTTATATCTCAAAATAGCAGAGGGTGTTCGGGTTGATTTAGGTGCTTTTCCATCTCTGCTTGGATGAGGCTACTACAGTGTAAGATTTTTTTTTCATGGATATCATTTAAATAAGGTCATGCTGTTGAGTATATATCTCTTAGAGATTCATCCTGCCTGAGATGGATGTTGTCAATCTTCTCCCTCAGAATGAAATCAGAGTGAAAAACTTATACAGCTCAAACATTATGATTTTTTTCCAGGCACAAATTCACCAGGCTCACTAGCATATAATTAATTAATATAATTAAGCCCACACAATAATTTGACATACAGCTGAAAGGGCATGAGATCATTTTAGAAATATGAAGTTATTTCAAATAAAAATTTCCTGCCATTTCAAATCATATATTAATCAATGGCCAAACTTTACATCACTATTATTTATTTTGTCGCTGGTGCTGTGCACTCCGTATTTGCTGCCACTTTATTAGATTTGTTCAGCTGATTGTTTACAAAAAATCTAATCAGGCAACATCTGGGTGAAAATGCATTGTTGATGTCAGAGATCAAAGAAGACCAGAGTGCTTCAGAAATGATAGAAAGGTAACAATACCTCAAATAACTACCAAGGTATGCAAAGAAGATCTCTGAATGCGCATTCAACCTGGCATATCGGCTTCAGATGACAGGGTCAGAATCTGAAAACATGGATCCATTTTGCATTCTGTCAACAGTTCATGCTGCTTTTGGTGCAATGGTGTGGAGATATTTCCTTGGCATGTATTGGGCAAGCATTGTTTAAACACAACACATCCTACCTGAGTATTGTTGCTGACCAAGTCCATCCTTAAATACAGTGAAGCCATCATCTAATGGCTGCTTCCTGCCAGGGCTCAGATCATCTCAAACTGGTTTCTTGAACATGACAGTTTACTGTACACAGGCAGCCTCTACAGTTACTGGAACAGGAGATTCGGATTGTGGTTGTGCAGCCAACAAATCTGCAGAAACCCTAATGCTGTCATTTCAGTATGGCCCACATCTCTGAGAAATGTTCCCAGCAACTTGTCGAATCCCTGCTATGAAGAATTAAGGAAGGCACAAGGTGATCCAGCCTGGTACCTATTAATGTCACGGCTGGCGGGGTGAGCCGTGTGGTGTTGGAGGAAAAGGAGGACCCAAAATGCGGCAGTGACTGATGATTCGAGTGATGTTTATTTACAAGTGGTGGAGTGGCAAAAACAGGCAGTGAGGCATGACAAAACAACTGAAGAAACCTAAACTGGGAGAACTAAATGACAAACCTGAGACCATACAAAAGGGGTGCGGGGCAGAGAGACGCAGAGACAGGAACAGGAACACCATAGAACGCAGACGACACCCACTATATATACACACACACATACACAAGGTAATCGGGTAATCGCACACAGGAGGGAAGAACAGCTGATCTGAATACACATGATGACTGGAGGACACAAGCTGAACACAATGACAACAGACACAGACCGTCAGAATAGAACAGGAAATCCAGAACACGAGCCTTCAAAGTAAAGCAGGAAACACACAGACTGATTTACAACACAACACGGGGACATGAGCAGAGCACCAAGGACAGACACCAGTAGGGCTGAATATACACCAAACTTCAGGTTCAACCCTAAACTAGTACAAAATCAGAATAAACACAAAACGCTGGGTCAACGACCCAGGACCATAACAATTAAAGTGGTTGGTGATCCTATCGTAAACATACCATAAAGAAAGACATCTACTTCTAGTTTTTAGAAATGTCCTGTTAAAAAGCTGGAAAAAAATGTACATAGTAGTTTAAAGCATGAAAAGACTGTTCGGTAGTTCAGTAGAAGCTCACAACAAGCACGTATAGAACTGGTTACTTCCTTGACGTGGAAGCAGCATCCATCAGCTGGTCCGTGTGGCTGTGGTGGGCTTTACAATAAACTTGACATGACAGCTGTACTACCAACAGACTCACAGAGACAATGTTAAGATGCAAATCTGTGTTATCTTTATGATATTTTCCTGGCACACTTTGGGCCCCTTGGTAACAACTAAACATTCTTTAAATGCCATAAGCCTACTTGAGTATTATTGCTGACCATGTCCATCCCTTTATGACCACAGTGTACACAACATCCAGTGACTGTACTCAAAAGGCCTCCACAGTCACAGATCTCATTTAGGATGTGGTGGAATAGGAGATTCACATCATGGATGTGTAGCTGAAAAATCTGCAGTAACTGTGTGATGCAATAATTTTAATGTGGGCCAAAATCTCTGAGGAATGTTTGTTTTTTAAATCTAAGCACACAGATAAAGTAAGGTCCAGCTTTAATTTGAAATTAAATGTCATTAAGACCAATTTTAACGTAAATGAATAAATACTAAACAAAGATGATCTGAATGTCATTCAGATTTATACATTTAACATAACTTAGAGAGACTTAAATGGAATTCAGAGATACACTAGTGCGTGACCTTATCTTTAAGCAGAGTTTATAAGACTGCAAGAAAGTGCTCCACCTCCTTCACACTATACAGAAGGTGTAATGAAGAATGGCATGAAAAATGTGTGGAATCACCTCAAAGATAGCATATGCTTTCATGACTTCAAATATTTCTTTGATGTCAGGGTTTTGCAGGTTTTTTTCTTAATTGCTTTGACAGCATTCAATTCTCACAACATTTTTGAAGTTCTCAGCTCTGAAGGTGCATCTCCCAGAATATTTCATGCAGGCAGCAAAACACTGCAGATAACTTGCAAAAAGCTGTAACGTATCCAAAGTCCTTAATTCATTTAGCAAAATGAAGTGTTTGTGTCAATGAGCGAGTCACTGCCACTAAAATGACATGTTCCTTTAGCAGTGTGTAAACCAGGGTGGTCAAAATATTTTGATATCCTGTCAGGATGACGGTGGACAACAAAAGTATGTTCCCCATCTTCTCACTTACTTACTGACAGTCTTGTCCTACATGTTTACACTGACACTGAATACCACTGTTTGAGCAAATTCTTTTTCATTCCATTTTATTGAGTAGGACAAAAAAAAATCTGTGGTGTATTTCACATAACACAAACATTTAGATAATCAGAAAAGAAGCACAGTGGAAACAAATTAGAATGACTTATTACTGTGTAATTGTATCTTACAGAAATAAAACAGTGCTGAGAATACCTGGGCCTGCTGTACGCTTGACCACAGACTTTGATCAGACTCAGCAGTAGTAGCAGGGAAAGAAAGTGTCTCATTCATTCACTCTTCTACACTCTTCTTCTACTCGCCTACTTCATTAACTACACCACTGGGTTTGATTCCCTTTTGCCTTGAGATACGCTTTTTTATTCTTTGTTGGATAGATTCAGCAAAGAGCTGGAAAGGTTCTTCATATATTTTGGTCCATATTAACACGATAGCATCACACTGGTCTTGCAGATTTGCTAGCTGAACATTCATGATGCCAATCGCCCGTTTCACCACATCCCAAAGGTGCTCTATTGGATTTAGATCTGGTGACTGTGAAGACATCGAGTACCATGTTCATGGTTAGAAGAAGCCATTAGAGGATGGGTACACTGTTGTCATAAAGAGAACAAAAAGGCTAAGGGTACGTCTTTCACCATCTTTCAGTGCTGTGATTGAAGTCATTCCCCAACTGTCTGCGAATGGTATTCATAGCCATGGATCAATGGTCATGATAATTTGCATAATGATCATAAAACTGACCTCAAGGCCCATTGTTAGTAAGTGGTGCTTGTTTCGATCATTATGCATTTGTGCTGTTTATAAGGTTGGGGAAATATGCAGTCAGCTGTGAAGAAGTCACTTGGATGAGCGACGAAAAGATTTCTCCCACTGGAAACGCTGCATCCAGATGAACAGAATGAACTTTTTAGGATCGCCCACACTATTACACCACCAGTAGCAGCTGGATCTGGAAGGATGGTTTAATGCTACCATGGTATTTATGCCAAATTCTGAAATCTAGACTCATCAGAGTCATCATCAATCGTCTATTTTGAAGTTTGGCCATTCTTTTCTGAACCATAACATTAACATTTTTGCCCACAGAACTGCTGCTTACTGGGTATTTCAGTATTAGCGGTTTCTGAAATACTTGGACCAGCCAATCCGGCACCAACAACTGTGTTCTATGTTTAAAGTCACTTAAATCACTGTTCTTCCACATTCCGATGTTCAGTTTCTCTTCAGCAGGTCATCTTGACTGTGTCTGCCTGTTAAAATGCACTTTGATACTGCGACTGGCGATTTGATATCAACAAGCAGTTGAACAGGTATACGTAATGATGTGGCCAATACGTGTATATTCTGCTGTCTTCTCCTTGTTACACCCCCACATTCCTATAATCCTGCTCTTCACAGATAAGCCTTTGCCAACATAAATGTTTATCTGAGCACTCGCCTTGTTCACAAATAACTGTAACTCAATTGCACTTAAAGTTTTTCTCAGTTGCATTGGCCCAATTCCTGAATGATGCTTGAATTTTGCAAAATAATATGTGAAATCCTTCAACAAGGTCATTTTGTGCACATTGGAAAGAACGTTTCACATTCTTTGCAAGCGTTTGTAAATGTTGTACACACGAAAAGAAATGACTAAGTGCAGTTCTTTTGCTTTGCAAAGTAAAATATGAAACACTCTCGGGATTGTTAGCGTATTCATTTTGATACACAGTAGCGAGTAATTCTTCTATTCTTTTCTTCTCAGAAAAATAACAGTGTTGTACAGTAAGTGTTCATTGTCAGTGAGCTTGCTTAGGACAAGACCTTTAGGAAATTAGAAGATGAAACCTCATGAGAACTTTTAGTTTTTGTGGCAATCATTTATTAATGCAAAAACAAAACAAAAACTGAAAGAAATGAAAGTCAAGATGGTTGGAAGGGTGTGAACTGTGAAAGGGGTCAAAGGAAACATGCAACAGGCAACATTTCTTTGTTCTTATCTTTCTCACACGATCAATAGAAGTGAAAGGGGAAACATTTTAAACACCTCCCCTTTCAAGTCCAACTTATTCTGTTTGAAGTCGGTATTGTAGTACTTAAAACAAGTGAGAGTGTGTTGGTATCTACACTCAGCTCCTCGTAGACTTGAAGAAATGCTATATTTTACAAGCGCACATGAAGAAGTTTACTTTTGATATATGAAGGGTCTAAATATGTCTACATCAAATGATAAGAACAGCTTACTGTATGCCTATGATAATGTGGTATTACAATAAAACTGTGCTGTAATGGAAAAAAAAGAGCTAGAAGCGTTAGACACATTATGAAACTAATGAGAACACCACTTTTCTCACTTGAGTTCCAGAGTTGTTAGCAACTTTGAGTCAAGATGCATCACTTAAAATTAGATGTGGCAAGAATTTTATGTTTTTATTTACCTTTCAGCACTACTACAGTTTCATAATCATACATATCACTGAAACAATGCACAGTAGTTTCTTTTTCTTTACCTATATCACAAATTAAATTCCTGAAATCTACTTCTCATTTAGAAGTCTGCACACTGCAGGAGACTGATGATCTCTTGTATTTCTCAGTTCAGTACCTTGTTGCAGTCACTTCGTCTGAAGTTGAACTTTATGGAGCTTTCTGGTAAAGCCAAGACACAGCCGGGTCTGTATCTTACTGAAATACACAATCGGAAAGTGCGAAGAGCTTCTGAGTATCCTGAATACCTCTGGCTGAGAATGATTTTACATGCCCATATCAGTGTGTGTTCCTGCCGTGTAGCTTGGTTTCAGACAGGTGCTGCATGCTCCAGCGCTGGACACACATCGCCTGTGAAGATGAAAACTCTCCAGTAGAGGCAAAGCAGAAAGCTTTGTGTTGGCTGAGGTCAATATAAACTGTTTGGGACTCCCAGGATCTTTCAATAGAAAGAGTCAACAGAGCTGTTTATAATTCTTTAGGCTGAGCTTCATTCTGTGTTCTTCCATGTCCAGGCCTTGCAGGGTCTGTTGCAGAGTATGGGATAACTGCCTGCCAGAATAATATCATCCACATTTTTCCAGTGGTCACTTCCATTCTGTTAATTGTTGCAAAAAGATGATGGGCCCTAGTACAATTATCTTCAGATATGGGGTATTTCCAACTGGAGAGGTGTCCCTGGTAGCGTACTTTCTGACAGTGGTCTGTTATAATGCTGCAGATCCATGAAATTAGGCCTGCTTTCATTTCAAGATCGAGGAGGCATTGTACTGCCACTGTGTGATCTAGACCATCAAAGACCTTGGCAAAATGTGTTGTAATTAGACTGCATACTGAGCTCCTAACATCACATGATGTATATACTATACGATTTGCTGACATCGCTTAAAAAAAAATTATCAGAAGCTGATAGCCTTACTGAGACTAGTTCCATCCTCATACAGACAGAATAAGACTAGCTGTTTCCCACTGATTTGAGCCTATTAGCTGAGGTAAATGGTAAGTGGCTGTAGCCATTAAAGTCAGACTAATCTTCATATCGCCCCTTCTTTTGATGATAGTAAATAGGGATGTTTTTCAACTATCCCCCAATTAAGTTACTACTTAAAATTTGGGGGTAATGTCTGTGTAACAACAGTAGATTTTGAAGGGGACTCTACGGAAACCTTTCTGTTTCTGTTACAAAGCACTGTTTTTTAAATCCTGGCTCTCATGCAGATTACATTCTTTCCTTTTCACTGATTTTGTGTTCTATACCTCCACGTGTCAGTTTTCCAAATAGATTTCCTAACGTTGTGCAATTGCTTTTCAGCGCTGTGTTGAATTTGAACTTAGTTCTCTTTTAGTCAGTGCCTGACTGTGTTTAGCCCACACCTTATTTTGGCATCAATCTAAAGGCACATTCAAAACCCCACTGAAGTTATAGTAGGAGCTGGAGCCAACGAACCATGGCAGAGTTAACTTCCAGGTTGGCTTGCAGGATAATAGCCCGGCTGGACTCAAGTGCCTTGTCAAGGCCATAACACTGGTCACATAAACACTGCACAATGGGAAGAAAGGGGTGGGGGGATGTTAAACTAAGACTACATGGGCAGACACACACAAACGTAGATCTATTTGTGGTACCTAATAACAGCAGTATGCCCAAAATATGAAACAACACACAAGTGAAGATAACACATTGCATTTAATGTATAGCACTAAAATGCAGTGTGCTTGTGTGTGCATTCAGTCCAACAGCTGTTTTTAGATCCAGATGTACCACTAAAAAATGCAAACGATCGTCTTTTTTTCAGTAAAGACGCATTTTGTGCATCTCATCTTTTTTAATGCAGCATTTTTTTTTTCATTTTCAGTATTGCAGAGAGAATGTTGAAGGCAGTTTGATGACAGAGAGCAGTGTTCTATCCAAGGGTTTGAAATGGGGTTTGAGTATGTTAGAGGCTTGTCATACACTTTGAGTGAAATCCAAAGTGACAGGCTTCCTGAAAGACCCAAGATCTGATGCAAACTGTCACTGCACATTATAGAAGCTGGCGCATGCTAAGCTCGGTTTACAGCATGTTTGGGTTGTCTGCAGTGTGAGTCTCAAAATTACACTGTTACTCTGATTGTTAATAAGTTTGTATAAGTAACGACTAGAGCATTTGGGGAGGAGGCTGTTTGCTTGCATTTTTGATGGATTTATAACACTATACAGCTATTTGCCACCTGTTCAGTTGGAACATCTGTGTTGAACTCATTTCCCGTCATTATCAGATTGCAATTTTGGTGTATTTCTGGGTTCTGTTACAATAATTTGTCTGTTATTGTGGTGTAGCAATGAGGCATAGTAACCGTGCATGCGCGCGTGTTTTGAAGGTGATGGGAAAGAAAACCATTTAGCATGTCACATATGGTCAGTGAATTTTCATGTTCGGATTCACTTGTCAGATGTCATTAAATGGTGACGTTTAACACAAATAGTCAAGGTTTTGTGGAATTGTTTCAACCAATTTGGACTGCTTTTAGAATAAAACCAAGAGGGCGTGGGGGCGCATACGAAGACATGAGCCAAAAGCATAAGAACAACCTAAAGATCGGGATAAGAGTACTACTTTTATTTGGTATTGCACACCCCATGATACACTGATGCATGCGATCTAGTCTACCGCTGGTTCCAATTCGGATTTAATTAAATATATCTCCACAGTGTCCAGAAACAAAGAAATTTGTGGAAAAACAGGGGAAAATATGAAAAAACAAATAGAAAAAATGTATGCAATTTGCTGAGCTCTGTAGGTGAGACTTCTTTTTTTTTTTTTATAGAATAACCAAGGGAGAGAATTTGCTGGAAACCAACATAGGAAACAAAAAAGAAAAACAATCAATCAAACATGAACCATATCAGATTCAGTATATATCACTGCAGTTGTTTTTGTCTGCGAGGCAGACCTCCCATCCAGCTGGAGGGTTGGGTCATAGTTAGTTAGGTTTACAGCCAGAAACAATGGGTGCAGAATGGAAATCTATTATCCACTCCTTTTTTTCCCCAAATTGCACCTCTTTACAAAAGTAATCAACATTAGTTATCATTCATTCTTAATTGCTTTTGTACAGTGTCCACACATGAATTATACAGTAAAAGCAACAGAATCTGTTGAGGCAGATTTACAGAAGAGGTATACTGCCCCCAAATGTCAGAAAGACCAAATTACATGCTCAGGATTTTCTCAGGTTTTATTTCAGTGCTGTAATCTTTTTACAACCCTAGATGGCAGCAGATATCTAATATGTATTTTTAAATAACATTTCATTTTCAACTTGAGAATTAGTTTTCTTTTAGGCTAAAACACTTTAAGGCTCAAAACAAATTATTTACGTCTTACACTGTTTAAAGGTGTCTCAAATAGGATCCCACATTTTGTGATGTTCAGATGTTTGATTCTTATTTTATTTCTTTATTTATTCCCTAAAGTAAATGTTATAAAAAAAGGTGTTTGAAGATATACGCACTTAGACTCCACCATGAGACAATTTTCATGTGTTAATAATGTCGATTTTGAGCCTCTCAAAACTGTTCAAGCTATTTTGACTGGAAAATGTTCGTGGCACTTAGATGTCATTCATTCATTTGTGGGGTTTAGACTCTGTCAACTTGTGGTCACAGAATGTAGTTTCTTACAATGTGAGTTATGCAAACGAGGTAGAAACAAAATGCCGTCACTGGACTGGCAGGAAAAAACACTAGACTATGAGAGGAACTATGCCCGCTTTGTACTTGGCGATGATGAAACCTGGTTAGAGCATTGCAATGACATCTGGCAATAACACTTAATGTCTACAGTGGTGACAGCAGGCTTGCAGTTTGAATCTGTTCAAAGAAGAATGAAATCTTTATGATGGGCAAGCTGCACGGGAGTGGACACAGCATCCTTTTTTCCTGTTACATAATGAATATGCATATGGCTTAGTCTGTGTCTGTCTATGTGCGCACTGATGTGTGTGGTTGTATGTGAGCTTAGTCAGACTCCTCCAGATTTCTGCCTACGCAGATTAATATCTGCACTTCACAAAGGAGCCCTGTGTGCCTTGCAGGACAGACTTTCAGGACAATGAGTCCACTGTGTGACAACACCATCTCTCACTGAAGCTAACTGATACGCACCCTTTAGTTCTGAGATTATAGGAAGCACAATCTTTCTGCACTAAAGGTGATAATTGAATGACAGAGCTTCCCAGGTTTTCTCAAGGCTTTTCAAAGATTCATTCCTCTGCACTGCAGAACATTCAACTAGAAAAGCCAATACTGTTGCTTTGACACCTGTACCTCTACTTTTGGTCTGCTTTCAGTGTAGGCAGCCCGTTTATAGCTCAAAACCACAGGATTTTTAAAAAAGTACATATGATTTATAATGGTCTAAGAAAAGTGCTGTTGGTTATATCAACAAATCCTTATTGAAGTTTGGTGCTTTCACAGGCCATGATGCTGTATTTCTACAAGCCTGCCTGATCCACAGCATGTTTTTGTTCTCCTCTGTCTGAAATGCACAGTAATTGAATATGATCCTGAGAGAAAAAGCCGAGGCTCGGTGGGAAGAAGAAGGCGGTTTTAAAATAATGCTATCCTGGAACGGTGGATTCCCAGTTTATCTCATTAGTCACGCTGATGTCCACAGAACATGTCGTCCACCTCCCTGCGGAAATGACCTCTTGTTACATTCCCCTAAAAGTCCAGGGGATGCAGGGAGGTAACAAAAAATGTCCTTGTTGAAAAAAAAGAAGACAAAGAGGCAAGATTTGGATGCCTGTTAATCAGGAGGTATTGGGGGTCATCTAAAAATCAAAAGGTTAGTTTGCATGTAAAAATATCCCTTGGGCAAGATACTGAACTCTGACTTACAGTGTAGTCACTGTAGTGTAAATGGGCAAATGTTAGATTAAAAGCACGTAGGCTTACAAAAAGGTGTGAATGAGTGTATAAAGGCTTGGAGTCAAAAGAGTGCTCAAAAGCACTATATAATTACCATTCCATTAACCAGTAAAGTAAAGCTTTTTACATAATAATGACAGTCAAGCTGCCATCATCATCAAAAGAAAGAAAACATAAGTTGGTCACAAAATAAAAGAGTAAGTTAAATAGGTAAACCACCACCAACAACCTCCTCTCCAGAGAGCAGGAGTAAGCAGCCGCGACACACCAGGCTCTCTGGCACTGGAGCTTTGGAGCTCGCCTCTCTCTGGCCTAATTGCTGAGTAGACTCAGCGGCAGGGAAGGGTGCACCTGAGGCTGGAGCGAGAACAAGGCACACTTGCTAGGGGAAAATCACAGCAGGGCTTGGGCTGTAACACCTCTGCTTTTCTCTCATGACCCAGAAACCAATGTCCATGTCAGTACTGAATGTTGTCTTCTGTTACAGTAGTGGAGGAGGTAATTGAAGCTATTTTAAAACCTCCTACAGTAGAGACTGTCCACATGGATCCTCTACTGGAGGCTACGGATAGATAGATAGATAGATAGATAGATAGATAGATAGATAGATAGATAGATAGATAGATAGATAGATAGATAGATAGATAGATAGATAGATAGATAGATAGATAGATAGATAGATAGATAGATAGATAGATAGTATATACACTAGTATGGTTCAACAATGGAAAAAATAGATGTAAAGTGCTCCACATGTGTGTGTCCATGTAGGTGTGAGTTCAAGAGAGTCCGTGTGTGGTCATGGCTCACATGGGTGAAGAGGATGAGAAGAGGCGGGAGAGAGAAAAAGTGAGAGAGACTGTAAAAGGGAGGGACAGAAAAAAGAAAAAAATACCCCCTCACAGGCCGGTGTGTAATGAAACATATGTTTTGCGTTGGAGAGAGATGTGTGTGCATGCAAGCGTGAATTGTGTTTTTGAAATGACTGTGTATTTAATCCTACGCTTCTCTGTGTAAAAGTGAGGAGAATGAAGCACAGTATAAGCATGTACAGTCTTATACTACTACTATTAATACTACTACTACTATTACAACTGTATGCTTTTTAGCATGAGAGATGAAAACGTAATAGGTCTTGACATGGTTTAGAGAGGGATTCTGGGTAATTTGAGTAGATAAAAGAGCACGTTATGGGCGAATTACCACAAACAGACAGCATATTTCAGTTTAACAAAAAATTGAGTTGATAGCTCGGTGAGAACACAGGAGCACAATTTTTTTTTACCAAATGATTTTTTTATGAGGAAGATCAGGACATGTGGCAGTTCATGGTATGGTGCCACGCAGAAGATGAGAGGAATGCGGAGTTAAAAGCACGACACTGTTAATGCTGGGCAGATTACTCAGATGGCATGATGTTGTTTGTTCTCTTCAGACTAATTGAAAATAATGTCTCCAGTTAGGCATTTTAATTAATTAACATCAAGGAATTTAGCTGACTGAACCTATGAGATCTCATAATCGTAAATAATTACTCAGCCAGTAGATTTCTCCATTTAAAAAGAAACCACTTGAAGATTTCTTGGGAATTCATACGATACTGAGCTCCTACGTTAACAAGATAACCTAAAAATAAAAACCCGAACTCCACGCCCACCCTCCTTCACAAGTTGCTTATTAGTCGATGGAAAGAGCAAAGCAGGAAGGGAGTGAAAATTCTGAGGCCGGACTCCCAGTGGTGGTATGTTTGGAGGGAATTGCTTGTAAAAGGGTGGGTTAAGGAAAATATGCCAGATATAACCACAGTGCAATTTCAGTGAGCCCACAGATTGATTTGGGTTTATTACACTGTGGCCAACTGCATGTCTTTGCTGGCCAGCAATGAAAATATAAAGCAAACCGCCCTCTCAGGAGGCCTGAGAGGGTGGTGCTCATGGCTACCGATCATCCCTGCTGTGCAAGCAAACAAGCATCTTTTACCCTGCATCGCTCTCAGGTGGCATTCACTTTACAACCTATATAAAAGGCTCCCTTTGGTCATTTGTGGGGGTAACCTGTGGGGTGAGTAGTACTTCAAATATGTCAAAGCAAATGCCTGTGGTTTAACATGCAGCATTTCAAATATGTGTGACACAAAACAGAGTTGGAAGAGATCCAAATGATCAATATTTCACTGTAAATTATAAGCTAATGTGTATAACACTGTAATTAGTTTATCTGGCGCACAGAGGGTAAGATATCAGTGGTGTTGTCGCCACAGTTGTACTACAAGCCCTATTATTTCTGTGAATAGCGGGCTGGGTTTAATAAAGACCAGAGGAGTCTCAGTTCGACAGATGGATTTAATAATTCTCCACAAAAATTATATTTGTGGCAGTGAGATAAAAGCTTTGAAACTGCATTTGGACTAACATGAAGGAAAATAAACTTTTCAAGAAGCAAAACTGATTTGGAGAAAATAAGGAAAAAAGGACATTTGAAGGTCTTCTTTTGGTGTGCAGTCAAAATACAATAGTTGATAATAAACGGTGTCTCTTTAATGATTAATAAATCCTTAACTAATGCAGCAGTAGCAAATTGGGCATTCACATGTTGTGAAATTCCTACTGACTGATGCTTTTTCTTTGTATTTCATAATTAGCCTATGCAATTACAGATGTTGGCAATCCGTTAATGGTTGTGTAGTTAATGAATTTTAGTTTAGATTCTCTACAGCCTTTTTATGTACCATGATTACAGTCAAAGGGAAATGTCAATTCCTTACAAGTAAGGTTGCAAAATATGGTGATGACTTTGGCTCTAATATGTACAACTCACAATAGTAAGACATAACTATCACAATATCCTAGTCCCAAGCATTTTTCTATTTTATTTTTATAATTATTATTTGTGTTATCAGTCCAGAGTTAAAATATATTCTGTTTGCTATCAAATAAGACTGGCAAAGCAGAAAATCCTTGCGTATAGCAAGCTGCAAAAGAAATCAATTATTTGAATTCAGTAAAATTAATTTGTAATAACTGGCCAACAACCATCTTTCCCTAAAGCAATGTAAAACTAAAAGAAACCCTTAAAGTTATTAATTACAATTGCTTATAAAGGGTGACTTGTTATGTATCTTACCGTAGGGGGGGACACCGAT
This sequence comes from Maylandia zebra, assembly GCF_041146795.1. Taxonomy (NCBI): domain Eukaryota; kingdom Metazoa; phylum Chordata; class Actinopteri; order Cichliformes; family Cichlidae; genus Maylandia; species Maylandia zebra. The sequence goes on from NC_135180.1 coordinate 27,598,313, forward strand.
ATAAAAAAAATACACTAAACAGCTCTGCATTTCACACTTTTACTTGCTTTACCATATTTTGAAACAATCTTATATATGCTATATTTCAACTTAAATTTTTCATTGTTATGATTATTTGCAGCTGTTCCCTTGCTTCCCGTTGATACCCACGCACTAGTTACAGGAGGTGCTTTATTCCGGCTCTGCGGAGTAATTCAAGTGTGTGAAAAGGCTCCGCTTGTCAGTCAGACTTTGAACTGTGCACTGGCGCTCATCGCTGCTAATCTCTGACCGCTGCTTGTCATCAACAACGCTGCCGCTGACACTTATTCCCGACGAGCTCAGTTCTGTAGATTAGGATGAACAGTCGCTAACAGGGGCAGGAAACCCGAGGGCAATACCGTAGGGACCGAGCGGAGATTAAACGTTAGCTACACCGTTTAACGTTCACGTTACTCGGGAGTTGCGATGGTCCAGACAAGGGATATTTTTTTAGCCTTGCTTCTCGTGAGCTGTACAGGTAAGGAAAAAAATCTCACATTTGAATCAAAGTCATCGCTTTTAAGACAGACGTGTTTTTGTTGGTGTTTTGCCATGAATCCCCTTCTATTTCCACCCTTAAAAAAAAAAGTGACCAGGACCGCAGGCATCTCCTCGCCACCTCCGCCCGCAGGCACTCATTTAGCAGGTGCGACGGTAACGGCACTGCGACTGCTGCTAATTAGCCTACTGACGAGCTGTTTATTTATTTTCTCTTATAAGTAAAAACAGCTTAAAGCTGCCAGCTGCTAATGTGTTACACACTCCCATACATTCAGAGGGGGAGCTTCACTTTGCGTGACCAGCCTGCTCGCTGACTTCGCATAATTGTACATTGAATAAAATATGACACCGAAGAAGAAGAAGAGCCTTTAAATTTATATTGGAGTGGATAGGAGCAGCATGGGAAAAGGGATTTGCAGGGGTGGCATGCATTTCTCTGCATTTGTAGTCGTGTTGATGTGGGCCGTTCTCTTAGCTTGGATGGGACGTGTTTGTTGTTGATGGGGAGTGATGCTGGGCTCTCTGTGTTTGTAGACACACACACACAGAACGGGATACGCACTGAATCACGGGCTTCTGGGTTGAGTCACGGCATCTCAGGTAAAGGTATAATCTGCATAAAAAAATAAAACGCATTTTGGCAGGTACCTCTTCATGTGTACAGGTGCGATGGTAGCATTGAGAAGACGATGATGACTGGATGAAGTGCATGGGCAGTCTGTGAGGGACAGTGTTTGGTCTCTCTGGCACACTGATGCATAGCAAGCACAACTTCTACTCTGAATCATCTGTTATGTAATCTGATGCCACGATAAAGGCTTTGAAATGAGATCCTCTAAGTTGGTAAAATGTGTCGTTATGTAAGTGTAATTGAGGGAGTTTTGTGTGAAATTACATTTTAATAACATCTGCCCGCCCCCCCTTTTTATTAACCTTAGTGATTTCACACGTGAGGTGCTTATGTATGAAGTAGTACTCTTAGCTACCCTCACAGGGGCTCAGGATTTTCGTGGGATAGCCTTTTAATCCTTTATGTGCAATCCAGTATGTGCAGGGGTGTTCCTCCATCAGGAGAGGAAAACGCAGAGGGAGTGGAGCTCTCCCTGCTCTGTAATGGTAAACTCTCTTGCAGTATTACAAAATATTAGGTAAAATAATAATAAGACCTCGATTGCTGGATTAAATTTTCTCTTGTAGAACCATTTGAAGTAGGAGGAAGTAGCAGTAGGAGGAGGTAGTATTTTTATGATGTAATGGAGCAAGTATTTATGTTAACCTCTTAGCATATTTGATTTCAGTAGTTGAGGTGAATGTAGACTTGTGGACTTCCTCTTGGCTCTGTTTTTGACTTTAGAAAACCTATTTCATAACAGGAGAGTTCAGCCAATCACACATCCTTTTCATACCTCATCGGGAGAAACAACAAATTCCATTTTGGTGGTGTAGTGGGTTAAACAGAGGTCCTTTCACCCACGAGAGCTGCGTTTAGATCTCCATCATTGTGTGAAAATCATAATTACAGTAATTTTGGTCAGTATTAAACTCACAATTACCTAACACAGTTGGACAGATTTTGTAAAAGCAGTGTATTGGAAAAAAAACTTTTCTTTTATTGAAGTTGATTGCTTAAAACTTATTATAATTATGTGAGATTTATCTGTCATTCCATTTTCTTCTGCTTCGGGGGCTGTCCGAGCTTTCATAGTGGAAGCAGCATGGTATACCCTGGACCAGGGGTGCCCAATCCCGGTCCTCGAGAGCTACCGTCCTGCAGCTTTTAGATGCATCCTTGTTCCCACACACCTGAATCAAATGAATGGCTTGTTATCAGGCCTTTGCCAAACATGATGGCATGCTGAAGAGATCAAACCATTTGATTCAGCTGTGTTGGAGTAGGGATGCATCTAAAAGCTGCAGGATAGTAGCTCTCGAGGACCGGGATTGGGCACCCCTGCCCTGGACAGTTCGCCAGTCTATCACAAGACAAAACTGACTAACTATATATATAAATGTGAAATTAACCAAATCTGCCACTCTCTCATGGGGAGTAAATTTTGACTGAGAGGCCATATTGATTGAAGGGGCTGTGCTGAAAGGCAAAGTAAGGAAGCACAATAATTGTATAGTAATTGTTGAAAGCCAAAAATTAAACTTAATTGCACAGTCCTAGTCGCAGTGCTAGTGAAGTAAAAAGTCAGTGTTTTTAAAAAAAAATTTGTATAGGGCTGCTCGATTATGGCAAAAATGATAATCACGATTATTTTCACTGAAATTGAGATCTTGATTATTTGACGATATTTATTTAACCCTTACGACCTACTATAGAACCAAGTCCGCCAGAGCTTATATTATTTTTTTTACATGTTGTAGTGCCATTTGTGGGAGCATTTCAAGTTGCTATACAACTATTATAGCCCATATTTTAATAATATGTATGCGTTAAGTCCATAGTAACTACATTAATTGCAAAAAAGTGCAATAAACTACAAAAAATTTAAATCATTTTTGTTTTGTTTTTTACATATATTTCTACTTGGAGAAATTTAAGAGGTTTATCCCTCAAAACTTTAAATACAAAAAAGTTGCAAAAAATAGTTTCCCACCACACGAAATTTATTTTGAGTGTCTTTATAGTTTTATTTTGGAGATACACCAATTTTTATATACTGCAGGAAAAACGAAAAAACAATCCTATGATGCAAATTTGCAAAGAAAACAGCAGGTGCATCAAAATAAACTATTTCCAGCAGTGCAATTCGAGTTCTAAGCATCCCAGCAACTATTCAGAAAAGTCAAACATGACTTATAAAACACCAGTATAGGCTTTTAAGGCCTACAAGTAAAAAACTACATTTTCCGCGAAAATGACGTCACTTCTGGTTTTGGGCAGGAAATGGCGGACATGCGCGATAATTCGCACTGACGTCTGTTTCACTGTGGGAAGTGTTAGGAACAGCTGATCGGATCGGCAAAGCCTGTTTCTGGAATATTATGTTTTTGTTCCTGCAAGCGCTTTTTATGCAATTTTTGCAAAGCTTTATGTGGAAGGAAACCGTGACCGAGGACAAGCTGATGTCATAAGATGTAAGTACAACTCCTCTGGTTTCATATGCAAAAAAAAATTATTGTGCTAGCTTACAGGGCTCAGGGTTCTTCAGGGATTTAAAAATAGTTACACAAAACTGAGCGTGCAGCTCTGACCGGCTTTAAAGGGTTAACAATAACAATGTATTGAATAATGACTTTATAAAATAATAGAAAATAGTGTGCAACACCACTGAAGTTTTTTTTTTTTTTTAAACTCTCTTTTCAACCAACAGCAGTCACTCTCCTCTCCAAATAACTTCTGCTTAGCTTTCCGAGCTTCCCTCGGGTCCTCTTAATCAGCGGTCTCCACCCTTTTTTGCGCCACGGACCGGTTTATGCCCGACAATATTTTCACGGACCGGCCTTTAAGGTGTCGCGGATAAATGAGGGAGGGGCTAATAATCGGCTCAGTCATTTTTAATGATCGTTGAAAGCCCAGATCGTAATCGTGATTAAAATTCGATTAATTGAGCAGCCCTAAATTTGTATGTCCTTACCTTTGCTAGTGTTTTTCTGATGGGAGGAGCTTAGAACCATCCACAGAATAAAACAATGGAAGTAGATTCGGGGTGTGAAAAATGAAACAGACACAGACGTGCCTTAAACCTATATTTTTTTAAATGGCTACCAGTGGGTGGTTGCGCTTGCAAACACTTGCAATCCTATTCACGTTTCATCATAAGCACATTGCACAAGAGCTGTCCCCCTGTATCAGACAACTCCTTTCTTTGGCACAAGAGAAAATCTAATCCAGTGGTCAGTTTCCTGTTATTTTACCTACAATTGTCTAATATATGCAAGAACGTTGCAATTACAGAGCACGCAGGGCTCCAGTCATTCTGTTTTTCTCTTATGATGGAGGAACACCCTTGCACATACTGGATTGCACATAAAGCGTTAAAAGGCTTTCCCACAAAAATCCTGAGCCCATGTGAGGGTAGCTAAGACTACTTCTTCTTGACATGACCTTCGACACTCTACTCACATAGTCATTGTTTACATACAGATTATCTTTTTTTTTTGTGCTGTACCAAAAAGCTCCTTGTGATTGCTTTGTTCAGCAGCAGATTGCTGCAGTCAACTGTAGTTTGTATAGAACATGTTGGTTTGCCTGCAAACACTCACCAGTTACTACCCAAGTGCTGTTAAACTTGAATGAACTTCAAGAAATGAAGAATGTTCATCTTCAAAGTAAAAGTTGTGCCTCAGTGCTGCAATCAACACGTTTCAAAAGTCACATCATATACTTTTAAGGCTAGTGTTTGTAGACAATTCCCCGTCTTCCACACAAACTACAGTTAACTGCAGCAATCTGCTAGCAAACCGGTTGGGTAATACATAGTTCTACCTTGTGACTGATGGCCTTCAGATGAGCACCAATTGGTCTCTAGGCCTGTGTGACTGAGAGTTTACTCACTTGACCCTGAAGCGTCACACATCCAAAATAGAAAACAAGTTATTGTCACATGGTTAGACAAGGAAAGACCTCATAAATAATTAAAGCAGCTTGAGATCCAACAGACTTCAGTAAAAGTCTGGAAAATGTCCCTAGACTTAACTTCCGTACAAACTTTACTGCTGGGTTTCTGGTCCCATTAACTCATTTTGGATCATTTTCAATGAAAAATATTCCAAAGACTTAATCATGCTATCTTTCACAAGAAGGATTATCCAGGCTATTCTCATTGACTAATGACTTAGCCAATGACTGTGCAGTTCCATAGTCTGATCCGCCCACTTCGAAACTCCAGCACGGTGAAGATGAATATGTGCATCTCAAGGCTTAACAAACCAATGGGTGATGCCACAGGCGCTTCACCCATCTTTTATACTGTCTGCGCTTAGAACAGAGGGGAAACAAGAGCAATCCTTTTTTTATTTTATTTTTCAAATTTCTGCATAGTGTATTTTAGTAAGTTAGACACAGATGTATTGCTTATTATATAGCATAATAAATCATAGGCGCCCGTGAGTAACTTCAGAAAATCAGAGTAATGAAATGATAGTGTTAGATGAACTAAAAAAAGTTCTTAACATTTTAATAACATGTGCATAATTAAAGCAGCTTTAAACTCTGGAAGTGTCTCTTCTGCTTGATGGAGAATATTTGTTTTTGTATTATTCAGTCTAGCCAAGGCTGATAAAATAATATTTGAGATCATATAATGGTTAATCTAGAGGTTAAGTTTTGGCAATTAAACAAATGTATTGATGTTACAGATTGCTTAAGGTTGCAACAAAAAAGGGGTTAATTTATGATTTAACTAGTTTAGTTACAAAAAGACGTGGGTGGGTGAGCTTTAAGTATGTTGAGACAGCCTAAGTCTCTGCCATTTGGAGGAGAAAGACTATGCGGGTACGCTTCTTATTGAGGTTTCTCATGTGATGCTCGCTGTCACTGGGTGAAATCGACTGAAAAGGAGTGCACCAAAAACCTCCTAGTGATTGCTTTTTTTGCTAGCAGATTCCAATGGTTGCCTGTGGTTTTTCATGTTTGTTTGCAAATACTAACCATTAGCCGAGCTACTCTAGTCACTTCAAAGTGAATGTTGTGGCTTTTATGTTGGCTGCCATGCTGAGGGAAAACTTATGCCTTTAAGGTGTCGCACTTTTCACAGTTTCACTAGAGCTTGTAGAGTAGCTGTACAGTGTTCCTATCAAAGTTTCTATCTTCCATGTACACTAGGACTACAGCAATATTCTAAGGACCAAAGAAATCACTACGAGATTTTCGCCAGTCAGTTGGGAAATACTTCTTTCACTGACTGAGGGGTAGACCTTTGTGGTAATCACCTGATGCTACATTGTCACCACTGTCCAAAATAGTGAAGAAGTTGTCACATGTCTGCAAAACATCAGTAGGATGCTGGCAAGATGAATTCCTGTGTGATCTTGTGAATCCTGCAAGAATTTAATTATCATGCAATGTAAGGTTTATATTAACAGTGATGGGTTGAAACTTACCTCATGTGCATATTATTAAAGTAAATAATTGTGATTCTGCTGCCTGGAATTTGATTTTATTTGGAAAATAAACTTGTCAGACTTGGACAAACTATGTAATATTGATATTGTTTCTAAAAACCTTTCCCTCAAACATCTTTGGCATTTTTCATTGCGTAAATATTTTGGCCTCATTTTAAGGTAATTTATGTCAGCCCAGCCAACTAATTGGTTAGATGGACAATTTGGGGTTTGGTTTTGGTTCTGGTTCAGCTCCTGATGCTACGCTGGTAATTCACATTCAACATAGAGTTATGCACAACAGTGGATAATGTAGAGTTATTAAAGCTACGTTAAGTATGGATATAACAGTTACAGGGTACATGTTTTTCACTTCTTATTTTCCACTTCATTGCACTGATAATCATGGTCTATATTCAGTGTATCTGAGCGTAAACTGTCATAACTTCATGATTTATGACTCATAAACTAGTCACATTCTCACATAACTCATATGGCATCACCGAAGCAAAATATTTTTTACATTTCTTTCATTAAAGTATAAAAAAAAGGTACTTTAAAATAGCACTTTTGAACTTCGAGCATGTAAATCAAAGAAAATCTTAATCTTTTTACAGATGATTATATGGTGTAGTTGCAGTATTAGTGACTGAACTGAGATTGAGGAAGGATTAACCCTCTTTCTATATCTCTTTCCCACTCCTGATGGCTGCATGCTCAATGGGCCCGTTGAGCTGCTTGACATGATTATTAATTGATCCTCTTTGAACTGATAACTGGGATATGGAATCATTTCAGAAAATGAAACATAGCCTCGGAACTTAAAGTGAGAGAATTTAAGGAGAATTGGGCAAGATAAGAAATGACTTCCCAGTGTCCTCAATGTGTGAAACTGATGAATGAAGTGCAGTTCTGCAGTTTGACCCTGCAGTTTGGATCCTTTGACTATGCAAATGTGCCTCTCTGGTTTACAGCAGGATTGTTTCACTTAGCTTGTGTTACATCATCAGTCAGATCATGTGGAAATCATGACATTGCTCCATGCGGCACCATACAAAGCAAGATGGAAGCATAGACGACTCTAGGCTGACTAACAAAAGCTCCAGACTTCTGACTTAGCTTCATGAGGGAAAAAATCCAATAGTTCCATCTTAATAAAGCCAGTAGATTGTGGCACATTGTGTACTGGCAGCACTGTTTGCCATATTGAGATTTTATTTGGGACGTCCACTAAAATAGATTTCCCTCCCCCAAAACACACACTACAGTCACCTACGTGACTACAACCAATCATTTTACAAAATTATATAACCCCACTGAGAACAGAGGCCTTAACAGTGTGTCTCTGGCCTAATACCGTTTGTATCTTGGTTCAGCATAGTCATACCTTGCACAAAGACGATAGTTCCATACAATCAGGACTCCAGCTTCTGTTTTTGTTATTGTTAAAGTTCTTTTTGATCTTGTCTGATATAATATTTAGAATTTCAAAATAATTGTCTTTAAATTGTTTGTGTTGCCAGCTAGCGTCAGTCATTTGTTGATGTTAAAAGGATGTTATTCAAGCTCAAATGAAAGATTATTTGGCAATTTTCTTTGGATAACTAAATTTAACAATTATCTAAATGTGTAATTTTGATAAATTCATCTTTTTTGTGGACATTATATAGGGTTTCTTGACTGCCCTATATAATGCCCCCAACATATTAAACCAAATGTCTTTGATTGACTGTGACCAGGATGGACAAGATTAGAAATGAGTATTTCAGAGGGACAGCACGGGTTGAGCAGTTTGTAAACAAAGTCAAAGAGGCAAGTTTGAGATGGTTTGGACATGTGCAGAGGAGGAATAGTGGATATATTGGAGGAAGGAGGTTGACTATGGAACTGCCAGGGAAAAGAAGGAAGTGCAAAGCATTGGTGTGACAGAAGACGATGCTAGGGATAGGGTGAGATGCAGGCATATGTCTGCTGTGGACCAGCCAAAAGACAAAGAAGATCAAAGCAAATGTATTTGTGTCCAGGGTTATCATTTATTAATTAAAACTGTAATAGGAATGCTAGTGTAATGTGTATCTGAAGACTTTACTAAACCTACTAAACCTTGGACTTCTAGTGTCAAGGCAATCTCTGCAAAATTGTGTTAAATGTTGGATTTGAAGGAAATCTGAGTAATCCAGCCAGCCACAGTGGATAAAAGGCTAAGCCCATATCTTATCACCTCCAGTTTCGGTTATTTTTGTTTTGTCTTATCAAATAACTTAACCTGCCATCATATGAGTGTCCACTGACAGTCTACTGCTAAGCTTTAGAGGATGTTTATTGAACCCGAATTTGTTTCGCTATGTAACAGATTATGGAGACAAACAACTACTGCACTGGGAACAGTTTCTGGGAGACAGTTGTCAGCTATTCATTTTTCAAGTGTTTTATTTGTTGAGACGTTCAATTTCAAAAATTTATTATGTTACTTTAACTGTTAAACAGTCCATGATGCCCGTTCCCTTACTCAGTAGCTCTGATACCTCTCACACATGATTTTTAACATTCTCATAGAATCTAAGGTTTTCACCCAGAATTAGGATGAAGCAGCAAGGGAGGGGGTGACTGTGTTTTTATTCAAGCCAGGACTGCTTGACTCTTTGGTGATGGGGACTGGATTAGACAGATCCAGGTCTGAGAGAGTTGAGGAGATTCAGTGCCTAAGGACGTTAAAAAAGATAGCATTACACGTGCATGTTACCCTGTGAGATACTGTAGGAGGAACATAAACATCCTTTCCTAAGGGTGTGCTCACAGAAGACTCACAGGCTGTGGGCTTAGTTTTTATTTATTTTTCTTTTTGAGTGATTAGCTTCTGCTGGGGTACAGATCTTACAGCATTCCTGGGAGTTTTGACTTAATATATCTGGGATTAATATTAATCAAATTTAATTTAAAAGTATGAAACAGGTTAAAGTAAACTGAACAGAGTGGCCTGGGAGGCAAGCTGGGTTTGCCTTGTTTTTAATGTATATGAGCAGGAAAAATCTGCTTCAGACACTGCTGAACATTAGAGTAACTTCAGACTGTTCCAGCTTCTCTCAGATATAGACATGCTAATATCTCAGCACTTGCATGAAATTAGGGCAATGTGTCCTTGTCATTCATTGAATTAACAGAACACAGTATCCCGGTGGACATGTAACCCTAAACTCACAAACCTTTAGGCATTATTCTCTCTTCTTTGAAGTTTTCCCTTTGTGGAATTTTCAAAATTTTGAGTATCAGTTATCTACTTGGAGTAGGCAAGTCAATTTAATGCTCTAATTCCATCCAATGTTTTAAGGGAGATATGTTATAATTAAATGTTTGCAAACAGTTAAGGTTGTCAGTGGGTATAATAGAACTGATCAAAACCACTAGTCCTGTTTTACCAGAGTTGACCAGTTCCACTTATCTATTTAAATACTTGATGCACTTTCAAAATGTGTCACCTTTTCTCTCCTGGCTATTCACCCTTAAATAAAGACTTATTTTGCCTTGCTTAGGATGATATGAAGTGAGTACCTGCTGGCTCTGTTTGGCCTTTCTGTGCCCTATTTGGCAGTTAGAGAAGCCAGGAGAGACAGCACTCCTGTGACCCAAACTAAATCATCACAGCCTCGTCTGTGGCCCATGTGGCCCCCTGAAATAAGAGATGGGCTTACAATCATGTCATGTCCGTGCTGGGAGGAACTGTGTCCCACTTTACATGAGATGCAGATGAGCCTCCTCAGCTTGAGCTTACAGAGTCTTATCAAGCTTACAGTATGTCTGATTTAAGAAAATGGGTGTCTCATCTTTCCATAATAAAGTAACATGCTGTTGGCTAGGATTTGGCTCTCAACTTCTTTTGTGTAGCGTGAAGGGAAGCAGTGTGTGCATCTTCTCATGCATCCATGCACATCGTGGTGCATTCATTACCGAAACACTGTAGGATGCATCACCATGCATAAAGCAGGGAAAATTTGGATTGCTATGCCCTAGGCTTTCTTTTGATTCAGTCACTAAAGTGTGTCACCCTCTCTAACATTATACTCCTCTACAGGGTTAGTCATTGCCTGGCAACTTAAAGATACCTCTGTTTCTCCCAGTCTTGACATGTGGTAATATAATTATGGAAAAAAAATCCATCATAGTGGTACCACTAGAGGTTTCTACTAGTGTGGAAAGATGAAAAATGTAGTCTTAACATTTAAAATCTTTTAAATACTGTAAAATTGTGCATTTCGTGTTTTTGATGTTTGACCATTTATATATATTAAAAAATGTCAAAGAATCTGCTACCTTAATCAGTGAAAGTTAGAGGGCTAATGGTCACCACCTGCTTGAAGGACTTGTGGAAAATTGTAAAGTAAGTTATCCAAGCCAGAGCTGCCCTGCTCAAGACAGAAAATCAACTTGCAATTGCTTTTCTGGGTGGCTGCTACACCCAGTTAGCTGGAGACAATGCAAAATCGTAAATGAAAAAAGACAAATTCGAGAGTAGATACAAAGAAATCACCATATTATTAGAGAATCAGAAGGCTAACACTTTATTCTCCAACCTACCCTGTGTTCTAAAGCTTTAATAGTAATAAAAAAAAGCTAGTGAGCCATTACAACTAGATTTTGAATGTCAACCAAAAGAACAAGACGAGATTGACATTTATGTGAAACTAGGTTACACGGAATTTGATTCTACTCTGAACAGGGCACACGCCTACTTCATCAATGTAAGACACTTTTTTTCCATTTTAAAGTTTTTCATTGACTTTTCTGTGCTAAAGATGAATCATGACCTGAAATGAGCCCCCTGTGTACCATGCAAAATAGGGCCCAAATTTAGACTTTTTCAGAAACTTTGACTCAAGGCCACTTTCCAGTTATTTACACTAATAGCAGTACTTCAAATAGCAGTTGAAGAACTAATCTTAGAACATATAGCTTAAGTTATGTATGTCTAATAGCTAGATCACTAATTCTTCTAAAGTGGAAGGATGCAACATCACCCACCCATACTCAGCTGGATCAGAGATCAGTTGCAGAGTAATTCTAAAGGGGCTCCATTGACTCAAAAATCTGTTGGTATTAATATAGATTAAATGTGCTGTAAGACAATTTACCTGTTATACCCAGTCATTTGTAGTAAAATATTGTATGTGGTGTTTTGTAATGAAATAATAAAGCAGATTTTCTTATCCCTCTGCATTTCATCATCAATAATAGTATACTTTCTGTATACCCTATTTTCAATCTTTATCTATATTTTTGTGCTTGTCTTAGTGTAGAAGCAAAATGATTAAAAAAAAAATCTATCACTGAACTAGTGCAGTGACACTCATTCAAAAAAGCTAATTAGATCACAGTAAGAAGGCTCTATCTCCAGGGGGGCATTAGCACCTATAGCTATATCTGATCCATTCAACATGCAGGATCCACTTTGAAATAATGACAGTGAGTTCACAGACAAGCATTACTCCCTAAACCTACAGAAAATAAACAGTCACAAAACTATACAGTGTTAAAACCCCGTTTTGCCACATGTAATGGTTTTACATGTGGCAGGGGTTATGTGATGTAATCCATACATGTGGAAAACCAAGCATGTTGATAATTTTTAATGTAATGATAAACAAATGACCCTTACAATTTGCATAAAAATCAATAACCTTGTATTCAAAAGTACTTTATGCATATTCTTAATCAGCTTTTTGTAGATTTATTAGCCTGTAGCCACAGGGATGAGTTAAATGTCATATTATTGTCAAGTTAATTATATTTTATGGGTAAATGTTTCAGTATTAGGATTTTAAGAGCATTAGAAGAGAGGAAAATTTAGAAAGTGATATCACTGGGGCTGGGAATTAACCTCATTTCATTCTCATTCATGCAGAGCAATCTTAAAATTATGTAATGGATATGCCCAAAGATAGAGAGAAACCTACATGGCAACATGGACCCTATTTTTAATTCTTAGCAGAACTTTTTTATCTCCTGGAACTGTAGGTGCACTGACGTGGTAAAAAAAAGTGTTCATTTTGATTCCAATATGTAATATTTACAGATAATTTCTGATCAGTTTGCTTGATTACTTCATTCTGATTGTATCATTGTGTGATAATTGGCTGTCTGCTTTATTTCTAGCTGTGCGAAAACCACTGTGGACTGTTTTGGCAATCCTCCTATTGAAATTTGAGCAGGATGAAGATTTTACACTGTACACTCTGAGATCTTAACGTCCACTTTGACCTTTTGTTATTTTGACACTGGATGCAAGCCCGTGGTCGTTGATCTCAATGAATAATGAATAACTGATGCTAAGAAAACTAGACCATGTCCTTGTATTTGCTTTCTTACTGCTTGCACTCTACTGCCATGCGTTTTCATATTTGTTCACCATTTGACAGACATTTCACTTCAATTTGAGGTGTTTAACTTCTAACTGAAATGCTTTCCACTGTATTTCCTCTAACAGGGAGTCGCAACAACCCTTTTTCCCCAACAGAGTAGCTTCACTAGGAGTGTGTAGCACATGAAGAGGTTCACTCTATTTACCACAGACCCCAACCATTTTCATTCACACTGTAACTAATCAAATGTAACCACAGAAGTTTGGGTGTGGAAGCAATTTTCTGAAGCTGTTGAAGGCTATTTTATTTTGTTTTGATTGGGAGCACTGGATTCCTGACATTAACTGGCAGTGTTATGGTCAGCTTAACAGAACACTTTGTGGAATTCCTAAACCTGGCACCCACACCCATTGGTTAGGAGGTGCAGCTGGAAAACTCAGTTGTCCATCTGAGTCAGAGACCACTGGAGTGCTACAATGACAGGGTGCAGGTGATGGATGGGATGTGATCTGAAATGCTGAAGGCTGTTTGGATATCGTTGGGGTCTCTAGGACCAGTACACCATCACATCTCCATGTCTGTGTTGTTGTTAGTCCACCACGTTATTGGAGTTGAGTCCAAAACCCTGTTTTACTGTGATGGAGATTGACGTCACTTGCGTTAAGAGGAACAACTCCTAATTAAGAACTCGCTGTTGAAGGCTGTAATTATACTGATAGTCTGTTCCTGCAAAAAATAATATTGTGTATTTTTTCCGGAAAGGCAGAGAGCTACATATAGTCATAGATTTTTTTTTCCATTCATTGATCTTGCGTGCTGTGTTAAAACACTTAGGCATAGTGGCAAAGTCGTATATTGGTAGGGTAAACTCCGCACACATAATGTTCTGCCAGTAATTCCACATCAGTCTTCTGGCTGTGGACATTGATATGGATGCTTTGGGATAGTGAGTCTGACATTTATTGACAAACCTAGGAAAAAACTAAGAATCTCAACATAGCTCTGGAAATTCCATCATTATATTTTTTGCAATAAAACTATCAAACTAAAAGTCGAATTTCACATTAATAGATAGATATGCAGCTCTTGTAAATATTTGGTGCCCTAAAAAGTGCTGATGACTCATAACTCATGAAATTTCACTTTAAATCTTGACAAATAGCTTTTTATGTTTTGAACATTACTGATCAAGCAGTGACATTAAACTGTCTGAGTACTAACCCATCAAGAAACACTTGGTAGTATTTGTTTAGTGCTGGTTCACTGATATCATATTAAAGTATCATTGCTCAAAAACTAAATGGGAAAAAAAAAGCCATTACACTTCATCATTTTCTTCATTTAATATAAATTAATCATAAAAAACGAGCTGTAGATAAAGAGTAGTTGACGAATTAGAAAACAGTTCTTCACCCCAGAAACAATTGATATGATAAATCCTATATAGAATTATTAAATAATTAAAATATGTCCTCTGTATTACTTTATTGATGGGGAATAGTTTTATTGTTATTAGTGGTGCTTCTAAATATCCAGAATCCAAACAATGATACCTAGTTACAGCAGAAAAGAGTAGTTAAAAAAATCAACCAGTAGTCAATAAAGCTTACCACTTGATTTATCCAAGTAATGTTTGATACTAAAATGCAGTATCCAAATAGAATTTGTATAATACAGAGCTTTCTTTGAACCTAACTTTTTTTCTATTTTTAATGCCGTGCTGTGAGCTTGGCATCTTGTCTTGCTTGTCTGTCTTGCTCTGTTTTACCCTGTCTCTCACACTGCTCCCTAAAGGATCCCTACTCAGTATGACTCATTGACTTCCACTGGCTGAAAGCTGTCTTGCTCTCTTTGCCAGCAGAAGCCGGATGTGTCATGAACCCCATCGTGCATCTTTTCCATAGATGCCACAGCAGATGAAAATTGCTCTGAAGCAAATAATCTCACAACACCAGTCACGGTGACCAAGCCAGTGTGGGGGCGGGTCATCTATGCGTCCTTAATATGTTTGAAACTGGGAGTAAAACATGAAAACCGCCAATAAGAACCATTGCCATCTTCCCAAGATTATCTTTATAGTTTTAGTATTGTATTTAATACTACTGTCCTTTTGGTTGTGATTATAAAGCTTCAGTATAGAGCAGCTCAAAACAAGGGTTGTGCTCAAATGTTAACAGTCCCTTAAAATGGTGTTGATTTACTTAACCCAAACCCTGTTAGATTTTTATGGTGGTGTATTCCTCAGAGCATATCTTTGTCAAGCTAAATGCATTTTAAACCAATGGGAGACTGGCACAACAAACAAATCAGAACATGTTTTATTTTTCACATTTGCATTTCTTATTAATGAACCATTATTGCAGTGAATAATAATCTAAAAAAAAAAGTAAAAAGAAAGCACATGTCTTATGAGGCTGCATGTATGCTGTTAGCAAACAGTAATGATCCCCTGTATCCTCAGTGGCATACTAGTGACTTGAGTGCATATTCCCAGTGGAGATTCCTTCACAACACCCACCATTAGTGGAAAGAGGAATATGCCCGTGAAGGACTTTTCTCTACCTTATGACAGCACATGGCTGCTTTCTCTGCATGAGTGGCTGCAATAACAGTTAAAACACATTTTGACTGAACAGGGTCAGGGCTCTGTTTCACTAGTAGTGCTGCCACCATGCTGAAACATTAAGTATTATTGACATCAGCTGCTGTGAGATTCAGAACACTGGTGTGAGTGAACCATATTGGTAAAGATGTGCATACAGTTGTTTGTGTGCATTAGGTTTATTGATGTGAAGAGGCTGAGTCAAATAAAAGTGCCCCTGTCATTTTTTTGTATTATGACCTTGAGTATTATGTTGCAATACTTAAACTATTCAGAGTTGGTCTTTCATTTCAATTTACTGGACCTTTAGGCACTGTATTTGTTGGCATTCAATATAAAAGTACTTTTAAAAGTTTATGCTGATTCCTTGATCCAGCTGTCCAGGTATTCATATGAGCAAAAAAGTGGTTTTAGTCATATATTCTGAGGATCTTTCTTAAACAATGATGTAACAGTTACATCAGTTAATGCCTATCACAGAACATAGCAATGGCTATGTACAGTAGGGCTGCCACGATTAGTCGACTAGTCGCGATTACCATCGACGACTAATTTATTAGTCGAGGCATCGTTTGAAGCTTTGTAAGATCCCAAAAGACGCAGGAATGAGTAGTAGGATTTAAGAGTGTAATAACAGACTGAAACAGAAGATGGCAGCACTGCATGTACAAGGATGCCAGCTGCCGTTAAACCCCAAAGAAGAAGAAGCAGTGTCCCAGAATTCATAGCGCAGCCCAGCTCAGTTTCCAACAATGGCGGCAGCTAGTTGGTTTTAATATTACTCTTATTATTCTTTATGGGTCACAAAATAAACTTTTAACATATTTTCAGGCGCGAATGTAGCTGTGTAAACCTCAAATATCTGCTCAGTTTATCAAGACACCACATATTTTCAAAAGCGCTCCAACGTTTTCGGAGACGTCAGTTATCCACCAGCTTGATAGCTAGCCGGGGTTCAAGGCTCACTAGAGCCCGTGAGAACACCGGACTCCCGGCAAATCGTTTTCAAACCCTCCGCGGTCTTTCGTTACTCAGGTTAAACATGATATATAAGTCACTTAGATAACTTAAAAATGTTATTGTTTGGCTTTTTTCAGTATTTTATTTGTTCCTGAGTAAATCGGTTTGGCTGAGATAAAGTTATAATTTTTACACAGCTGAATAAACGTCAAGCAGACAACTGATTATCAGAAGTGTGAGATGCTTGAGAATATACTCCAGTGTCCCGTTATATTTTAGATAGCAAGGAGCAGACGGCTGAGTTTATTAAACTCACAGATCACAATCTGCAAATTTCATTAAAATTTAATAAACTATCATCTTGTCTTTATTTTTAGTTAGCACATACCTTAAGCACTTAAAGCTGTAAGCTAATGATAGTTATATAAGAGCAGATGCTGCTGGTGCAATAAGCTGTACGTTTTACGTCCAATGGATGTATGATCTGATTAGTCGATTAATCGCAAAAATAATCGTGACTGGTTGACTATCAAAATAATCGTTTGTGGCAGCCCTAATGTACAGCATACAGTCAGTGTTTTTTTTGTTTCTTTTTCCATACTTTCTCTTACAAATGAGCAATTAATTAAAGAAATAACAGTTATTCTTTTAGTATTGCCTTGTATTCCTGAACTCAAAGGACCCTCATTTAATGTAGCAGATCTACAATCATATTCATCAAGAAAATTTTTTTATTTAATTTCATTTGGACTGCACTATATGCAGTTTGTGTCCAAATCATTGCAGTTTAATGTGTTGCCCAGCCCTTAATTAGAAAATAAACATGGAGGAATGCAGCATTGAAATTCTTTTGCAACATGAGACATCGTGATTGCAGGGCTCTATCACAGAGCTGTTGTGTTGCTTTAGGTTTTTTGGTGGTTTTTCAGTGATAGGTTGACAGATTTTCCCACAATTCCAGGATGCTGTGGGCTGAGGCGACTGTGGTTACTCTGCTAGTGTCTCGTTTAAATAGCCAGCGACAGTGGCCATCATAAACAAGCTGGAGCTACACAGGGGTAAAAATGTATGCTGTTGTCAAAAATAATTGGTCTCAGCCTGATCTGTGTGTTGTGCAAATTATGAGAGCATACAGAAATAATCAGGAGGCTCAGAAGAGCAGTAAAAACCATGAATACATTTATTATTGACAACAGGTGATAAGGGAAGTCATCATACTTCTAAAGGGTCCACCAAAACAGACTTTTTTTTTTAGCCTCTCCAAACACTAAAATCTCACCATATGGATGAGTCAACAAAAAACTCCACTAAAAGGTGCACTTTTAATGGGGTGTGACAGCATTACTGTGCCTTCAGTACACTAATACCTGCAGATTACACCCACAGAGTACTACAATAAACTTAAAAAATGTGTCACAACTGTATTACACATGGAATCGGGGGTGATTTATTTGTGTTCTTGTAGAATCTCACAGAGGTTGTGGGATTTTGCATCCTCTGTGTTGCAAATGAATGGTTTTGAAGCAATTACATGCAAACAGTTGCAGCTTTCATGCCTCTATTTAACTTGCTGAATAATATTTCACAGTGCTAGAGGAGAAGAAGTAGTAGTAGAACTTGTAGAACCTCCATTTGATTAAAAAACATATATTGTAGTGTCTTTGGTACTATATTGTGAATATGTGGGGTCTCCTTACATGATTCTAATAAATTATTTCAGTCTGATTTTTTTTCTTTTTCTTTTGGAAAATTTGTGTCTGAGACATTTTGAACATGACTTACATGAAAACTTTTATTTAATATGTCCCCTCACTTGGGAATGACCTGAGTTTCTCAAAGGAAAAAAAAGAAGACCTAAACTGACTTCCTCAGATGACTTACATTTCCGACTTCTGAATTTCCCAGGCTTTTTACTGCTGACAAATGTATTCTGTTAGCACAGCTCACAGGCTTTGTAACAGAACATTGAATGAACTACAGCTCGAACGTGCAGCGTATACCGCCTTCCTTCTACCTCAGGCTGAATTTAATGAATTTTAAGCAGGGAAACTGAATCTGTACCAATCGGGTAGCTTGACTGTTTTTTATCATTTGAAGGTCAACCAAATGAAATGCTCCGGTAACTATCCATAACAAATCATAGCAAATTTAGTGATTTTTCTTTTTTTTTATACATATCATCAGCATAACTGCCTTGAAATACATTTCCACTGATAATGAAATAAAAAGCATGATAATGAAAACACTCACGTATAATAACAAGGTATTAAAGGATCTAAAAGGCATTGTGTTGCTAATAGTTGTAAAAAATTCTAGTGCCTAGATTAATGGCAGTGAAAGTGTTCCCTCTTTGTGGACGTCTCTGGAGATCCTAGCTCTTAGAAACAGGGAAGTTAACTCTCTGGAGGCTAGCCCTGTCCCAGTGTCTATTTTTATAGTCCAGTCTCTGATTGGCCAAGAAGGTGTGTATGTGTGGAAGCTAATGTTGTGTCATAAGGTGCCTCTGTGCCATCTGTCGCCCTCAGTGGAACCATCGTGTAGCCCGACCACGCCTTGTCAGTCTGTCTCAAAGAATGCAGAACACAACCTTGGGCTTTCCTTGCTCTCTTTTACTGACAGCTATACAGCAAACATGATGGAGATGCTTCTAAAGAAGAGAAATGAAAACCTTTTTGAAGTGAAAAAGATTCTTTTTTTTTTTTTTTTTTTTCGTGTTGTTCATTTGAGAAGCTATATGTAGTGCGATGAAGTGAATTGAATGTTAATACAATTTTTCTTTTTTTTTAAATGTGTGTTAGCTCTTTGGATTTGTACAGAAAGGAATGCCTGATGTTAAATGCCAACATTAACCATGGACAGATTTCTTAGCAGGTGTAGTAACAGGTTGTTCATGAGTCACTGCTTGTCTAGTCTATGTGTCGAATATGAACTTGTCTGACTATAAGTGTTAAATAACTGAATCACAACATTTGTGTTACAGACTTGGCGGACCGAAAGATAACACAAAACAGATGACTTTATCACGCTGCGTGATCGTCTCTTGTCATAACTGTCTTTTCTGCCTAAACCTGAACCTTTCCATCACCTTGTTCAGCTTTTGCCTGAACAAGCACACCTGTGTCTAAAAACTCTTAACTGGTGTTGCCTATCCTGATGCTGCATGACAACATCGCTAATTAGTCAGCCACTGGAAATATTTTGGAAGAGGATGGCAGTGTTGCTTAAGACTGCTAATGGCCTGCTGTTATGGCTTAGCACAATTAGATGTGGCATGGATTAATGAGGGACATCGGGAATGGCCTTGAATAACACACAGCATTCCACTGGAGTACAACAGTGTCCTTGTCACAAAGCACTTTACAACTTCAGAGAAGTCAGAATCTGCAATAAGAATTCTGACCATGACCCTGGGCAGGACTGGACAATTAAAATAATTTTATTTTCAATTACCATTCTGGCTTCCAGCACTTATGAAAAGATAATTGAGATAAAGCGATTATTGTGCAGCATTCCTCTGGCAATGATGCTCTTGTTTTGTATTGAATTATAAATATAGCTTGCCAGTTTTCTTTATAGTGGTGGAATTTGACTCCCTAGAAGCCCAAACTAATAGGTTCAGGTGCTATGGTTATTTTTATTTATTTCATTTTGGATTTTTGCTATACTCAAACAACCTCAGTAGCCCAAAATATAAAAAGTATGCTGATAAATGTCTTTTGTTGTTATATAAATATGTATTACTTTTAAGGTCAAGAATCTGTTTTGACTCCTGTCACTGTATTTCCTGTAGCTGCTGTGTTTATTAACCATATGAACATGCACAATAGTTAACAGAAGAGGCCTGTTATTGTCCCTAACCAAGGTACCCACTTCAGCAATTGGTCCCAAGTGTCTTGCAGGACAAAATTTTTCAACAAAAACTATAAAGTCTGTTGTTTTTAATTTGTTAAAAAAAATGAGGGTCTTTGTCATCATTCTTGTGTTGTAATAAACAGGGTTTTATTCAGATACTGCAACCAGGAGGCCAGTTTTTCAATTGGGAAAATGTTGTTTATACACATCGGCCATGTGAACTGAACTGAAGACTGTGGAGGCTGATTAGTAAGACGGAGAGAGATCCTATGCATATGGATTTTATAAGAGGAGGAAACATGCTGCAAAAATCTGGTGTTGCAGGAAGCTGTTGACAGCTTGGTTTAGTATTTTGAAACCACACATTAAATGAAATCAAAATAGGGTTATTACACAGGGTTTCTAACTGCAGTAAGTAAGTTGATATTTAACATACAAAACAAGTATTTTAAACCCCATTTGACAGTATAAATATTTCTCTTTTCTTAAAATATTATTTCATCAGTTTAATTATGTTCGATTGATTATGGAACATTACTTTCTACTTTACTTTTCTCTCTGCCGTGCTGCTGTTTCTTCTCTCCTTACAATCTTCACGCTTGATGTGAGTGAGCCGTAAAACAAACCCACTCATTTTGAGTGCGGCTTCATGTTCTGGAACAATTGAAGAACATGGTGAAAAAGTCAGTAATCTGTTGAACAGGTAAACGCTTTGATTTCAAGCTTGGTCACTCAGTTTTGTATTCATCATGCAGTCTGTTTGGTCATCTTTAAAGTGGTGTTTGGCTGGTTAATCATATTGTCAAGTGGGAAATAACAGCTTAGCATTTTTTTTGTGTGTAGAGCCAGCACTTAAAACAGCTCATCAGAAACCTGTTTGATACACAGTCACTGTTTTGCTTTGGTTTGATTGGCTTAGAGTGGAGAAAGTGTTCACTGGTCAGCAGGGACATAATCTGAGGACAGGAGAAGGCAGCTGAGGCATCATCGTCTTGGCCACTGTGGTGGTTGACCCTTGTTTATTTACTGGCAAAGACAAATTTTACTGGCATTTGATACTTGGCAGGTGTTTGAGACTCTGTATAGAAGGCGGGACATTGCTATGTGATTGACTGCTGGTGGGTGATGTCCAAATGCTCAGCTGCAGCCAACTGTTTCCATGCCAGCAAGCGAGCCGAAAGAGGCAGCCACGATGAACGTTGTCCAGTATTTGTCTGGTCGTGCGATAGCTTTGGACTCCTGGCGAGCGATTTTTTTTATTTATTTTTTTCCACCTGCTATCAGCTAGCTCATGTGATTGTCCTCCTGAGCTCTGTAACCTTGATGGAGATGTGCTCATGCCAGTTTTTATTTTCATTAGTGCTTTAATCCAATTACTGTGTGGTCTGCCCTAATCTCTGAGGGGTTTGCAACACCTCCCTCCGTTCATAGATAACTCCAGAAGTGGCTGCACACACTGTGTCATCCTACACAACATAATGAGCACTCAAGTGCTGCTCTGCCTCTCTGCCCTGCCCCTGGCTCTGTCTGGCTGTATCCGAAATGGTGCATTCCCTCCTATTGATCCTCTTCCTGGTGGAGTCACAGGCAGGCTTATCCGGCTCGTCCCAGCTTGTCTGCTTTCTCAATGGACACACAGAGGGAGCTGTGTGCATGTGCCAGGCTTCGGGGTTCTGTGTAGTCACAGGCATCTTGTGGCTGAGTGGTCATTTTGGCTCCCTCCGTCCAGTCCTCCTACCCTCCCAGTTAGCCCTTTTCCCCCCTCTTTGTTGTTACATTAATTATTAGAGGTGTATGAAAATCTGCCCATTTAGCACAGCCTTATAGTTTTTTATTCTGCTAAACCTTAATGGCTTTCACTCAAGTAGCAAGCGGAGTGGTTGCTTTGTGGGCTGTTTCAGGGGAGTATGTCGTGACTAGCACCATCAGGGAAGTCACAGGAGAAACACTGTAATGATTAATCTGTAAGGATGAGTGTTCTCTTTTTTTTTTTCTTTTTTTCTTTTTTTTTTTTCTTCAGTGACAGACAGTGATGGTTAACATTTCAGTCATTGTTCATGTTACACAGGCTCCCTATTCTTGCCACGGAGAATTCAAACTGTAAATAAAAATTCCTTGCAGAGTCTCCAGTATTCAGCCTCCAAGAATCTTTCCATTTCACTGATTATGCATGTCTTTTTTAGACATAGTGACAGACTGCTCTCTCTCAGTCCTCGCACAGGTTGTACAGCTCTGCTGGAGCTCTAAGCTGGATGAAAATCAAACTCGGGTTTTGGGCATTATTATGTTTTTTTTTTTTCACAGGATCATGTATCTGTTTGTTTGAGATGACAAAACATGTTTATTATGGATTGTTTTGGTTTCTTTTGCAGAATTATCTGTTTTTTGTTATGCCAAAATTAATCTGTTTTCTGTGTATTATTATTATTTTTAAAGCTTTTTCTCACCTAATTTTTGAGTGTCTCTGATAGCACAATGTCTATATTGTCTCCTTGGCCTTGTATTCAACCTTCTAAATACTGATTCATTACAGGAGCACGCAGCATGGCATGATGGGTCACAGGCGCTCAGCTCTCCGCCTCCCTGGGCTTTTGTTGTGTGGTGCACAGCTGAGGCAGATGCTGAGGGGCACTCACACTAAATTGCCTGAATGAGGGCAAATTTCTCTTGGCCACTGAAGTGGACTGCACCGTAGCTCACTGAGTCACAGCTTATCTTCAGCACAGAGAGGAAAAGGGATGCAGCTCAGAGAGGCATATGGCCATTAGAGAAAGAGAGAGATCATTTAAACTCATATTTTGGCTTCCGTTCGATGTTAAAGATCTCTGAGCACCATGGCAGTGTTTACCACAACACAAATTATTATGTGAGTTTTGTCCTTGTTTTTTTTCTTTTTCTTTTTCTTTTTTTTTCCAGCAGACTGTAAAATGAATTTGAAAGTGTCATGTCTGGGAGCGTGTTACACTCAAGTGTAAACCTGGAAAAATAACTTCCCAAATTGAATTTTGCTCATGAATACAGTCGATGAAAATTGAAAAACTGAACCAGCGCACTGAAGCATCACATTATTCCACATTTGCCTAGATCTGTACTTGACACATTTTAATTTTGCAGCGATCAACACGAAAAAGGTCCGTGTTTTAGTTTTAAAAAAATTGAATTGTCAGATTTATATAGTTGATTTTAAATCTGTATTTAAGGTAAATCCTTTTTTATAGTGAACGGCATAGGCTACAGTACACACATCTTTTTGGCCTATGACAATATGATAAAGATGATATGAGATAAAATATGCATTATATTAGAATACTTCAATATCACAGCCAAAAACCTTTCAAGCAGCCACTCTTTAACAAGAGATAAAAATCTGAATCATCCCCTCTGTGGCAGCTCAGCTTCTGCTGCCTCAGCCTCTTATTTTAATGTGTTCTGCCCTATTATATAACACATAAATATGATGATTACGTCAGTATTCCAAGTGATATTTTTCACTTTCATTTTTTAACACCTAAGATTCACATAATATACATCCTGTTTTCTGCAGACTGTGATCGGAGAATATTAAAATTTTCAGATATAATTTATTATTTATAAATTAGGAAAAAGAAATTAAGATGATTTGAAAGATAATCCTTATTCTGTGTTATAGATGCTACAGAAAGATCTGGTATTAAAAGTTGAAAGCTTTGAAATGGATCCACATAATTAGGAACCAGTCATATTTCTGTGCTAGGGGTTCCTTTTGGGTTGACTCATAAACATTTCTTTTAGAGCTAATGAACAGTGACTGTAAGCTGCTAGCCATCTGTTATTCAGTCTTATAGTTGAAAAGTAATGCACAAATGAGAGGCCCCAACTGTCTAAAGCCTTGCAGATATCGATGCCTGAGACTGGAAATATAATAAGGCAAGCACCAGCTGAGCCTTTGCTCTTTAGACATCCAGTAGTTTTATTGAATGGTACTGTATAGAGTGTTGAATTTATAGCTCTGTACAGTATGTAGTTAGCTGGTAGAGACATTCAAGCCTACTACCACCAACGGCTCAACCACTGAAGGCAGCCACGGTGATCAGCTGAAATTGTGTGTTCGTTGTTTTGACAGCCTCTTCAATGTAAATAGTCACTCCTCTGAGGCTGCACTGCTGCCTCCAATCAGAGAGGGAGAGAGAGAGGGAGAGAGCGGCGGGCAAGCGGTGATGTCAAAGTAAGGGGAGAAGGGAGCGGGGAAACACGTTTCCATAGCAACTGGTAGAAATGAGTATAACTGTGGTTGAGAGGCATGAGCGGCAAGCAAATACTCACTAGTTCCTTAAAACTAGTAAGTTCTGAAACTGAGCACTTAAAGAGCAACTCACAAATTGGTGACCTCAGTGAATAAATGTAGGGAAATATGAAGCAATAAGATTAACATAGCATTAAGCATCAACATAAGATTTAACAGAAAAGAAATGTGTTTCTATGCATGAAAATGACAGTTATAGTTGTTGTTTTTTTAACAACTATACTCAGTTGAATTAGCATGTTTTGACAGTGTGAGATGGGGAGAGTATTACCTGAGTTACTTTGTAGTTACTTATGTGGTAAAGCTATTAGCAAACCAAAAGAACATTTATGTTTTACGAGATATTAATTTGTTTTCAAAGCAGTATGTTACTGCTAGTTCACGTTAGGATTGCTTCTTATTATTTAAATTGTGATACCATCAAATTGGAAAGTTATCAGACATTAAAAATACAGACTTAAAGCACAGTTTGTTTCTTTTAAGCCGAATCCCTGACCATTGCTCCCACCGGAACCTGTACAATAAGCTTCTCCTGAAAGTGAAAGTGAAGCAGCGGCTTGCACTCAAGGAACCATACCAGCTATCAGCGTCCCACAGTCCTGACTTCAAAATCCCATCCAGAACTCCATCTTATCTGGAGGAATGTAAGCCTTCTCTCTAAAATGAGTGCTGCACTCAATTTTTTTTCCTGTGACAGACACAGCACAGGAGTCCTACTGCTTGACCTGCACAAAACAACCATGTATGAAAAAAGCTCCATCCCTCTTCCTGCCAGGAAGGCTGTGGGCATGATATTCTGTACAAGCAATAACTCATCATGATAAAATTTGCAAAAACAAAGCAGTTAAAATAAAATAAAATGTCTTGCAAAATGTACAAAATGATGTATTGACTATTTGAAGATGCCTTTCCAATAAATTTTTTTTTTTTTAATTAAAAGTTAAATTATTTTGGTGTTTAAGGCTTAGACTGTTCATTTCAAACTGGAATCCCAGTGCTACATTTTCTAAGATTAAATGTTTCCCATCCCCTTTTTTTGTAATTAGATGGTTTCAAAATGTGTTCGGAATTTTTGAGTCTGTGTCTGCTGCATTGTGAAACCGACCAATTCTCAAGTCAAATGTTGAAATGCATATATTATTGTCATTTCAAATGGCTTGCTAGCTGTAATTTGTGCATTGTAATAAATAAATCTGGTTATGGTTTGCTCAAGTGACAAATGCATTAGTTGAGTTTTGTACTTGTAATAACAAATCAACACCATAAATTGGCCTAAGTTTGTAAATCATTGGCAGCTTTTGTAGCTTGTTGGCATGGGACAAATCATCACTGAGCACGGATGAGTCAGCCTCTTTCAATATATTATAAACACACTGGCACCATTACTGAGCAAGAGGCTCTTGATTTCTGGAGACAGTTGAATTATAGAATCATTTGCTTTCCGGTTATTTAGAAGCTGCCAATTAAATGCTCTTTGACAGTAAAGCAGTGGCGCACGCATTCTTATTTGTGTGTCCCTGCTGAAAAGCCAAATATGAATAATATAAATTTTAGTAATGTATTATGAGCTTCCTTGACCTCATGGCAAGTACACCATTTATTTGGAGGACACGTTCAATCTTTTGTTTGGTTTAAACCACAGATAGCAAGCTGATGTTTATTACTGTGACTGTCGGTTTGGCAGGCTTAAAGTTTAAGTGTTTGAATGTGTGTGCATTTTTTACGCTGGCAGAATAGATGATGAGCATAATCCCACATGGCAAGTGAGGCGAGTCACGGCTTGGGTCGAGGCTTACTACAACATCCGACAGCCTAGGCTTCAGCACCCGGAGTGTTCTAAGATAACTACAGAGGCCAGAAGAAAAAGGCCAAACTCTGCATAATTTTTTTTTATCCATATAGTGTACTTGCCCTTCACATCTTAGCTACACAGCTACTTCCAAAATAACAGTGTGTTCCTGTGGGAAATGTAGATCTAAGATACAAGCCATGCTAGAAAAGATAGGTTTAAGCTACATGAGGCTATTAAAGGTCCTCCAGCTGCAGCCACTGATTGCTGTAACCCAGGGACATCAATGTACATAATTTTCATTCATGAAATCTTACCCTTCCATTACTGTCGTTACATACAAACGCTTGTACACACGTGCGAGCACATGTGCATGAAATTGTGCATGTGCTGTAGTATAATACCCTATGGCTATTCTGAAGAAATGGCAAACATGATCCTTAAATAGAATCTCGTACATAGAAATGATAGCAGAGTTTCAAGAAGGATTTTTGCTGCCATTTCTGGTCCCCAAACCACAGCTGTATTCAGATAGATGGCAAAACATGTTTTGCATTTTCCAGCATCATGCTGTGATCTGCATTGAGAAGCAGCAAATAAATAAACTATGTAACTGATGATATCTTACCAATAATAATTTCATTTTTTATACATGTTAGTATGAATTTAATGAGATTTCTCCAAGACTAAAACACCACTGTGTGGTTGATGACCTACAGAGTCATGAATTATTGACACTGCAAGCTGTCTCCTATAGTCATAATCAGCCTGCATCCAAATATGACATTGCCCAGAGCTACAGAAAATGTTACATCACAAATGAACTGCTAATGTCAGGAGCATAGTTATTGTTTGGATGCAGAAGAAACAGACAAACATTGCTGGTGTTTTCGTGATGTAATTTGTCATTATTTCATTTAAGTAAGACTTTAATTTGCAGCTTAGATTTTGGGTGAGACAAGCAATCTTAAACCAGTTGTTGGCAGTTGATTTTTAAATTCCAGCCATATTTTGTTTTAGTCAACAACAGCTATTATTTACAGTAATTATCTTTTTTTATTTTATTTTTTTATTACAGTTTGTCTGTTTCTTGAATTTTGAATTTTCTTTGAATACTTCCTGACAACCTTGCATTGTAACTTTGTGTTCCTGGGTTGTTTATTGCATCATAGGCGGACACGTTCAGGTTGATTTGGATGAGGCACTCCCCAGTGGGACGTTTTTGTGTTCATTTTATGTAAAAGCAATTGAATGCCAAGTTGAACTGCAGGGAAATTACATGTTTCTTCAGAACTGGGTCAGTCTTTTCTACTTGAATTGTTTATTTCTCTGTAGGTTTCTCATCCAGTTTATTGCTGGGTGCCTTAACGGCTAGGAAACATAGCACAGGTTTGTGTATGGTACTGCTATATGAACGCAAGTTTTACGAGCCTAAGGTAAGGTTTGGCAATTAGTAGTACATAGCACCTTCTGGTACTCTTTAGACCATCTTCTGCTATCCTCATTTTTAGGTCATTGTTCCAGCGTCAGTATTCAAGAGCCATACTCTCCCTGTAAATTGTTAAAGTTTAATTCTTATTGTTTGTGTTTTATGATGAGGTGTTTACAGTTAAAATAGTGCAACTCAATGCGATCAAGCTCAAATATCTAATATGATAAGGAATAGTAAGGAAGGAATGGATGTAAAAAGTTACATTGCATTTACATTCTTTGATTTTGTGCATTAAATTTTGTTTTGAAACTTTACAAACATTTGTTATTCCTTGGGCAAAGATGTTTGGGGTAAACAAATTTAGTTTTGTTTTTGGATGCTTTATTATGGCTTCGTTTGAACAGAGGCTGTGCAGAGAGAATGAAGATTTTGGAAGATATCGGGGCCTTAACACACAACACAAACAGGACGTCATTTATATGTCTCTGTTGAATCTATATGTAGAGCCTTCAACATAGTTATGGTATTGGCTGCATTTATTCTTGGGCATGGTGTGCCTGTGTTGGTCTCCAATTTTGCTGTAAAACACTACTTGGAGGTAGGGTTTCTTTCTTTGAATTGGTCTGTTCTCTTCCAGTCAGTTTGACAAGTGGCTGCAGGACAGTAGAAAATGGGACAGTAACAGTCATTAGCGGCTTCGTTGAGACGAGGCGTAGTTATATTTATTGGCAGATGCATACGAGGTTAGGGCTGTGCGATATGACCAAAATCTCATATCCTGATATAAGACATCTATCGTCCGATTACGGTATAAATCACAAAAATTTAACATTTTTGGTAAATTCTGTGAATCTCGGGCAGCTCAAGTTGCGTGAAGTTTTTCCAGCTGGGCGTTGTGTACCTGTAGTCGAGTGTTTTAACAGATGCATGAAACTATACATCGTTAGACATATGTTGTAACGGCTGCTGTTTCTTTGTGAGTATTTATTACACGGCATGCTGCGGGGAAAAGCCGGTTCTAACATTTGAGTCTAAGGTTTATTTTTTAGCACCTGACGGCTCTGTTTTGCTTCTCATCCGTAAATACTCTGCATACTCTTTTACGTGATTCGGTTTATTTTGAAAAGTCTCAACAGGATCTTGAGCTTTCTTGTGAAAGGGTTATGTGGAAGATAAACAAGCGGACACGCGATGGTTTTACCGTCGTTGTTGCTAACCACAACGCATAAAAGCAGACGTTTGTCCGTAGGTAGTGTGGTTATATTAAATATAAGCGAAAGAGAGAACTTTAAGAAATGAATATAGCCACTACAGTGACCATCAAAACGATGAAAAAATATTGCTGTAAACAGCTTATTTTGCGACAGCACGAAACAAACGATGGCGTAAAATGAAATGATAGATGTTTTTATATCATCATCTGATATATATTGTTATATCGAACAGCCCTATATGAGGTTATGTCTTGGGTTTCAGCAGGATTTGTGGATATGATGCACCTGCGACTCAGATTTGTTGCAGAAGTATATGTATTGTTTTTGGCCTCATAGTTCACTCTCTTTGTACTGTGAATATGCCAAACTAATGAAGCTGAGATGTATTTATTTTTTATTACTGTACTCGTGTTGTAACAGATGAAAGTATTTTCCCCACAGTTTTCTCCTTTTTATTTGATGTTGTCTTTACTAAAGCCAAAAAAATTGTCCAAAGAACCCATACAGATTTTAACTGGACAAACTAAAGTTGGGTAATCAGCTCAGTGTTTGGCTTTTCCTCCATCATGCTAGACTGGGTGCAGCGAAGTCACATGACAACACATGTGGTGGTATGATTTAAAAGGTACCATATATACTGGGAGGCGTACTAACAGATTTTAAACAATCAAATGTAATAACCAACATCGGCAAGATCACATTGATTAGAGGTGAATACCGGTTTTGCTTTATTTTCAGTTAATTGCCGAGATGTACTGGCAGTTACCTGACAGCAACATTAGCCATCTGTTATCATTAGCCTTTAGTTATCATTAAGGTATCTGCTAGCATCTGTGGCAGATAATAAAATGACAGTAATGTGTGAGCTTGGAAGCAAACTTGGCAGCCCTAACAGTCTGTAACATTGAAAGACAGTGTTAATTTAACAGGACACACACGATTATGTGTAAAAAGTGTTATGTTTCCCTTGAAACTGAGAAAAATCTACTAGCAAGTAGACAACATCAGTGGCAGTCTATTTTACCAAAGTCACAAGAAACACAGCTGCACACAACCTAAAATCTATCTATCTATCTATCTATCTATCTATCTATCTATCTATCTATCTATGCTATGCTATGCTATGCTATGCTATGAAGTATTTTCCTGGTAATTGGTATTTCTACTATGAAAACAACCTGTAATACAGTACATAGAGAGAAGTTTCATCATCTGAAGGCTGTGACTGTTCAAAATATAGTCTATCCAGCAGTTGAGTCATTTCAGTCTGGACCGTTTAGATTATGTAGATTAACCAACTGGCATACTATAACTGCTACTTCTGGAAATATGCTACAAGTAATGCTATAAATACTCTTAAGGTGGGGAATTAAGAAATATCACAGTTATTGGTAAACCGTGTTTGAAATGTGTGCTACAGGCAAAAATAATTTTCCTGCTTACTCTTATCTACAGTTCTACTCCTTTAAGTTCTTTGATGTGGTGATCCAGTCTAAGCTTATTCAATTGTTCAGATTTCCTGTTAGTTACCAATAGTGTAGCCGCTCACTAATCTAATTTGCGCCACCATAGTTTCATAATGAAACAGAAAATATTTACACTCTTTTCATATTAATATGAAAAGCGTATTTCATTCCCTGTAAGCTATTTATTGCAGCCAAGAGCTTGCATTCAAAATATTTGCAATATTTGTTTTCCTATACAATCTGATTGTGTGGGAAATGTATGCATATCAAATTTCTAGACCACAAATTTGCTTCTCTTCAATTTTGCCACCCTCTGCTTTGAAAGAGTTTTTGCCCTTTAACAAGATGAACTACAGTAGCTTGTTAGCCTCACTAATGTATGAAAAGTGAGCTGCTCGTTGGAGAGCAATTACCCTGTCTTCATAACTCTCAGCGAAGAAGAGCAACGGTTCTGCCTTCAATCTGAGAGAACCAATTAGTGCTTGGCCTACAGAACAATTCCATTTGGAAAACTCTCAGATGGTGCAGGTGTGTTGCTACTGTATTCTAATACCTTACAGAACAAGGAAAAACAACATTTGTTGAATGGAAGGGAAGAGGATATGGGATCATGTGATAAAATTTCCCTTTGGGACTTGAATGTCAGCCTGCTCGGAGGATATGAAAGTGGTTTTGCATTGTTGATTTTAATAGGAAAAGCAGCATTGTGAAGTATGCTGACAGGCTTTAGAGTTGGGCTCACTGCTTTCTGACTTTGTGACAATAATTCAACCCATACAGTTGGGAGAGTTAGATGAAAAGTATAGGTCATTTCTGTCACTACTCACCAAGTTTCTTTCTATTTGTTTAACAGTTATCATTACTTAGCAGTAGAGCAGGGCGATATGACCAAAAATATTTATCACGATATACATTTGAAAATTTGCGATAACGATTTAACTGACGATATAATTGACACTAGACAAAATGCTTTACAACTCCACAACTTTATTAGTGCAAAAAACCCCATCAACGTATTTTCACTTAAACAAACAGCTGTTTTTTTATGTGCATTAAAGTTATATAAATATTTAACAAATTCCTTGCTGACAGTTTAACCAAAAGGCATTTCCAGTGGAAACTGGCTGACATATCCTCAGCATAACCATGGATAATATCCACAAAACTAAAAAATAGGTTATACACACACAATACGGTAATATTAGGTAATACAGTACGTGTCACTCTGCGAGGCGCCTGCCTAATATAGCCGTAATACTCCGACAATCCATCAAGCGGTGCGGCTTCGTAGCTTAGCAAAGTCGTACTAAAACATTTGACAGATTTTCGAGCGCCATGTACGACATAAAATCGCTTCGAGGTCAGTAAACACAACCAGAATTCATACATAAGGCACACGGGATTATAAGGGGCACTGTCGATTTTCAGAAAAATCAAAGGATTGATTTTAATTGTGCCGTATTTTCCAAACAACACGGTAATAACGACGGCCCGCTAGCATGCTCTACCAAAAATAGTGCTTTGTTGTGTATCTGACATACGAAAGCTAAACCAGTTCCACACCACTGAAGTTGCAGCATTTTTACAAACCAATTCTGGTTCATCCGTTTCATTTAACGATCCACTTTCGCTCTTCTCATTCTGCGTTGCCGCCATGTGCGTATGAAAACAAAGGCACTGCGCGTGCGCGTTTTACCCATGTTCTATCGCGATATTTCATTTTCCTATCGGTGCCCAAAATTACACCGGTATCACCGTGAACGGTATGATATAGCCCAGCCCTACTTAGCAGGTTTACAGAGAATAGATTGGTACAATTAGTTTACAGACCTTGATTTTGGTAATGAGATGAAATTTTTTCAGGCTTTTACAAGGCATCTGTTTTATCTTTTGTTTGTCTTCAAACACTGCAGTGGTGAGCATTTAGTGTGTTATAGGTCATCCTGCAGCCTTTGCATTTCTATTTTATATTAGAGTACACTGTATATTCTGAGTTGATTGTTTTTTACTGTACCACTTTTAACGCTCCCCCGAGCAAATTCTCAAAGTCGTATTACTGTTAAAATTTCAGGGGCAAGTAAATGCACAGAGAACATTGCCATTTTACTCAGTGTGCTTAGTGCTAGATGCTAATGATGTTAGTTACTGTGACATTCCTGCTTTGTAATGTAAAATCATCAGCTGCCCCACATCCTACCCCTCTGCATAATGGCCACTTCACCTTCCTAATCCTAATAGTAGATCTTTTCTCCTCTTATCTAAGGGAGCTTATTCCATTCAACCTTTGCTGGACTATTTTCTGTATTAAGCTTCCTATAATGGACTTATCACATTAGTCAATTTAAAAACATTTTCCGCAGCCAAATTTTGGTATAATTATTATATTTTACATTTCTTATCCCTTCGTTCCATTTTTATGTCATGGATGCATGCATGGATGTTTTTGCCTATGTTGTTTTGTCTGGGTTGAAAACTATTGTTTACGCAAAACCGTTTTAGACACTGAATGTGATAATGGGCTGTACACATAAACTTCTCTTGACTTGAATAATTATCACTGGCGTGCCTCCTCTGCAAATTAGTTGCCTGTTTGTTTGACTAAATAAATAAATACAAACTGTTCTCATTTGTTAGTCCAATTAAAACTAAATTAATAAACCTTTTCCATAAAATTAGCATGACATTATTTTTATTAGACACTTGTATTTTAAAAAGAATGACAAGAGTTTTGATATCAGGATTTTATGTTCCATCACTTTGAATATAAAATCCTTCTGATAAAAGTGAAATGACAGGCACATTTAAAAATACAACTGTAAGACAACTGAATAACTGTCTTTTCATTAATACGACACAGTACCAGTCACTAAAAATATAGCAAACATTTTATTTTCAGCTTCATATCAGTAATTGCATCGATTCTAAGTTTGGGTAAAGAGCCGAAGGGGTTTATAGATCAACAGTTAATCTATTAGGCAAACATATCCAGAATTTCTGGTATCATCCTCTCAAACAAAACAAAAATATACACACACATATGTTAGCTTAGCTTAGCATTGGAATAGTTGCTTATATTTCACATATTTATTTACAGTTTATTGGGCAAGCTTAAAGAAAGGAATTGTGCAGATTTTAAAAAAAGAATAGAATCTAATAAGAATCTAAAAAAGTATTATTAAATATCTGCATTCTGATTATTTAATTTCCTTCTTAGAAATTTATATATTTAAATATTTATCTATCTTTCTGTGACTCCTGCAACTACTTTTCTGAGAATACGTGCTTCTTTTGTGGTTCGGACTCCTGACATTTCTTTGGAGGTGGAAGAACACCAAAGTAACTGCTTAAAGGAGCTTGCTTCTTCAACATCTTTAAGAGTTCTAAACAAATGTCTGTCCTCCTCCTGAAAATCTTATGTACTCAAACACGCGTTGCAACTTCTTATCTTGTGCGCAATTTTTATTTTGACAGCGAATGGGCACCTGTGGACCACTTATGTGCAGCCCTGGTTATTTAGCTTGTCATTTTGCAGCCACAGAAATTCTGTTGTCCATGAAACCATAAAGCTGCACTTTCTTTTTGCCTTATAGTCTGATTTGTCATAACTTTTCCGTTTTGTGGTAAGCTTTTCTTTGGCTGTCACTTCTTCACCCTGACCTGTCTTATTTGGCTCAGCAGAACTAAAATATATATCCTGCTGCTTTTACACACGCACTCACATAACGCTCAGCGATTCTCTGCGCGATCAACCTCTCACATGTTTAAGCTGCGGGAGATTTCACTTGTCATGTTTGCATAGTAAGTTAACGATTGATAAGACGATGTCAGAGGAATTGGTGCGCAAATTATCATCACTCACAGATCAGTGCTGTCGCTCTCTATACACAGTTCGCGCGATTGCAAAGTGAAAGCATAAAACAAGCGCAAATTCAAACGCGATTTCAATATGTCACACACACACACACACATATATATATATATACACATATGTGTGTGTGTGTGTGTGTGTGTGTGTGTATATATATATATATATATATATACACATATGTGTGTGTGTGTGTGTGTGTGTGTGTGTGTGTATATATATATATATATATACACACACATATGTGTGTGTGTGTATTAGAGCTGGGCGATATGAGATTTTTTCATATCACGATATGTTTTTTTCATTTCAGGCGATAACGATATCTATCACGATATAAGCCAAATAACTATAATTGTAAGATTTAAATGTGCCGTTGCTCACAAGTAAAATGTGAAATAATCAGCAGCTTGTTTTTATTTAAATATTTATTTCCCATAATAAGTTCAACAGGGTAGATGTACTTAAGGAACATGAGACTTTTTCAGATAAATAAAGGCAAATATTGCAAACTACACAAAAGGCAGCCGCTAAAGCGTTTAAGTTTCAAAATAGAACAAACGAAACAGACTAAATTGTCAATTCCACTTAGAAACAAAGTATTAATTCTAAAAATAAATCTTAGTTTGTTTTACAGAAGAACAGACAAAACTGACTAACTTTTGTCAATATCAAATAAACTGAGAACTAAAAGGAAATTCTCAATCTCTCCTTGTTGTATAGCTGAGCTTTTCAAACAGTTTTAACAGTTACTTTAGTCTGACAAAAGCCGAATGACGAATTAGCGCTTCCAGTCAGAGACTGAGGCTACGTCCACACGTACACGGGTATTTTTGAAAACGGAGATTTTCCGTTTTCGTTTTAAAAAATAATCCCATCCACACATAAAGGCAGAAATGAAGGAAAACGCTGCTATGAACATGCCAAAGCAGCAGGTGGCGCTAGATTCCTAACCGTGCAGAAATGTTGGCCAATCAGAAGTCTAGAAGCCTCGGTGGGAAAAAGTAAACAAAGCTGGGGCATAGAAGCAGAACCGAGTCGTATGTGTGGACGGACAGTAACTGTGTGTATATGTAAGCATTTAAACACTGCAGAGAGTAGAATTAACAGTATTGTAGAAATTCATTTCACCGAAACAATAATGTGGCGCACAGTGTGACGCATGCACCAGTTTATTGTATTTCCAGACTTGCTTTCGGCACAATTTACAGTGCACGCTACTCTGTTTTTTGTCAGACTTGAAATAGCCGAAATACCTTCACACTACGGAGCTTCTATGGCTCTTCCGTTCGACAATCTCTCCGGCATTGGAACCATCATCTGTTTTCTCTTCGGTCACGCTCGGTTGATTTTTCTAGTCGGCACACTCACTTCCTCCATTACCCGCTGGCTGCTTCCCAAACAAACACACGTGCGGCTTGGCACTTGTGCTGTACGTAACAAATCACGCGACGTGACGCTGCGGCTGTGATTGGTTCGGCTCTGCGCTACTGAATTTGGATCGGCTGACCTTTTTTTTTTTTTTTTTTTTTAAAGAGGACAAGAGCGGCAAGGTCTATCGCGATAGCTTAATTTCTCTATCGAGTAAAAGTTATATCGCGATACATATCGTTATCGTTCTATCGCCCAGCTCTAGTGTGTATATATATATATATATATACATACACACACACACTACTGGTGGTGGTCAGAGGGCCCGGTGGCGCCAGTGCCCGGCAGCCTTGCCTCTGTCAGTGCGCCCCAGGGCAGCTGTGGCTACAACGTAGCTTGCCATCGCCAGTGTGTGAATGTGTGTGTGAATGGGTGAATGCCTGAATGTAGTGTGAAGCGCTTTGGGGTCCTTAGGGACTAGAAAAGCGCTATACAAATGCAGGCCATTTACCATTTATATATGTATATGTGTGTATATTAGGGGTGGGGGGAATAATCGATACTGTGTAGTATCGTGATATTTTGTTTGCTAATAATGTATCGATACAGGGACAGCAGAATTCGATATTTTGTTACAAAAAAAGTTTTTGTGGACTGGAACATGCTCTGACTTCAGAGCATGTTCCAGTCCACAAAAACTTTTTTTTTGATCAGCTCCTTTTTCTGAGCAAGAATCCTGACATTCCTTCACTGTCCAAATGTGTTTAACTTTTTTTATGGCAGCAATAAACATGACAGTTTACTTATTTTCATTTAAGACATGTTTTATTTTAATTAAGTTTAAAACTTTTTTATTTAATGTAAAATTATATTTTGTTTTAATTTACTTTCAAATTCTTCAGTTGCTGAAGGGGCTGCAGTTTTCATAAATTTCATAGTTCAGAATAGCTATAATTGTACCAGATGGTTGCATTCAGTTAAGTTGGACTAGACTGTAATACAAACCGTTCAGTTTGTCAACAATAAAACTGACTGAAATGAGAGAAAGACTGAGTGCGAGACTTTGATATTAGATAAAATGAATATTGATAAAGTTTACCTTTATGTACAGAGTCTGAATATCGCAAAATATTTTTAAAAATTGCAATAATATCGTATCGTGCGTCAAGTATTGTGATAATATCGTATCGTGAGATGTATGGTGATTCCCACCTCTAGTGTGTGTATATATATATATATATATATACACATATATATATATATGTGTGTGTGTGTGTGTGTGTGTGTGTGTGTGTGTGTGTATATACAGTGGGGCAAAAAAGTATTTAGTCAGCCACCGATTGTGCAAGTTCCCCCACTTAAAATGATGACAGAGGTCAGTAATTTGCACCAGAGGTACACTTCAACTGTGAGAGACAGAATGTGGAAAAAAAAAATCCATGAATCCACATGGTAGGATTTGTAGAGAATTTATTCGTAAACCAGGGTGGAAAATAAGTATTTGGTCAATAACAAAAACACAACTCAATACTTTGTAACATAACCTTTGTTGGCAATAACAGAGGTCAAACGTTTACTATAGGTCTTTACCAGGTTTGCACACACAGTAGCTGGTATTTTGGCCCATTCCTCCATGCAGATCTTCTCGAGAGCAGTGATGTTTTGGGGCTGTCGCCGAGCAACACGGACTTTCAACTCCCGCCACAGATTTTCTATGGGGTTGAGGTCTGGAGACTGGCTAGGCCACTCCAGGACTTTCAAATGCTTCTTACGGAGCCACTCCTTTGTTGCCCGGGCGGTGTGTTTTGGATCATTGTCATGTTGGAAGACCCAGCCTCGTTTCATCTTCAAAGTTCTCACTGATGGAAGGAGGTTTTGGCTCAAAATCTCACGATACATGGCCCCATTCATTCTGTCCTTAACACGGATCAGTCGTCCTGTCCCCTTGGCAGAAAAACAGCCCCATAGCATGATGTTTCCACCCCCATGCTTCACAGTAGGTATGGTGTTCTTGGGATGCAACTCAGTATTCTTCTTCCTCCAAACACGACGAGTTGAGTTTATACCAAAAAGTTCTACTTTGGTTTCATCTGACCACATGACATTCTCCCAATCCTCTGCTGTATCATCCATGTGCTCTCTGGCAAACTTCAGACGGGCCTGGACATGCACTGGCTTCAGCAGCGGAACACGTCTGGCACTGCGGGATTTGATTCCCTGCCGTTGTAGTGTGTTACTGATGGTGACCTTTGTTACTTTGGTCCCAGCTCTCTGCAGGTCATTCACCAGGTCCCCCCGTGTGGTTCTGAGATCTTTGCTCACCGTTCTCATGATCATTTTGACCCCACGGGATGAGATCTTGCGTGGAGCCCCAGATCGAGGGAGATTATCAGTGGTCTTGTATGTCTTCCATTTTCTGATGATTGCTCCCACAGTTGATTTTTTCACACCAAGCTGCTTGCCTATTGTAGATTCACTCTTCCCAGTCTGGTGCAGGTCTACAATACTTTTCCTGGTGTCCTTTGAAAGCTCTTTGGTCTTGGCCATGGCGGAGTTTGGAGTCTGACTGTTTGAGGCTGTGGACAGGTGTCTTTTATACAGATGATGAGTTCAAACAGGTGCCATTCATACAGGTAACGAGTGGGGGACAGAAAAGCTTCTTACAGAAGACATTACAGGTCTGTGAGAGCCAGAGATTTTCCTTGTTTGAGGTGACCAAATACTTATTTTCCACCCTAATTTACGAATAAATTCTTTACAAATCCTACCATGTGAATTCATGGATTTTTTTTTCACATTCTGTCTCTCACAGTTGAAGTGTACCTCTGGTGCACATTACTGACCTCTGTCATCATTTTAAGTGGGGGAACTTGCACAATCGGTGGCTGACTAAATACTTTTTTGCCCCACTGTATATGTGTATGTAGATAATAGACACTTGTATGCACCTACATATGTATGTATATGTGTGTGTATGTATATGTATATATGTGTATGTAGATAATAGACACTTGTATGCACCTACATATGTATATGTAGGTGCATCTGATAAGCTACATGTCTGTAATATTTAAGGAGTTCTTCCTTCTGTATTTGGTGCCTCAAACAGAATTCTGTTGCAGATACAACGGCCGTTTGGTGAATATCACATTTGAACGTGAGAAAATTGAACATAATACAACAATATTGTTGGGTTTTGTTTAATCTCTTTAACCTTTAACTGTTTAACCTTGAACTGTACTTCACATTTGATGGGATGTGTCACTTTTGTGGGAAGACTTGAAACAAATTGACTAAAATAAAATCAGTTATTACCTGTTTGCTCCACAAGTTGACAATATAGAAATAATTCTGCCAGCTCCAGACATTAACTTACATTATTAACTAACTGTGCTATTTTCCCGTGTCAATCGATGTCCCTATGGAGACCTTC
Source organism: Maylandia zebra (assembly GCF_041146795.1). Classification (NCBI taxonomy): domain Eukaryota; kingdom Metazoa; phylum Chordata; class Actinopteri; order Cichliformes; family Cichlidae; genus Maylandia; species Maylandia zebra. The sequence continues at coordinate 27,637,505 of NC_135180.1, forward strand.
TTGCCTTGACCTTTAGTTTGGTACACAGCCACACAGTATTGCTCATGCATGATATAGAGTGGGACTTCAGGTCAATCTCGACACCATTCTTAATCATCCACTGGAACCCTGAGTGCCCCCTTGGGAGGTTCTGCAGGAAGCAAGTCACACTTTGTTCTAATTAAGTACAAAATGTTTCAAGGCATCATTCTCTTTGGATGAAAAAGAGATTTGTATTATCTGACAATCTTTGATGAAGTGCAGGCTATCACTGAGAGGCATTACATTCATCTTGCCAGACGATGTCATTTCTAAAAATTAAATAGTCTTTTAAAAATAATTCGTCTCAAGGTACACTGGGAGCACAGCACTGGTTCCAGCTGCTGAATTTTAGCGGAATATTTGCATTGCTGTGTTGATGTTATTTCTCTTGATAGGACAGGAGGACTGTAGGAAACAGAGGCATAGGAAATGTCCATATTTTTGGTGACATGTCTGCTAGGGCCAAAATTGGCATTGTTGTTGTTTTCTGAATGTGCATGTTGATTGATTTTATTGTTTGTACTGCATTTTAAGTTTCGGTAAAAAAAATATGGACGAATGTACAAAGATAATATCAGGTTTATGTGGCAGAAAACTGAAGCATATTCCTTAAAGTGCAGTAAAGTGTAGATAGATGCTGGCTCCAGCAAGTCTTTGGATCCTTTCCAGTAGAAATTAAAAGTGCTATTGAAGGTACACTCTCGGTTCTGGAGGAAGTAAGATATACACTCAAGTGCTGCTCTTAACATGAGCAAATCGAAGACCTTAAAATATATTTTTAAAGAACCCCACAGTCGTATTTCTGATTGCCTGCAGGTGATTGCTTTTGCCTTTGCATATAGATGGAACACATTGATATGCAGACATTTGCGCATCTAATTAGCCTGTTTCCTGTTTTAATAATTGTTCCATCTCAGTGTTGAAACATTGTTAAGCATTCTTAATCAGCGCTTCACTTAGTGGGTTGATTCTAATTTTGTATTGTATGTTTGTTTTTCTGCTGCAGTTTCATTGGAAGTACAGATCACACCAACCCACGGTGAGATTAGTCTTGGAGAGTCCAAATTCTTTGTGTGTGAAGGTAAGTTTATCAAAATGTTCCAAGTTATATATATTTTAAGCTTTTTTAATAAACTGCACCTTAACAGTTCACCCACTTTTTAGACTGTTTTGCAAAAAATGAGTTTAAAGTGGTTAAACTAGACAAAACATAGCAGAGGTCTGTGTTTCTGTTGGAATCAGTTCATATTTATCCATGTGTTAGGTGTATGGATAAATATGCATGGATGTTTGTGGTACGAATACACAGTATTGCTTGATCAGCCACACTTCCTCTTCTGCAGGATTAAAGTGGACAACTACACCCCCCTTCATATTTTATGTTAAGTGGTTTTCCGGTTACTTGAATGTGTATCATACATTCATCAATCAGTCATCAATGAATGATGAGATTAAGTGTCCTTTTGTTTTTGGTTTGTTTGTTTAGCATCAAACCTTGAAAACATATAACATTTTCTGATGTCTTAGTTACTAGACACAGCTAAAATGCATAAACCACACGCTTCATTCCTTGCAGGAGCATGAACCACCTACAATGTACAGTCTGTGGGCAGTGGCTGACTTCTCTGATTTGAAATGTGTTACCCTATAGATACCTGTTTCTTATGTACTGCTCTGTTCTGTCTGTTGTCTTAGTTGTAGGCGTTGCCAAGCACATAGACTGGTTTGGACCAAGCGGGGACAGGATAGAGCCGAACAGACAAGACACAACAGTAACCCGTAACGATGAGTCATCTTCCACCCTCACGCTGTATAAAGCCGGGACGGAAAGTGCTGGGACATACAAGTGTGTCGCTACCAATGGAGACCAGCAAGCGGAGTCGACAGTCAAAGTGAAGATCTTCCGTAAGTTTCCCCCCACCGCCCCACCCCACAGTATACGGTACACACTCCAAATTACTGAGTGGTGTGAACACAGAAGAAAAAGAATCCTGCTCATTGAACTCATAGTATTTTATTGACTGCTCAAGGGCAACACATTATTCTTTCTTTTCAAGTGAGGATGGATTTTTCATCAGTTCAATAAACGGTCGGAAGACCATTAGAAGGCTGCTTAATGATCCTGTCTGTTGTGCAGTTCTTGTGAATAATGGATTTTATTTTCCATGAATGCCAAGCATCAGCAATTGTCCGTCAGAGATGAAATTATTTTCCAAACAGAACTTTTCTGTTATTTCAGGGCCTGTTTCAGGATGTTATTAGAAGTGGTCACCCATATTAACAGCAATGCACAATGTTGTGCACAGAAGTGTACAAAACATCACAACTTCCTGTGAATGAACATTTGTATAGTACCAGCAGCAGTTTGCATAGTTAGTTCAGTGCTACAGCTTGCAAGCCATATAAGAGATAACCTATAACTGCTTTTGCCCCATGCAGACGGCCAGTTTAACAGGAGCAGACTTTACATTTAAACTTTTACCGACCATTTCAAGAAATGAGCTGCGCATTACAGCTAAATGGCTTCATATGTTAAGCCTTGATGAGATAGCTCTATAGCTTTCCAGTTCGGAATCCAATTCTGTCACTTGTGTCCTGCTGAAGTCTGTCAGGTAGCAGTTCTGCTTCTTTCTAAAAAGCTTCCAGCAAATTCCATTAACCAGTCAATTTTAGAAATGGCTTGGCTAGATATTGCTTCAGTTCTGGTAACTTGAGCCAGGGGAGCTTGTTTAGGGTGATAATAAAATGAATGAGATTTTTGGTAAAAAATGTTAAGCATTCCTTCAGTTTGATCATTTTCAGTTGTGATTTATTAGCATAGACAGCACTACTTTTAAAGATAGTGTTTTACTAAAACATAGTGCCATAGCAGGGCAATCATAGAGAGTGAAAGCTTTAATGAACCTCGTTATGTCACTGAGTGAATATAGTGCTTTTCTTTTTTTATTCCAGAAAAAATCACCTTTCAAAACGCACCCTCACCCCAAGAGTTTACTGAAGGAGACAATGCCAACATTGTTTGTGATGTTGTTAGTTCACCTCCACCCACTGTCCTCTGGAAATATAAAGGAGCGAAAATACAGATGGAAAAAGATGGTAAGTTTATGAACAATGCAGAATTTATATTTCAGTTTGTTTTCAGTTGATTATAACACAGAACAACAAGGTGAACAAATTTCAGGATTAATGAGCAGGGAATAAGATGATTTCAGCCATACTGACCATTACTTCTCAGGATGTTATAGCTTGCTTTTTTATTGTTTATTTTGTTTGTTAGCCACGAGATTATGTTGATGGCTGCAGTTTGGTGAATCAAAATGTGAGATGTCCGCAACATTATCAAGATGTAACTCGGTGATATTGTAGTGTTGCACTTATGTTAACAGCCAAAATAAAACAAAAACAGATTATAAGGCAAAATGGAAACTGTAGTAAAAATGCACTACATAAATAAAAACACACAGCCAACGAAATATTTTATATTTATATATATATATATATGTATATATATTTATATATATATATATATATATATATATATATATATATATATATATATATATATATGCATATACAGATCCTGGTGTTTGAGTCATAAAATGAGTCATCCACTGCTTTTGTTGCCATTCTTCACCCTGTGCTTTGAAAGGGAAAAATTAATTTGATTTTGAATTTGAAAATACAATTGACTCTCTGTTATTCACCCTTGACACTGAGCAGTATAATAATGTGTACGGCAGTGTTATTGCTCACTGAAAAATAATAACATGCGCTTATGTGTGGGTTGCAATAGTATTTTTGATTATTATGTGACTACATTTATTCGGTTCACATTTTATCCCAGACTGAAGGAGTTCATGTGGGCTTTGCTTAGATTCTCTTCTGTTTTTCTGGAGCTCGTAAAATGATTGTTGGATATATGGCCTCAAATTTGATAGTTAAGGTAATATCAAATGAGCAATAAAATGACATTCCAGTTTTTGTCACCAAACATTTCAGTGACTAAGATGTTAGTGTTAAAATGCTTAAGTTAAACAAAGTCTTTATAGCTGAGTTGATTGAGATAGTTTTCTTTTTTGATGCCTTACTCACTTCTTTGCTAACAGCTGTTTATCATGTAGCATTTACTGCTGTTATTAACTTGCCAAATATGCATACCTGAAGATGTATTACCTTTTGCTTCCTTCCAGTTCGGTTTAAAGTACTGAACAACAATCACCTTCAAATCCGTGGCATAAAGAAGACTGATGAGGGCTTGTATACCTGCGAGGGTCGCCTGATGGCGCGCGGCGAGATTGATCTGCGTGTCATCAAGGTCGTTGTGAATGGTTAGCGACCCTCTCGTCCCCTCACGCTTTTTCCTCTTCCTTTTTGTTCTTGTCTGAATATTTTGTGTGTGGCAGGTGTCCCGTGATGCTTAAATAAGCTGTAGATCCTTAGAGGCGACCAGGCTCAACATCAATGTGGAAACAGTTGCCCAGAGCAACCGTGTATCAAAGATGTTTCATGCTAATGAAGTCTGTTTCCTGTAACTTCTGAGCCTAGCAAATGAGTGTGTCTAAAATAAGTATTTTGAATTTGTCACTGCTTCTGTTTCTGGTTTTCCTCTCACTTGCTCTCTCTTGCACTTGCACTCTTTATATCTAGAGCTATACTATATTCTGCATATGTGTCTGCCTATTTTATTTTTCCCTTTGTACCTTAGTGCTCCCGACAATCAGGATATGGCAGTCAGAGGTAAATGCTACAGCAGACGTTTTGCAGCCGGCTATCCTGACTTGTGCTGTTGATGGTTATCCTGAACCCATGGTGACCTGGACAAGGTAAACCTAATAAAACCAAGTACAGTAAATACCTTTTTGTTATTATCATTGTTGTTTTTTGGCATTTGCATCTTTGGACATTGATGTGATTTATACTCGTAGATCACTTTTTGCCTTCAGAGCTCAGTTTTGGTCCATACTGACATGATGGGGTCACACAGTTGCTGCAAATTGTGTCAGCTGTACATTTATGATGTGAATCTCTCATTCCATCACATCCTGAAGGTGTTCTGTTGAATTAAATTCTAGAGGACATTTTGGCACAGTGAACTCATTGTCATTTTCAAAAAACCCAACAACAACAGTTTGAGATGATCAGAGCTTTGTGACATGGTGTTATTCTGTAGGAAGCAGACATTAGAGGTTGGGTACACTGTGGTCATAAAGGGATGGACATTGTCAGCTATTCAGGTAGTTTGAGGTTTTTAAATAATACTCATCTGGTACTAAGCAGCCAAGTAAATATTACCCACATCTATTAGATCATCACCATCAGCCTAAACATTTCAGGAAGGATTCATGTTTTGTGTTGTTTACATCAATTTGTGGCTCTACCATCTTAATGCTGAAGCAATAAATAAGGCTCATCAGACCAGTCGACATTTTGGCAATCTTCTATTCTAGTGTCCTGTTCTTAGCTGGCCGGAGTGACACCCGGTGCGGCCTTCTGCTGCTGTGGCTCATCACTTGCTGCATTTATTGCCTCTGTCTTTTTAATTGGATTACTCTTACCTTTCTGTCAGCTTGAAGCAGTCCGACCATTCTTCTCTGGCGTCAACAAGGCACTTTCGCCCAACGAACTCCCACTCACTGGATATTTTCTTTTTTTCGGAGCATTGTTTGTAAACCCTAGAGTTGGTTGAGGGGGAAAATCCCAGATCAGCAGTTTCTGAAATAGTCACACCAGCCTGGTTAATACCAACAACCGTGCCACATTTGGAGTCACTTAAATCACCTTTCTTCACCATTCTGAGTTCAGTTTAAGTTGTTTAATCTTGTTGAAGTCTGTATGCTTAAATGTAGTGCGCTGGAGCCAGTGATTGACTATTTGGATAGTTGTACTAATGAACAGTTGAACAGATGTACCTAACAAAGTGGCAGGCAAGTGTAGGATGACTTGTAAAGATGACTTATTTTCTTAAGTTAGTTAGTTAGTTAATTTAAACCCTGTTAAAGTTTAAACAAATCAGTTAATCGAGTTTAATTTTATATAATTGCCGAACTTACCTAATAGCATAAGCAGCTACATCAGATTTTTGAGCTAAATGCTGACAAATGTCCACATCGACACCCTTGGATGCTGTGCTAACATCAGCTAATAAACATTAAACAAAAAGCAAAGTTGATAATTATGGAAGTGTCATCAGTTTTACATGTAGCAAGTTATTACGGTTAATTCTGGGGGGTTACATACGTGCATGTAAAAAAAAAAAATCTATGGTAATTCTTTTAATAATTATTGACGCATTTCATTCTGAACAAAAGTACATTTTTAACAGCAATCAAATACATATTTCTGTCTGAACTGCAGTGAATGCGGGAATAACCAACTGCCAGACCAACATTTCAATTCATAGAACCATTTCGTTAAAATCGCGGGTGTCGGCTCTGTAAAGGCAATTGTTGTAAACACCACAAATGACTTACACGTGGCGTCAGGAGAGATAAAAGCTGGCAGCAACAGACTAATGAGGCAGGGCTAATCAAAAATAATGAGCTGCATAGTTTGTATGTGTACTGACCAAATATCAGCTTGTATCATCTTGAAAATAAGTGAACATATTTTTTTCCATTGATCTTTTTTAACAAAAAATGACTAATTTCCAGTATAATTTGTATAATGTGTTAGAAGTGGCAACTGCACACTTTTCAACCCTTCCCCTATCACTAACCTGTAGTTCGAATAGCCCACTAAATATAGGCTGCTGGGTGCCTTGCTTTCAGAGAAAAGCTATATGATAATGCTTTATTGGATTGAGTTTCCCATCCAGTACTTGTCTAAAGACTTTAGCATGCAGTTATCTGAATAGTCAAACCCAGTCTCCATGAAAATATCTATACAGTAATGTGACAGGAATGCTACTGGCTCTGTGCACTACCTCAGACCAGCCTACAGGTCAAAGTAACTATTATGTGCATGCAGGGCACTCTAGGTTATTTGGGATACTCTACTAACTGATTTATTCATTGCAGTAGGATACTTAATCACAGGATATCAAAGGAGCATGTAAACAGTGAAACATGAAGACTAGCATGACAACAATAGCCACATTATTCTGTGCCTATCAATGGCTCCATTCAGAGCCATTGATAGGCTTCTGCTTTGTTAAACTGTTCCTGTTCATCTGTTAACTCGGCACAAAACTTAGATCCAGGGTCACAAAGAGCAGACAATTCAAGAGCCAAAAGTTGGCCTTTTTTTGTAATAATTTATACTCTACGAGGCTGGAATAAAAATAAATGAGATGTTTTTGTAGAATTGAATGTAAACAACAAATGTCAAAAGGAGTGCCAAAGAATGCCAAACAATATTATGCTTTTTTAACATTGGAATTTCACTTTGTAATTTGGTGATCATGAAACTACTATTGGTCTGTCTATAGATGTACATAACTAGATTTTCTTTAGATGGAAGGATGATGAAATTTGAAATCCTGGTAAAAGTAAATCTCTGAAAATGTTGCAGCTGAAGAAGAGTGCTTAAATTTGTGTGGATAAATGGATACAGGGTTTAACACTCGCCTTTTCTACAGGAACGAAGTGAACCTTGAGGCAGGAGAGAAGTACAGCTTTAATGAAGATGGCTCAGAAATGACGATAATGGATGTTACCAAACTGGATGAAGGAGAGTACACCTGCATTGCCAAGAACAAGGCTGGAGAAACTGAAAAGGAACTCAGTCTGAAAGTGTTTGGTAAGACAGATTGTTTTGTGTATTTACATGAACGAAAGTGGAATTATAAAATGCTCCAAGTGTGTGGGAATGAGGTATATGTGTATGTAGGTGGGAGAAGAACAATAGTACGGTTTTGTGTCTGTTTTCTTAGGCATTCAAAATACGGTGTGTCGGTGTGGGTTGTGATTGTTTCATGTTGGGATGGAGCCTAAGGATTTAGAGAGCAAGCCAAGTGGGATGAGCTCAGCTGAAATCTCTAAACTCCTTTTTTCCCCCTTTGTTTTTGCCCACTAGGTTTTCTTGTCACTTCAAAGTGACCATAATTTAAAGCCCAATTATAGTATCAGTGCCAGTCTTTTGGTACCTTATCAGTGAACTAGCCGAGGGAGTTTAGTTTTCAAATCAAGAGAAGTGGCAATAGCTCGATTCTTTAGAGTTAGTAAATGACTGTTGTATGTTGCCATCATTTAAGACATTATTTTGTGAAATATTTCCACAAAGCTCTGGTTTCTTTACTTCCGTTTAGCAAAAGCTACAATCCTGCGTTTTCTGTGGTGGCACAGGATCTTTCTTGGAGGAAGTTGTATGTAGTAACCCCAAAAAGTTGATTTGTTCATCTGGACGTAGCGTTTTCAGTGGGAGAACGTCCAGGTAAACAGTCTTCCTCACCTGGATGATCCATCAAAACATTGTATTTAGTAATGTGTCTGGATCAGTTGTGAGTATATTTTAGTAAGCCATCGTCAGTGATGCTCCAATACCAAGATTTACCATTTACAATGGGTAAACAAAGAGCAGAGCCTCCATTTTAATCCACTGGACCAAGAATTATGAATGTGTTTCAATGTAGACCGTGCCATTCATCTTAAAACAACAAAAACAGAAAAACAGGTGCGGGACAAAAAAAAAAAAGTCATTTTAATTACCTTGAACTTAAATAACTTGATTTTTTATTAGATGAAGCTGGAATCCAACCCAGTATTTACATCAGAAATTAATTATCTAGTAAATCTAATTATTCAGCCGTAACCTGACGGGGACAAAAGCAGGTGGCAGAAATTGACGACAAACATATGAATCAAACATATAAGAATTTGTTTTCTTGTGGATCGGATATTAGTTAGACACACTAAGTGTGCTTTTAGTGATAAATTTGTCAGTTATGTTCAGACTTTGTACCCTTCAGTATATTTCTTGACAGAATTTAATGACTGCATTTCAACATGTCAACATATTTAAGCATGAATTGTAATCAGAATACAATCAGTATGTCAGTAGCCTTTAAAATGTTCCTTTAAACTGCATTTAGTTCAGTGTTAAAGTCATTTCAGGCTAATTTTCACTCAAATATTCACATCATCTCTATGACAGACATCTTTTCATCAGTGAGATAGATTACACTGTGACAAATGAATGATGAATGATCAGTATATTATGTGTCTAAAGCTTTATACAAATACGGTTTATTTAAAGTATGATTGCTGCAGTAACATACAGTAAATGTTTTAGTGCAGGGGAATTGACTGACAACCTGACAGCTGCCTTAATGTCCACAGAGTCACAGAGTTTGAAAGATGTAACCATAGATTTTATTCTAAGCTGATAATAAATCACCGATTTTAAATCTGTGCATTTTACACACAGAAAATAATGAACTGATGAACTGGGATTTAAATATTTGTAAAAAGATAAATGCCCTAAATACTAAGAAAAGACTGCAGAGCTGCAGTCTGTTCTGGTATGCTCTTTAAAAGTGACTGAATGAGGAAATGAGATTAAGTGTCAGTCAGCTAGTTCAGATGTAGTGGGAGGGAGAAATCAGAGGGAATCTCAAAGTTTGTGGAAGAAAACTTGTCAGTGAGCAGGTTAGATTCATGGTGTCTGTTACTGGGTCACAGTCGATTTTTTCTTTTCTAGAACAGAAAAGCCAACGTTTCCCTCATCTCTTCGTTAACAGGCTCAGTTTTTTCCAAACCTGGCTTCTAGAGTAGATCCCTGGAAGCATTGTGTTAGCCACAAGGAGGACTAGTCAGGTTCTCTATATACTAAGGACAGATGCTTCAGTGCTTAGCTGAAGATACAGTAGACCATCCTTAGTGAAAAGAAATGAGATCATGTTGAAACACTGAGTGTTCACAAAAAACAACCTGCTTGACAAATGGCACAGATCATCGCACTGTGATTTCCATCTCATTCATTTCTTGCTAACATGTATAAAGATTTCTTTCAGTTCTTTAAAAAATGTGTGCACAGGTAAATTTACAACCTCCTTTTGGGAATTGCTGTATTCCCAGCTCTTAGGATTCTCATTCGTCAATTTTATTTAAAGTATGCAGCAATGCTAATAAAGGTAAAAATTAAAAGTTGATGCAACAATACATCTTTTTATCTTTTATGTTGTTTTAGTGTAACATTAAGAGGCGTGGGAGCACTGCAGTTTCAAATTCCTGTGTATGATCTGTACATATGGTTTTTGACAATGAGGCTGACTTTGACCTGACATTCTTTGGTTTATATCTTAGAGATAGTGTAGTTTCATCTTAAATTCTCTATCATATCTTTTGTCAACCTTGTGACATTTTCCATCTAGGTCAAGAAAAAGCAATTGCATATAAATTAATTATTTTAACTATTCAACCACTGCGCTAGCCTTGGGAGGTTGGGGGCTGGGTCATCAGCTAATACAACTAATCTGGGTCTTACAGCCTATAAAAGCTGGCCTCTGTCTCTCTTTCATCCACCTGGCATCAGCCGTCCTTTTAAAATGCTAGACATGTTATTTGTAAAGCTGTAAATCCACAGATGAACACTAATACGTGTGCCAGAACAGGTGCAAGGGTGAAATACAAGCAATAGAGGGCAAGCTACCCAATCCAATTTACTAACTACTCTCAACATTAGTCTTCAGGCAGATATTGGTCATGGCTACTTATGCACTGATTCCACCAGAGCCCCAAGCCTGTCCTTTCACCCATGTTCTCCACCCGAAAACAACACCCTTCTTGGGCTCCTTTTTATATCAGCTGTTTAATATAAAACTGAAGTGTACCTATACTAAATTACCAAAACCAGTCTAACTTTAGGGTATGCTTTTATGTGACATAAAAGCTTAAACTAAGAATCTTAGAAAATCAGTTTTACGAGCCTTTGGAAATTGGAATACATAGAATGATATTAGCCTAGCAAATAGCTCCTTAACATTTCTGAATGTAAAACCCATGTACCTAATGTTTTTATGATAAAGTATTGGAATGGATCAGGCTTTAAATAGCTCATGCAGTCTATTTAAAAAGCTATGATCTGAATCGTGCTGACTGCCTTTTGATAGTCGTGGCTGTAAGTACAAGTTCTTAAACGCTGCTTCTTTGTTCATTTAATAATTATCAGTTGAGATCATAGCAGTTAAAACCAAGTCGCAGTTGTTTTCTTAGGCGGCAGGTTACAAATTATATTTACGATCCTGTCTGGGGCTGCGCTTTTTCAGCATATTGCATAATCCATGCATTCATCCTTTTTGGAGCGGAATAGAAAAGATGGGAGCACGAAGTAATGCTCAACTGATTCGTAAACAGCACTTCCGTTTGCTCGGCTCATGTCACCGTTGCAGCACCCCGCTGCGCTTTCAGGTTAACTCGAGTGTAGTGTAACTTGACAGTTGTCTCCAATGTAAACAAAAATGAAAGCCGGCTCCTTTGAGATAGGCTAAATAAGTTATTACACAAATTACGTTTGGAGGCACACATGGTTATCACAGCGTAACTGCTGCTGGGACTGGGAAAGCTTAAATACAGGTTTACTGCCATAAAAATCCCCCTTACCTGTCAACTACTGATCCTCATCCCCTCTTTGAACTCATTTCAAATCTAGAGTTTCTCTTGTGCTTATAATACTCGTGCGGCTGTAACACCTGGCTGCCTTGTTATATGGAGCAGGTGTGATGACGTTGGGTTTTTGTTTTACAGTCAAACCTAACATCACATACATCATAAACCAGACTGCTACCGAGATGGAAGAACAGGTAACCCTGACTTGCGAGGCGTCGGGGGACCCAACTCCCACCATTACCTGGAGCTACGGAGGTCATGTCTTCACAGAAGGAGAGCAGGTAAAATGATTACAGGGAGGCGAGTGAACAGTAGTAGCAAGATACTTATGTATCCTAGGCACTCGATCCTGGTCCGTGAGTGCCTGTATGCATTTTTCCTTCTGGAGTTAATGAACTGCACCTGGTGCAAAGTAGTTTGATATAGTCTGTGTCCCAGTTGCATACTATAAATATATTCTAACCCCTATTTTTTTTAAAGTTTTTCCTATGTTATTAAGAGAAAATGACATAACAAAAAATTAGCGATGAATAAAACGAATAAGAAAAACGATAATGCCCGAAGACACCTATTTCCTTTACAGTTTGCAATTTTATCTTTATCTTTTAATGCATCTGTTCCTCTGTGTACAAAATGGAAAAAGTACATTGTTTTTTCACTATACCTTATTGTGGGTGATGTGAAATTGGGACACACTTAGGTCGTACCCACAAGGGAGCAACACAAACCTGCAGGACACCGGTGTCTCGAGGAGAGGAATTGAATATCTTTAACCTAAACTGAAGTGGTATATTGATTACTTGCAGGTGGGGGACTCAGCTTGCAGTTTCATTGCAGAATGCCCCCAACAAGGTTTATGCACTGCTAATTATTTACCCTAAATTAGCAGTTCCTTTGAGATGGCCCAGTGGATCTCCTGTAATTAGCTCAATTATAGTCAGTCAGTAATATGGAGTAGATTCAGATTTGACTTGAGATTTCTCAAATGCCACGAAGATCAGCAACATAAACCTAATTATAACATTCCCAGAAAAGTCACGATAATTAAACTTTGCCCGTTTTCTATTGTATTTGCTTGAACGAGCACTTGAACGTTCAAGTGTTTGTTTAGCACTTTCAATCACTATTTCCATTATTCTTCTCATGCCAGTGATTGAAAAGTTATTTTGATTTATATGAAATTGTTATTTGTCTATACTCTGCTGCCATCTTTTAAATTTGTTTTGGCTCTGCACTGGTCAAGAGCCAGCTTCTTACCCTCCATTACATCCTGATACTCCAGTTTGTTCTCTGGGGTCTTCTGCATTACTCCATGTGCAAACCATCAAAAGCAGTGAATACTTGATTTGTATTCTCATACATCTATGTCCCACCTGGCCTGACTCTCCAAGGCCTTGGTGTGTTGCTACAGTTGGGAGGTAATGAGGAGGAAAATGCTTGAGCCTAATGCTTCTAGCTCATAGAGAAATTCTTGAGCCAGTCCATTACATGCGCTACATTTTTTTCCTACAGGCACATCTAAACAGGATCTATCAGGTAGGAAAAATCCGCGTGGCACAGAAATGTAGTGGAGTAGTGTTGTAAAATTTGCCTCCAGATATGACAAAAACTCCCACTGAAATCAAATCATCCCTTTTTATTGAAAATTTCCCAGCTGCCTCTTGAAAAACCCCAAGGAATGATCTCATCAGAGTTCATGAAATTGATTTGACTGCCGCATGCTTTCCAAATATTGCCTGAAAACCTCAACTGTTCTCGGGATAGCAAGTGCGCAGAGCTTATCTCACGAGATCAGTTGAAAATTTGGTTAATAAGATAATAAAAGGGAAATGCCATTTCTGTGTCGCTTTTTCCTGATCATTTCACACTTTCAATCACAGCATGAGGTCGCTTGGATTCAAGCCCGGTTCAGTCTGTCTGTCATCTCCATCAGATTGTAGATTGTCTAACACTTATGTCAGTGTCACTTCAAAGTTTGAGGGTAAAAGTGCTCCACCTAAAGTCTATCTTTTGGGTATCAAACATTTGCACCCTGCAGCAAAGGTAAAACATGACTGAAACAGAATAATCATAGAACTGCAGGAAGAGATTTAATGGGCATGTTTTCAACAGTAAAAACAGGTCACTTTTGGAGTCCCTTGCAACTGAGCAGACTGCAGCAGCTGTTCACTGTGAAAGTAGAAGATTTCACAGCCACCTGTCAAACCACCAGATTGTTTGATATTTAAAAATATATTTTGAGTGGAGCCTCACTCACAAGTGCTAAACACACTGCCACCATATGACGCACATCATGACGGTCCCCCACCCCTTTTTTTTGTACCTACACAGATTGACGTACATGAATACACCACATAGTAACGATTCTTACTTCTGTCCTATTACCCAGTGTTGAGCAAAATTTTGCTTTGTAGAATAAATTTCCATCGGCTTCCACTTTTGTCAATGACAGGTCAGCTTGTATTGTGGTCTTGAGGCTTACATCCCACAGTTTGACCACAGTCATGCTATACTGTAGCAGTGTAGATTGACTCTACAGGTGCAGGGCAGAATAAATAAACAACACACATAGGAAACAATGGGCTATAATAGGCATTACCCACAAATTTTGCACTGTGTAGTTGTTGACATGACACATGTCGTGATGGCCAGCTGCGCAATGGTGGCAGTGTGTTTTGGGGTGCCGCCTATGGTATGCTTTTATATGTGGTGTCTGTTCACAGCCGTCTTCAAAGAAATGATTAGCAGCCTTACCGAATCACGTAGATGCATACTGGTTAGATTTTCCCTCGTAGTTGTGATTCTGAGCAGGGGAAATCATTTCTATGGTGGGCTTTCAATGAATGGGAAACGGCTGCTAATTGTTTAATTGTCTTGTTTTATTTGTTCATCCGATGTCCATCCGCCACGCTATCTGTAATCATCACAACAGCTGCATTTCATCTAGGATGAGTGTGACAAATGACATGACATTCATTTGGGGTGAACACGGTGAATTGAAAAAGGATGTAAAGGGAAGCATTTTTCTGTTAATAATGTGAGATTTTTGTATTTGTCAGAAAACCGGTACAGATGTAGATCTGTGGTGGTGATGAAAGGACAGAATTAATTAGCAGTTTATTCTAATGTGTTTTCAGCTCCTCGGCTCCCTAGTTTATCTGCTGATTTCATTTCTTTTTTTCTTTCTTTTTTAAAATCATTACTCATATCAGATTTTTATGCAAAACGAATGCAGTTTAGTTTATACAAATAAGGCTTCTGATCACCTTTGCTTCACAGTATGACAATGACAATACACAACACAGCTAAACAATTAGATAGTGCTTCAGTTTACTACTTTTCATCTGAGTGGAGCTATAACTGTTCATAGTTCAATGCTCAGATTGATTTTAATAAGAAAAAGATACTTATTTTGAAGAAATAAAAACAGCCTCAGAAACCAATTATGGGAAGACATTTCTACATGTTTATTGTTTTCTTTAAAGTTTGAGTACACTGAAAACCCTTAAAAAGCATGTCTTACAGGGTTATTAAAGATGCAGATTAAACAGATGAGGCTTGTGTTTATGTTGAATGCCACCTTCCAAAACAGTGTCTTACCCTGAGGTATCGGATTGTTAGAGAATCTTTGCAAAGCCGACATTTCTGAAAACATAAAAAACCATGTCCATGTTTATTCGTGTGGCATTTTTGCCTGCTAACTGCCACATCTGGATCACTGTGACAACATGGATCTTATTAAATGGATGTGTCTATTACATGACCTGCATGCCCTACGCAACCAAGGTGGTCTATGTGAAGGCTGAAGCATTTTGAGCTAGATCAGCTATTCATTGTGTTCTCACAATCTTTGTCTGGCTTTGTTTGAATTTGTTCCCAGTCTACTGTGGTCTTGGGTTTTAAAGGTTAACGTAAAGAGAGACTAATTCATTCTGAACAACTCCCTACTCAAAGTCTAAAGTGTTGGCACACAAAAGCATTGTTCGTTAACCGCGCGCGAGTAAGGGGGAACACAATGTGAGGATTGAGGAAGATTACTGTATCGCACAATAGAGAACTGTAGTATTGTACATGAAAAAGACAGAATAAAAGGAGTATGTTCAAAAAGTCTTGTGGGTGTATTCCCGCTTAGTTGTGCTTCAAATTCAAATTGGAGCTCATCAGGGGATGGTTTTGTTTTTGTTTATACAGCTATTAAAGTTAAGTGTTTATATATTTATTTGAAAACTTTCATCAATTTTACATTTGGTATTTGTTTCCTTCAGCCCTTTGAATGCATTCGCTCAAGTCGCTGTAGATAAGTGTGTCGGTTTAATAACTGAAAATGTAAATGGACTATTTATCCATGCTTTGTACATTATCTACATAATGAATATTTTGCTTATTTGAATACATATTAAATGTTGTGCTCCATGCAGACTTTCAAGCAGAATTTATTGGAAAATATCCTGGACTACACAGAAGGAAGTTGCAGGGAAATATGAGTAATTATAAAACCTAAAAGCACATTCAAGTTTGTAATTGATTGGGTATCAGCATTTTATAGTGTTTCAAGTGTGTCTCTTTTTTGTAAGGAGATAAATCTGTATTAAAAGACCTTCTCTGTCTAAAATTTGTAGTCTCAAATAGAGGTTTCCAACATTAAAAGCTAAAAAAAAAAAATGGTGTTAAATTAAAAACCAAAACAATGAGATGCTTTGTTATTTAATGTTTTGTGTCAGCAGTGCAGGCAGAGCATCTGAAACAGGCGTACTTCAAGTGTTGCATGCTAATGCAAAGAGAGCACTGTTTTCTCCAAACACAAAAGGCTACTCATTTACAGCATGCTGGCTGGCTCAGTAGTGATGTGATGCAAGAATGTCTTCACTAACTAAAATGCTTGTCCATTTTCTGTGATGTACTGCAAAGGTTCTGAGGCTCAGCATTTAATGACAAGGAAGGAAACTAAACTGAGAATATGCATAATCATGACTTTTCATCCGGGGTTCACTCAGTAAATGAAGCAGTTCTTTATATTTATGTGTTTGTGTTAGTATGTCTGCTTTTTTATCCTCTTTGAACTGACATCCAATTCATGTCAGAACAAAGAGCGGGGCTAATTCTCCATGGAAGGGAGGAACAATAGGCTGGAAAAATGATAAGTCCCAAGGGAGCCATCACCATATTGTTCTTCGCGTTTGCTCGGAGAAGTGATTCTGTTACGGCGTCTTCTGTTGTGCACGCATGCATCCGCCGCTGTTCATTGTCCTTTTGTCTTAAACAAACACCTGTCACAGATATGACAGCAATACTTGTCAGCTCACTTACTGCAGAGGCAGCGCCGCAGACGAGGATGTGAATGAGGTGGTTATGTTCCACACTGTTAGGTTATGTTTTAATTGGGCTACTGCTCTTTCTCAGTACTGATTTGCAGCCAACTGCTCCTTGTAATGATGTAGGGTGCACAGTGTATTTTATTGTGCCAGTAGGGGAGTTAAACTGCTCTTAAGAAAGGGCTGAATTTATATTCATGCAGTAAGCTTTGGACATGACTCTTCTAATAAGAATTTTATTGCCTCTTCTTTCTACCTTCGGTATTGGCTTTATTTTTCACCGCTGAGGAGGATTAACATTCATCAGTGATATAACTACTTAACCATTATAAAACAAGATGAATTCAACCACACCATATGTCCTTTTGCAGTGATTGTGAGGGGACAATATAGGGGTGATTTTTAGATGTGAACATTGATGGTTTGAGTCACTTTGTTTGCCCTACAGTGATACCACCATTTGCTTTCATTTATTTGACTTTTCTTGCATTTGCGCCTGATGAAATTGCTGTTTCTCATTTTCCTTGTTAAGCTTCAAAATTGTTTCACTGCGTAGGCCATCACATCTCATTGTCATGCTTAACATTTTCCTCAGCATCATAAAATCCACACAGCATGCCGTCCAAAAAAGCTTTGTTTTGTAAAGTCGGGCTTTGCAGTCTCTTGTGATTTAATGTGGCATGATGTCTGCCATGTTACTTAGGTGTGACGTTTTATGTGCTTTGGTGTAAAATTAATTCTTTATTTCATTCGATGTGTTACTGACCAACATGTCGATGATAATCACTTGTTTATCTAGAGAAAGGTGATTTTTTTCTTCTTCCTGTATTAGACTGTAACGTGGTCATTTTCTAAAATGTATGTGCATATATTTGCTATTATGCCGGAATAGCTAAAAAACAGTATTCTGAATATTTAAATGTAGTATTGTTTTGGTCAGTTAGTACAGCTTCAGTGGATCCATTCTTATAACACAAAAAAACGGAATATTTTAAAAGTCCACATCTAACAAGGAGAAAGCCATTATATTTTTATAGCTTAGAAAGTTCAGTATTCATCATGCAAATCACATTTCCTGGCTGTTTTAAGGCTATTTTTGAGTACAATCAAAGCATATCAGTGACAAAGGAGGAAAAGACAGAACTTCATAGTGTAAGTAACAATGAGCAGAACATTGGACTTTCAAAATGACTTAAAAAGGCCACCTGTAGGCTGAGATTTATTTCCAGGTCTCACATGGTGTGGAGGATGAGCTGTAGCAAATTGCTTATTTGAACCTCCTTCATTGCTTATTGAGATATCAAGCAAGTGTTGTTAGAGGGCTTGATTGACTAGGGTACTAACTTGCTTCTCGATCTTGGGAGGGCTTTTTTATATTCATAGATAAAGAGTAAATTCCATTCTTTTGGGCTCACATTATTGCTTCAGCCTTCAGAAATGGATTGTGAGGCGATAATTCCTCTATTACCCAAGGAGACATTACTCTGTTGTTACAGCGTACCAGACTCACCTCTTCCTGATGAACCAATAACCTTATTATCACAAAGCATTTGTGCTATCATGATGCCAAAAGACTTACTTCACGTACAGGCAGGCACAGACTGTAAACATTCCCACAAAATTTCCCTTTCAAACGAAACTCCTGTCCTCCTAAAATAGGCTTCCCTTGAGAGAACATCTAAAGCATACATCTCGTTATGTCTGCAGACTCTTAATTTAGTAAATTCAGACATTCAGCTCAGGTACTTTAGATGCATAAAAAAATAAACTGGTCATTTAACTGGGATGCAGTGTGCAACATCCCAGCTTTGACAGGGTGAGGATTGCTTTCTAAGAATTGCTCTGCCTTTTTGTTTTTTCGTCTCTCTGTCTTCTACAGGCATCATGGACTCGGCCTGAGCAACACAAGGTATTCTAAATGCATGACTTTTTCTTACACCCATCCATCTTTCATGTCAGGGGAATCTAGTCCAATTCTGGATGGATGCAGATCAACATTCTTGATCAAATAAGGTCGGGGAGAGCATAAGCTCTGAGAAGCAGTAGCAAAACAGGACAGTGCAAGTCTGTGTTTCTTTGCTCGCCGTGTTTCTTAGATTTCTTAACAAATCACAGCCTATTTCAGTCTTTTTTTCTTGTCTTTCTCCTGACCTTTTACCTGTCATGCCTGGACATCAGCAAAAGCATTTTATTACACGCATGACAGTTACAGTTATACCATGTGATCAACTTGTCTTCTGCAGAAATAGATTTTGTTCCTCAGATCTCTCTGTCCCCCCACCCACACATCCTGTCCACCGCTAAATCTTAATTATAACTTCAGAGTATACTTTTGACATTAGTGTATACAGTAGTTTAATTTGAACATGGCTAAATATGTATGTAGGAGGAAATAAAAGCTGCCTTTGTGCAGCAACAGAGTATGAGAACAAGCGACTGTTTCTGAAAGAAAGCGAAAATTGGCAGTAAGTGAAAGAGCTGCCCACATAAGCTTTTCTCCAATATACAGCACTTCCCTATAGAATGTGTTTTACATACGAGAAAAATGGTGACAAAAAGAATGGATCCAGACTCTTGAAGAGAAGTGATCGCTCACACAAAGCAGTGCCTTGTTGATCAGCCCATCTCTGTTTTAGGAGCAAGATCCGATATTAGGGTTGCCATTTCTATTTTTACTTCAGTACTATTTAACAAGATATGAATGTGTATTCTTAGACCATTCGGTTCCCTAAATAGCCACGCTGTTTTATTTTTACATTGCAGGAAGCACTGGACATCAAGAGAATTGGTCTTTTCCTTTTACTCCTTCTGCTAATAGGTTTAAGGAGGGGTGTTTCTAACAGTCGGCCTTAATTATTCGGTCGTGACAGCTGTTGGTATTTTTTTCATTACGATTGTCAGCTGATACGCATTCATTAATAGCACCTGCAGAAAGTGTGGAATAAAAAATCTCACCCACCTCACCACAGGAGGGGAGGAAGAGCCTTTCTCATCAGGCACATGCTGACAGTAATTGCTCAGTTTGTGTATAACTATGATTTACACATGGATGCACTTGGATTTTTGTGCATCTGCAATACTAAGCTGTTGAATTTGTGAATTGGAACACTTTTATCTTGAAAATCTGAGCAAAATGAATCGTTCTGAACATTTACATTAATGATCTGCTGATTATATTTAAATTAGGCAACCCCAAAAAGCTCAAACAGCGTATCCTAGTTGCTTGCGTTTTCCATTTTTTTTTAAAAGACTGATGATCTCAGCAAGTTCCACTGCTGAACACATGCATTACTTAAAAAGAGTTATGCCTCCCTTTTTTAATATATATAAGAGGAGTATTTTAGTTAAATGTGGGCACTCATATCTGTGCAGCATATTTGTGGTTTCAGGTCACAAATGGAACGGTTTACATTAATGGAAAAGGCAATCACTTTGAATTACTCACTTCACATTTTCACTCACTTCACATAATTATATTGTTTTAAAAGTTCACCTGTGCTCTGAATTGATAAGTGCACATCTCTCAAAGACACCCCATTATGAATTGCACAGTGGGGGTGGGGGGGTGGGGGGGTGAGGGTGAGGAGCCATGTTTGTTGCAAAGGCGTAGGAAGCTTAGTGTTCATTTGACAAGCCTCAGAAGGGAAGGTGATTTTGTACTGTGGGCTGTTTAATATTTGGTGAGACACGAGTTTAACATGTCTTCAATGCAATCTCACTTTTATGCCCTGATGCTCCCTCTGTGTCTCTTCTGTTGGTACAGCAGAAGAATCTGTGGGAGAGCTCTGCTGTCAGCTTGGTTTTATTACAGGAGCGCACACGCGAAAGTCTTCATTTTCTCATAGACGTGCGAAATGGTTTTATGCCTTTTTACGCAAGGAGCACAAAATTCAGCACGGATGTTTCCAGTAGACAGCAACTCCGGTGCACTATGAATTTATACTGAAAATATATTGTTATAAAAAGTGCATGAATCACAATATTAAGTTGCGTGAAGGCATACATTTTCTTTGCTAAATAACAATAATCATGATGGATTTCATATAGGAAACGAGAGGCTGTAGCTCTGGAGAAACTGCTCATACTTTATCATAAAATAATGACACAAAAAAGGTTTCCATATTGGAGTCAACTCACTTACTATGACACATAGCTGTGCATAGTGTGGCATGTTGCACAGACGCAGGACTCAGAAACAGAACCACAGGGGTCGAGTGAGAATGCTTCCTGCACGGGGTCACAATACAAGGGTAGCGTGTTATGTAAGTGTCTCCCTGGTCCTGCTACCCGCTATGCATAATGAATGCCCCAGACATGCTTTGTCTATTGAAATTGAATACAAACTAACAAGGGTTTCTCTTACATGGCTGCCCAGGCTGGGCCCTAATTCAATATGTGTAAAAGCATTCGGCTATTGTTTTGCCTGTAGCTTGGATCAAAGCCATGAAAGCAACCAAAAGGGAAGCTCAAATATTCAGCCCTGCAGCACCTTGTTAAAGGAATAATTCACAAAAATGCTGCATCTTACTGTGTAAGAGCTTTGTGCTAAAGCCCCAAATCCACAGAGTTTGTGAATAATGCTTAATTATGCTAGATATTACAGATATGTTCAGTAAAAACATCTGTCACAAGACAATAATGTCCAGAGTTTGTTCGAAATATTGTAATAACATAACAGGAAAATGTATCGTTGAAAGGGGAAATTCAGCCTGTCTGAAACTTTACACTCTGCAGTTAAGTGTCACATGGCAACAACAACCACAACAACACAAAGTTGTTGACCCTGTTGGGAAGCTACTCATGTCAGGATGCTGTAACACCGCATATCAAGTTAATGAAACCAGGTTTAGAGAGGGAAGTGCATTTACACATCTCATTAGCCAGCTGTCTGTTATTATTTGAGTGGCTTCAGATGCTTTGTGACTTGGCGTGTGCTTCCTCTTCCTCACTGACACTGGAGCTGGATATAGGTTCAGAGAGTTCCTCAACCTAATACAGTCCACAACACCACAACATTTTATTTTTAAGTAATTAACTTAAAGAAATAAAATGTTGTGGATTGACACTAAATCCAGTGTCTTTAGTGTAAAAGTGCAAGCGCCACACGTAAGGTAATGCATCAGCATATTTCACAAGTAAGCCCTGTGTGTGAAAAGCCCTAGATGGTTTCTAATGCCTTCTGACATCAATTATTGAAAAGCTCCTCTGCACTGTCAACTGGGCCCTTATGTCTCTGCAGCTTTACAGAACAGTCTGTGCTTGTTTCATTCTTTCAGTTTCTGTTCTTTTCTGTAAAAGTGGACTTTAAATACTTTTTTTCAAGGTCACGTGTTTCTGCATAATTGTATTCTTTATGTAAATGTGCATAATATCTATTTATAAGAACTGATCTAACTAATTTCTTTTACTAAACAAAGCCATTTTTAACTTCCATTTAGAGCCCGGATGGAAACGTAGTGGTGAGGAGTCACGCTCGTGTGTCCTCCCTCACCCTGAAGTATGTCAAGTATACAGATGCTGGTCAGTACCTCTGCACAGCACACAGCGTCATCGGAGAGGATTATCAAACAGCATATATGGAGGTCCGCTGTAAGTGTTTCCCTCTGTCTTTATACAAGTGTTTAGCCCTACAAAATGAGTACACTCATGCACTAGTCATTAAAAAAAATAGCACTGCAAGTCACTATGACTATTTATAACTGAACTGTTAAATAACACCTGAAATGGATTGACAGGTTGTATCCGTTTTTATTTCCTAGATACTCCTAAGATAAATGGTACTGTGGCAGTGTATACCTGGGAGGGGAATCCTGCCAATATCAGCTGTGAGGTCAAAGCTCATCCCAGTGATGTCTCTATTGTGTGGCTGAGAGACGGGTTGCAGCTCCCCAACTCAAACACCACCAACATTAAGATCTTCAGGACTCCCTCAGCCAGCTTCCTGCAGGTACGAACACCCGTGTCACACCATGACTTAATCCCTCTTTCTATCTCTCTAATGAATGTACATATACACACAGTGTGCACAAACACACACTCTGAACCCCATGTGTCATCAAGATTTCATGAGCACAGACTTGAAGTGTAGGGTTTTCTTTCAGCTTCATTGTTGGGAAAAAAAAATCTCATGAATAATTCAGCAGCAGGAGAGCTCACAGCAACAAATAAAAATAGGCTACTCTAATGGACAAACAAAAAGGTCACCTTCAGTGTTTGACACACAAGTTAGTTCATCTGTTTTGGTACACTGCCCTTCGTATATTTACTGCTTTATTCCCCCCCCCCCTCCAGATAACCCCCGAGTCTGAAAATGACTTTGGAAGCTATAACTGCACTGCTTCAAATGAGATGGGCACAGAGTCCAAGGAGTTCCTGCTCATTCAGGCTGGTCAGTGGCAATGCTGTGATTCAAAATCCATTCTTACTTTGCATTTATAGTGTTTGTGCCAAGATTTTCAGCATAATTAAAATTTGAAAACAAAAAACAAGCAGCCTTATATGTGATCGTGATTCAGTAACAGCTTAAAAATGATGAGTAGGTAAATTTCATTAGATCACATAGTAGTTTTTGTTTCAGGTTTTTTAAGGCTTCGGGAACAGA
This sequence comes from Maylandia zebra, assembly GCF_041146795.1. Classification (NCBI taxonomy): domain Eukaryota; kingdom Metazoa; phylum Chordata; class Actinopteri; order Cichliformes; family Cichlidae; genus Maylandia; species Maylandia zebra. The sequence goes on from NC_135180.1 coordinate 27,660,982, forward strand.
TTTTATTTATTTTTTTGTTATCCATGATCAAATCGCATTAGACCAAAACATCCACCATGACGTGAGATTACACAGATCAGTGTTTGTATCGATGGCTGATAAATTGATTAAGATGAAAAGAATGTGTAACCTACATGATAATGTAATGTTCCCTCTGGTTATTCTACAACTAAACTTTACCTCAACCTCTCACCACTAACATTGCACTGTTTGCAGTATAAAGTAAAAGACTTTTTTATATTAAGGTATAGCATTTTATTGTAACATGGACCTACACCATAGACTTCCCAGACAAATGTACCATTAGGCAAATGGAACAGAGAGCAGAGAGATAATGCCACTCTTAAGCCACAATCAGAAGTGAATTAATTGAAAACACTACATTGTTCACTCAGAGCCGAACATGGGCAACCACAGTAATTACAGTGTGCCTTTTAATTTAGAAGATCAAAGTGATGCAATACAAAACTACTCACACTAGAGTTTGTGAGTTCAGAACAGCCACCATTATTCAGATGTGGACAATCACAGTAGGTTAAATACTTTTAAATAATGTAATTTTCTCTTAAATAAGCCTTTCATTGCTGGCTGAAACAAAGTAAACCTTTTTTAACAAAGGCAGACTGTAAATGAAGAACTAATTGTCTAATCATTGTGTACATCACAGGATGGATCCTTTTTTATTTTCTAAACTTTAATCAAAGTACAATTACAGAAGTCTTTGAACTAGCTTTTGCATATTCTTCAGTTTTAATATTCACTTTAAATTTAAAGATTAAGCTTTGCTTAACTCACTGCAAGGTCTTTGAATCTATGAAATCTCCTTTTCCAATTTAAAGTTTTATCAAACTCAACAGTCTCTCAGAACTTTTGGTCTTTTCAAACATCCAACCAGGCACTTACTGTTTTTTTTAGTGGTTTTCTTTCTGGAGTTATCATCTTTAGGGCTGACTTGGGAATGGTTTGTTCTTGAATCTGTTGGTCATAAGGAGCTTTTAAATGTTTTTTCCTGCCTTTTATTTTCTGAAACGATGTCAGTAGTGTACAGAATTCAGTAGAAGAGAACCAGACTTACTGTCACGATAAATCACAGATTTCTTACGAAGATGAAGCGGTTTTTAGATGCACTGTGGGGTCATTAGGAGCCGTGGGCTCATTCTGTTACTCTGATATAGCAATGGAGTCTGACAATGCTGGTGTGCTGCAATCTTAAAGTTTTTATTGTAACTGCACTGATTTTTTCCCCCTCACAGAGGTTCCGTCAACTCCATCCATCGTGGAGGTGAGGCCATTCTCCACCACAGCACTGATCCAGTTTCAGGAGCCTGAATCCACTGGAGGCGTTCCTGTCCTCAAATATAGAGCTCAGTGGAGGATGCGTGGCAGAGGCAGCTGGGTGCAGAAAGTCTATGAAGTCCAAGATGGTAATAACACAGAAACATGATTGTGATGTTTGTTTGTTCTTTAATGTCTAACTACATTTTTTTTAAAATATCCAAGTACAATTCAAATAGATAGAAATACATATTAATGTTAAAAATGTTAATTAGATTTTTCACATTTTGTTAAATCATATCAGTAAAGATGACCTGTATTAAAGGAAGGAAGGTTTGCATTCAGCAGCTTTTTGTTTTATAACCAAAGCGATTAAAAGGCTGTGTGAACGTGATTTCTTTTCGTTTTGACAAATATGTCCATATATGCACTAAAACGTAATTTAGAGTTGTTGATACCCTCGACACAGAAACATGGCTTGGTCATGAAGTCACAAAAGGGAGAGCAGCCAAACTAGGTCATGTATGACAAAATAAATTTGGATCCCTACAGTTGTTTGGACACATACTGTAAGACGTTGAAAATATTTATTTAAATAAAAACAACAGCCTTATATGGCCTCATTATTATTTTGATATCACAGATCAGGATAAAAGAGTCCATTTCTGACTGTGTTGTACTAGATTGGGCTGGCATATTAGTGCCATAGCACAAACTGATGCACAAGAATCAACTGCTATCAGCCAAATCTATTAAATTTAGGTATGAGAAAGTCAGCAAACATTAGAATAGATGACTTGTAGTTCACACTTTGTCTAGCTTTATGCTGACCACTGCCAGCAAAACTGAAGAAAAAGCACCAGCTGTCAGTCTCACGCAGTCCTGGTTTAGATGTCTCACGTGAAACTCAATTATATCGTCTGGAACACCCTCATGTCTGCACTTACAGCCTTGTTTTTTGTTACAGATACAGCAGTGGGTCCTGCACAGTGAAGGCAGGAAAGTCTTTCGTGTTTCCTGTAGAAACATGATAATTCAAAATGGTGAAATCATGAAATTAAGGTCAGACTAGGAAAACTGACCAACTCACAGTACAGACATAGCAAAGACTAAACAGTGCACATCTCTGCCCTGTACAGTGTGGTCGGACAGAGTTTTAAGAGCAGTGGTAACAATGACTCCTTTCCTCTGGTGTTTGTTTCCCCTAAATGTCTCCTACAAAGTAAAATACAAAAGTTAATGATTATTTCTAAGAAATAGGTATGAATTTAGTTTTTTTGTTTTAACCTACAAGTCACCCCTTTAGAAAGGAATTGAACACGGAAGTGTACATAAAAGCAATATAATTTATATAAAAAGCTTGATCAAAAGCAATCATCATCCCAAAAGGGATCATTACATTTAAGATGACAGTGCAACATATAAAACAGCTGTCACTGTTTGTCTAGTTTTAGACCAACTCTAAATATATTCATCAGTTTTTCAAACATTGTTGGAATGAAATGCGAATTGAGCTAATCGGTGTTTGCTTGGGCAGCAACGAATTATGCATATATTGTTGGAACAGGAGATCTGTTTGTTTTAGTGCTCACCAAAATGATCATGGTGTTCTGCTGTTGTAACAGGCTCCATCGGTGAGGTAACAGTCACAGGCCTGAAGCCAGACACGAGCTACGAAGTGAAGTTGTCAGCCGTCAACGGCAAGGGTGAAGGTGAAAGCTGCAACGCTGCGTTCTTGAAGACGGAGCCTGTTCGTAAGTGGCACATGTTACAGTTTACAGCATGCTGTAATGCTTTTAGTATACCTCTCTGACCTCTTGTCTCCACAAACATATTACCTTCAGTCTCTCTATAAAAACTCGCTGAAGAGTTGGTCCTAAGACTGTTTGGATGATGCCACAAAAGCTTTCACCTGTCTCCTTTCATTCCATGTATGTCTTTTTAAAACCGCTTTTCCGTCTCTACGAAGCAGCTCTCTGACCTTCTTGCTTTTATTTGATTTTTCTAGTTCATGAAATACTTCTGCCATAACCAAATCTTTAAAGCCAGATTGCTTGTTTTTACATATGGAATTAAATACTGATTTCATCACATAGGTATCATTTAGAGCCATCTGCACAGTTGCTTCAGATATCCTGTTTTAAAGCCATGTTTCAAGCCCATCATGTCATTATATTGACTTGCAAACCCTGAAGTGTGATTTCATCCTTCTGTAGAAGCCAGCATGCAGTGAAACCTCAACACATTAGTTAGTTTTTAGCGCCCTCTGTTGTTTGGCAATAGATGTTTTTTGAGGGAGTGCTGGTATGATTTATATATTGTCTGTGTACTGATCATCTCTCCTTCTATTTTATCATTCTTAATCATTGATTTTTTTTATCCATTTGCTCTTCTGTCTGTTGTATTCATCAGGCCACACTTACAACAGTAAGTGATTCATTTAAAATGCATTAATTAAAAACATTAAAAAGATAGCTTTATAGTTGTGTATATATATTGCTATTGAATTATGTTGTTATTGAATGGCAAAGGCGAAAGTTGGACTTAAACCCCTTCTCTCTTTTTTTTTTAGAACTAAGATCATAATTAAAGGCCAGATCATTAACATTTAGTCATAGTAATTGATAAAACTGAACAAATGTCATATAGGTTTGCTGAAATATCAAATGCGATAGAGGTTTGCTGAAATATTTACATAAAATACTGTCAGAAGAACATCACTTCAAGCTACCTTTTTAGACCGTAAAGTGGCCTTTCATTTTCATGGAGGCTGGCTCTGTCTCCCTACTTTAAATGTGGCAATCATTTCCTAAAATGATTTGTTTTTCTTCCTTTCTGGAGCCATCTGACAGAAATGTGTCTTCCTGATTTCTTCAGTGAAGTGTTATTAGAGATTCAGGTGGTCATTTGTGCAGACAAGTGATTCTGATTGCCTTTCTTCTCTTTTATGTCCCTAGACGGCATTTTTCATTTTTTCACTGAAGACACAGGTTTGTTCTGTAGTGGGGATAATAGAAGATTAGTTTTTACTGCTGTAGCTGTTTCTTACCCAACAGGATAACCCATCACCCCTACTGATTAGCAGTGTTTGTAATCCCGCTTAAGTATTTCAAAAGGTGTATCGTTTTCGAGAAACTGTGACCTATAATGTCATGGCCATCAATGCAAACTCCTCCGTCTGTAACATAGACCGATTAGGTTTTTAATTTTACTTGCATCCCATGAGTTTACAGCTGATTTATCCCATTAGTATTAATATAATTTTGATGTGCAGCATGTGAATTAATTGGCTTAATGCAAGTATGAGGAATCCGAGCCAAATCTCTGCATTTCAAAAGCTGCACATTTTCTCTCTGGCTTCAGCTGTTTGGTGTAGTTTGGGAATGTTTACACTCGGATTAGGCCCATCAGCAGTGATTAATCAGTTAGCTGCAAATTGTCGAGAGCATAAAGCTGCTAGATGTCTTCTGCACTTTTCTCATTTAGAATCCAAACAGAGGAATCCCTGTGCAGTTTGTCAGCATGTGGAGCTGTGATTTATTATTTATCAGTATTGGTTTGTCTTTGGGTCACTTCAGTTTTCTATCCTCAACCTGTACCTGTGTTTTGTTGTCTGTTATGCCTTTCATGCTCTTCCTCCTCTTTCAACCACTCACATGTGTCATTTTATGTCTCTGCGACTGTTATTTGGCTTGCATGTTGCTGATGATTCCCTCCACTCTGCAGAAGGTAACTTTCTGTTGCAGATTCCTGACTGACGATTCCTAACTTGAACTAAAGAATTCAGCAGATAAAACAGCACATAGTTTGCTTCTGCGGTCGTGTAACACATTAATCAGTCATCTAGACATTTGCCTGAGCAAGATAAATGTAAACGTAGAGAACGAGAATGTATTTATTGTTTAAATAACAGTCAGCAGTGTTTACTGTTAGCTTCACTTACATAGTATTGATAGCCTGTCACCTGAGGGATGTTACCATTCTTACTTATAGGATGTGTTGCTATAAATCAAGTGTAATAAACATAGTCAGTATCTTCCAGCCATCCCACAAAATACTCATCCTTGCAGCAGGCTTGCTGGTATATATTTTCTATATTTTCTTAATCTTATTTAACCTGAGGCTTAAACAGCTTAGACTTTATCTAATCCTGAATGTTAACCACTGTGCACATCTTTCTTGTTACCTGTTTGTAAGTGCATTAACCTTTAGAGCTTCAATAATTTGTTGATTAATCAAATATCTGAGACAAAACAAATCAGCAGCCACGTTCAGTGTTCCAGCTCATCAAATTTGAATGTTTTCTGAGATTTCTGACAGTAAACTGAAATTTAGAGTTTAGACAAGATATTTGACTTTACCTTATACTTTGGAAACTTGTGACAGACACTTATGAATACAAACCATTCCTGAAATGTATTTAGACTGTTAGTTACCAGAAATACAGGATTAATTGTTTACTTCTCCATCAGCTCATAGCTGATGATTCGGCTCCACTTAGTAACCCTGGATGAAACACTAGAATATTTTTAGGTCACTGAAATCAGTCTGTAGTTCTATTTTAAGCAATTGGAAAAATGATATATGTGTACTGTGGCAGAACTCAATAGTTTAGGTTGTAAAACAAACAAAGGACGTCCAGTTTTCAATTACATATCAGGTAGCCTTTATGTGATGCTAATGCATAAATTCAGAGGTTTCATTTGATGCAGAACATTTTAATTTTTTAATCTATCTGGAAAGAGAGTTTCAACTGCCCCCCAGGACCTCCACCCTGTCAGCAATGGACACAAAAAGATGTCAGAAAAATTAATTTGAATAAATTTAAATTATATTGACTACATTTATATTAGACTTAATTGGTGTTTGTTATGTAATCAGTGTTTAATAGATAAATGATTACAGGTTTAAGACAGACAAGACATATGTTAGTATAATTCTGTGCGATTTCCATGCCAGTAGGTACAACTATACAACAATTAAAGACAAACCCTGTTATTGTGCTGGAACTTGGCAATCTTATATACGTATTCTTAGTTAATGATAAATAACTCTTTAGCCTGATGCCTGGTGCGATGTCCATCTGCCAATTGATGTCACTCAGCAACAGCAGCAACACACAGCAACTCTGATGAAACAGATAAGCATGCGGCTGTGTGTCATTCACTAATTAGTAACACAAGCCACCCTTAGGAGAGCGTTTAAGGGAGGTTAAGTGACCTAAAAGGTCAACAATAAGGAGAGCATCCAAGATCAAACTTTGGACTGAAAGTTTTCTTTTTCCTTTATTTCAAAATGGAAAAGTGGACTGACAGAGCTGCCTCTTTCAAAGAAATAACCCTCTAGCTCGCTGCACCTCTTGAAATGAGCCATTAAATGACCTCCATCTTGCTCCTGTGTCCCTGTAGGGAATCCTAATCCTCCTAAACTTGAAGGAGCACTTCAACGTAAAGGCAACTCCCTCAGAGTGAGCTGGATCAAGCAGGATGATGGCGGCTCTCCCATCTTACATTATCTTATCCGTTATAAACCAGTGAGTATGAGGATTAAAGAGCAATTGCTCCTTCTCAACTAAGGCACCTGCTTTGATAACTGATTTAATCATTTAAGTAAAACGATGAAATATTCTCTGAACATTTACTGCTTTACATAGTCTTAAGATTGCTTTTTTTGTGGGTTTTAGAATATCATGTGCGTTTTACGCTATTTTATATGCCAAAAATTTGATCAGTAACTCTTGATCGAGAATTTAATCGTCAGTGAAAGCAGTAATTTAGTTGCAGCGGTAATAATGATTCTACCAAATCCTTGTAGTTTCAAAAGCACTGCAAAAAATTTTTAATTCTGTGATTTTCAAGCTGTTGTTAGGGCTGAAATTGTTATTTAATACCTGGTTTGTTGACAGAAAATAGAAAAACTTCTCATATTCTCATAATGAATGAATTATGTTTTGGCCAAACAGACACAAATTTTGATTGCTCCGAGCTCTTACAGGTGTTTTTGGAGCAATTTGAAAACATGCTTAAAAATTTCACCTTCACAAGACCAAATAAAGTTTCAACCCTGAATGCATGCACTGTATTTATCTGTGTCTCCTTAGGTGCAGTCTTCAGAGTGGAAACCAGAAATCCGGCTGCCCAGTGTCAGTGATCACATAGTTCTCAGTGGGTTAGAGTGGGACACAGAGTACAACATCTATGTGGTGGCAGAGAATCAGAAGGGCAAGTCTCAGCCAGCAACCATGTCCTTCAGGACTTCGTCAGAGCCAGAGGCCATCCCAGGTAGCGTACCTGCCCCCGGTCACTCACACTAATGTGGAACTAAACAGCCAGAAACCTGAGGAGCCAAACTCAAACCTGAAAACCAGAGCAGCTTGTTCTATTTTTAAATCTGGAGCGCTGACGGGTGAATGACAACTAAATAAATCTATAGAAAAAATAAATAGATTTCGTGGACGGCGGTGAGCCAAAAATGATTTTCCGGCTGAATTTTCTCACTTTAAAGTTTTGACAGCCCTCACTAAATGAGCTTGAGTTTGTGCTTGCAGATCTGGCACACACACTCACACAGAGGATAAAATGATCTCCTCTGAATGTCTGTAGCTTTGTTTACCGTTAATGTGGATAGTTTGTCTCTGTCTGGTTGGAGCTTTTAAAATGACCCTCAGTAACCGCTGATTAACACGTATGTTGAATTCTTAACTGCAGCTGAAGGTTCTTTACTAACCGTGCCGAAACCTACACAGCCTGTCAAATTCTCTTTAGGTGATAGACACACTTGAGTACCTCACTGAAACATCACAGCAGGCCATTATGTTTCCTCTCACTTTTTTCCTAATTCATTCTCCAAACTAAAGCATTTTCCACTCACCCACCACTGAGTCACCATCTAGTCGACATGGTGTAGTTTTCCTCTTTTGTGCTGTGCTTTTGCTTTGATGTGTTGCTGTTTTTTCCCCTTTTTCAATACAAGAAATCAGTTTCTTCGTCTTTTTTTTTCCACTTTTGGTTTTCAGACCTGACACATTTTCACTTTCTCTCTTCCTCTGTTTTCCCCGCCCTTCTCTTTTTCTCCCCCTCTTTGTTCCGTTTCATTTCTCCCCCTCTTCCTTTATTATCTTTCCCCCTTCTCTCTTTATCCCCTCTTTCTCTCTCAATGTTCCTGCTCTCTTGCCTGGTCCTGGACATTGGTGTGGTGGACCACGTGAACATTTTCGTCCCGACCTGTGTGCATTTTGGTGTGGTCTGGGTTGTGCTGTCCCCACCCACAGCCACTCAGGGCTGCTCATCTGTAACATACACTTTGGTATCACTCATCATGTCCCTCATCACTGTTCTCCTGCTCTCATAGTTTTCGTGAGGAAATTCACACCATTACTGTAGAGGAGAGCTTGCCTTCTCTCTGGCTGTCTTTCTGGACACTTTCACTCACTTACAACAGACTTTGTCCATGACAGATGTGTCTCTGTTATGGGTGAGGAAAAGAGTGCTGTGTTGTTTCAGAACAGACCAGACAGACATGTTGAACCAAAGGCAGTGGAAATCCTCCACCTCCCACAGTTTCATACTGCTCAGCATTAGCACTGCTAGTCATCAGCACTAGACAAGAGAGACAGAGAAGAGTGCCAGTTTACAGTGATGAACAATAGTAGATTTTTTTCAAGTAGCATTAGAACAGAGTGAAGGCTGACTGCTGGACCTGTGTGTTTACATAAGCACTGTATTATATTGTTTAATAGCTCACAAAATTCTGCATAATGTAAAGGTTTGTAATATTAACGTTTACACAATTAAGGTCATAAAATGGGGAAACAATTGTTTATATTGGCACAGACTGACAAGCCACCTAAAGAATGATCAAACAACAACTTATTTTTATGCGGACTACTAAGATAAATGTCCAGATATTCCTCCAGCATGTAATGTTTCGCAAGTGTCATCAGCAATAGTCATTTTTATACGTACGTAATTGGGATGCTTTACTCAGATGTATAGATCTTGTTTACATGTTAATTACCTGCAGAGTTAAATGTATATTTTAGAGTAATTTCTGCTAAATCAAAGTTGATATTACCCAAACAGTGACAATACATCACTGCTTTTAAATCTGGGAAAAGCCTGACATTCATTTTCTGTGCACAGATTATTCCACATGTCTGGGTAACTAGCAGCACACTGTATGCTTTGGTTTGCTCTTCTTTCTACTACCAAATAAATGGGTTGAATATATATTTATACTTTTCGTTTTTTTATGCACAGCTTCATGCATATCAAATCTTCAGTATGCCTCATAATTAGAAATGAAGTCATATAAATAATTAAAGTCTGACAGCACAGTCGATACAAACGACACACAGCATCTAAAGTTGTGCTGAGCCATCTAGAACCTATCAGTGCTCATAGCAGGTGAGTTGTTTCTGTTTTATGGAAGTATTTGTGGTTACAGTAACACGTCAGCACTTTATTTAGTTGTTCATGGTTTCTGTAAAAGTGTGTCCTGCTACGTTAGTTCAGCGCCCTCCTTTTCTCATCTCTTGTGTGGCAGATTTAAGTGAAGAGTCTCCGCTCTCCATGGGCATCATGCTCTGGGCAGGAATCCTCGTTGTAGTATTTATACTCCTGCTCCTGGCTGTGGATGTCACCTGTTACTTTGTTAACAAATGTGGCCTCATCATGTGTCTCTGCGGCAAGTCAGGCACAGGGACCAAAGGGCACAACTTAGAGGAGGGCAAGGCAGCCTTCATGTGAGTATCAGACTGTATATTTACATACATGTTGTCTGGGTCTTTTAAACTGATGTATTTGATGGCACACATATGATGTCTAATTTATGTTCAAAGTTAAAAATGTGGAACCAGAGAGATTGTTTCAACTCAGCGTATGCATATCTTCATTTTAAGATTGGATCAGATGATTGGATCTCTTACATGTGTAATGTGAGATGGTTATATACAACTTTGCACCAAACAACAACAGGACTGAGCAACTAGCTAGTGGAAAAGGTAGACTGTATATAAAAGACTAATGTAGCTTTTGGTTTTTAAAAGCAAAGCCAACATTGATTCAAGTGCTTTAAATCTGCGTTATTTCCAGTAGCCTGAGGATAAGTGATCTGTTACTAAAAAGTCTTTGTAGAGGCAAATGGGAAAACTTTTGGCTCTTATTCTTTGTGACCTCAGTCAACAGTTTTACTTTAAGGTTTTGTTACTTCTTTTACAAAAGGGTGGTTTCAGGGTGACTGTGTCCAGATTTTCTGTAATGTCTATGGGTGAGCATAGAGGAGATAAAGACACATCAGGAGTTGGTGCAGAATAAAACGGCTAAACGCAGAGTTAATATTGGATGTAACAGTCAGACAACCTGACACAAGCACTCTCACCATATCAGCTTTATAAAGTGATTATTAGGGCTGTGTCAGATCATATCATAATGCCATTGCTATAGCAACGCATGCTTATGTTCCCTAGTATGCTCAACAAAAAGACAAACCAAGTCATGTCAGACAGCCAAAGCCACCTCTGCCTCGAATAAACATTTAGCTCAAAATGCGCTACTTCAACATCCTCCAGCAAAGCACTTTGCAAAATGGTTAAGGTACACACAACAAACTTGTTTCATTACTTCAGGTAAAAATGCAGGGAATCATGCAGGGAGAAGATACAAGCAGCTGGTGATGTACGCCACAGTCACTATTTAAAGTCTGTATAACAGGAAGAGCAAGTGGTGGATAGAAATGACTGATGTGGTTACATATTGTACCTAACTTACAAAATCCCAGATAGAAAAGAATTTTCAGTTTTGTTGTAAGCAGGTCTGTGGGTAATAAGAAAGACAAAATTAAGAAGATTCTTTGTAGAAATGTGATGTGTTTGAGGGTTTTATTTATCTTCCAATTTACCTTTTGTTTGCGTTTTAAATAAGCCGACCTCAGCTTAGAATAACTGGCCTTCCCACATTTCCCAGAAGGCCTTTCAGGAATGAACTCTGAAGATTACTTAGAATTTTAGCTGAAGGTTTTATTTTATTTTTGGGCTGCTATATCTAGATATATCAAGGGAAGCTTGTGTAATTAAACAATAACTGAGATTGCCTCTTGAGCAAAATAAACATGTATTACAATGTCTAACCAGGCAGTATCTGAAGTACAGCAAGAATACATGAATCAATAAAATGATTCAAGCGCAGCACTGAATGGATGCTTTCATGTGTACAAAACGGCAGTCGTTTTGAATCATTCTGAGTAAGATGTTGCATTACGTATTGGATTGTTACATTTCATGAGTGCGGTTCCACGAAAGCACAGCCAGATGGATGACTTGACGTTACTTTGTAAGCTTGAAAATAGATGATCACTGTGGGCCGTCTGCTGCTTTTGAATCATCCTTTCTTACTGCCCGCTTGGCCAAAAACAACAGCTTAGCAAGACTGTCTGTGTCTTACAGGAAAGATGAGTCCAAAGAGCCAATAGTGGAAGTCAGAACAGAGGATGAGTGCTCAGCCAATCATAACGCAGCAGGACCCGTAGAGCCGAATGAAACCACACCTCTCACAGAGCCAGAGTAAGTAAACGCTGACACACGGCAAACGGCCTTTTTACCGCTCTGAGCTGTTGTACACTGCACTCCACTTTAAAGAATAATGAATTTATTCAACAGGATATAATTTGACGCTTTACATTATTGAAAAAGTTGAGGTCATTCTTGAGTGGAGTCCATTGGACTGTGTTGCTTTTCTGTTTTTATTCCCTAACCAGAGGGATTGGTGTATTTTGTGTTTATTCTCCAGCCTTTGGAGATTTTTTCTGTCTCATTGTATGAAGGTTGAAGCAATACCAGTCAAATAAACACAAAGGCTTTAGTCCTCTAGAGTGTGGTCAACTCATGAAGCCATTTGACAATTTCAGCAAGCCATCTCATATCAGCAGTCTGGAAAAAAGTAGATTATGCAGTATGAGATTGCCACTGGTACTGTTTAACCCTAATAGGTGGTTCTTTGTGGTGCTGTAGTTTCCTGCAGGAAGGCTGGTGCCTTTTTTTACTACAGTAGTTTTCCTAGTCAGTGTACTCCATGTTGGTGTGTGTATGGGATGTATCCTTTGATGTCCACTCACAGCATGATGCCCTCTTTTTCTTCTTCTTTCTTTTTCTCACTAGGCTTAAATGTTGCTGTATTTTGTGTTTCTTTTAGTTGCTTTGTCTATGTTTGTGTGAATTTCTAAAGCCAACTAATCCCTCTGCATGCTCTCGTGCGGGCCACCCCTCCTCTTGTCACAGTCACCCTGGTGTCTAGTCTGTGTGTCTCTGTTCTCTCCCTGCTCTCTCAGGAAGGCGGCTTACACTGCTGCTCTGGCACTGGACACCCTCTCCTCCGTAGCCACCAACTCTGACACAGCCACTGCAACAATTGATCCCGCTCAGGACAGCCCCTCTAGTGAAACCACTACCCTCACTTGTAGCCTGTCCACCCCAGCCAACGAACCCTCACCCACCCCTGTCCTGGCTCCGGCCCCGACTCCAGAATCGAACACGGCCCCGCCGCCCCCCCTCGTCTCCACAGCTGCTGTTGAAGCTAAAATGGCCCCGCTAATAGAACAGAGAGGAAGAGATGCCCCAGAAGAACAGGAGAAATTAAACACTCCTCCTTGCACCCCCGAACAGATCAAACCTCAAAAATCTGGGACGCCAATACCACCGAAGCGTAGACACTCTCCTAAACTTGCTGCTCTGAATGCTAAAAGTAGCCCCCCTGTTTCTCCTCTGGCTGTCTCTCCTGTATCTTCCTCTCCCACTTTAGACAACAGGAAACCTGCTCCAAGCCCACCAGTCACTAAACCTCCCACACAGCCAAACACTGTAGCCTTAAATCCAGAGCCACCAGTACAAACTGCCTCATGTCTAGCAACTACTGCCCCTGCACCAGACCCAGATTCAAAACCTACAGCCCCAGATTCCAGTGGGCGTAGCCTTACTGCCTTTAACAAAGACAAAACTGTTGATCAAACTGTTGACAGTACCACGCCCACTGCCAGAGTTGCTACTACTAGTTCACCTGCAGTGATCCACGGTGTTTCTGAAGACCTGGATGCTGTAAACCCTGGTTCTCTAGTTTCAGGCATTCCCTCACCTTTACCTGTTACTCCTATTCCTTCCAATCCTGTCCCTGTGAATCTTGAGGCGTTGCCATTGAACAACCTTCTTATATCAGCGTCAGACACATATGACTTACTGACCCCTGACATGGAGCCCAAAAATGCAGATTTAGACTTAGAGATGATAAACGGGACAGAAAGACCCTCCATGCCCCCCGCAGATCTCATTAGCTTAGACAGCCCACCAGCTGCCCCCTCTCTACCCAATGGAGACGAAGCAGACCCCCCCTCAGGCCCAGTTCTACAGCCATCAGAGACTCTGGCCAAGACTGCTCCTCCTGTCAACGATGAGTACGGCTCCCTCTAGAGGTTTATCTGTGTGTGTGAGTGTGTGTGTGTGCGTGAGTGCGTGTGTGTAACTTGTATACCCATTCATTCACCACCGCATCTTGCCATTGACCACACAATATATAAAATATTGTAATGGTAAATTGTGGTAATGATAATAAGATAGTTATTAGTACAATGTTGTGGATAGAGAAGTGATACGATGCTTTTGTTTTGTTTGTGACCGTTCTCCATTGTGGGGTCTCTATCTTTGCAACATTCACCACAAACGTAGTTAAATCCCTTTCAAGACAAGAAGCTCGTTACATAAATATGGAAATTTGACATGCCATTCATAAGTCTAGGTGTGTTCCTGGTGAGTGACTTAAACAGAGACAATAAAATCATTCTCACGAACAGGTCAGAAAACTAATAAATGAGGTTAAACACTGTGCACATGAAATACTGCGTATGGTTAAGTCATTTCAAACCATTATTCAAATTCTTCAGTGAGTAGATTTTATCTTAAATGTCACTGAAAAGCCATTGTGTTACATCTTTGATTGCACACGTCATGCTAGTTTGCTCAGGGAGGTGGAGCTAGCACCGGCAGTTTTCTCACATTGTGGGTGAATGTCTACACACCACTTGTGGTGATCAAGTGGGTTTTACCCAGTTTACTCTGACACGGCTTACATACAGTCATTCACTGTCTAGATCACTGGTCTGCAGGGTGTCTTATGCCCAACTACATACCATTCTGGACACAACAGTTAACTGGCATTGTAAATTATCCAAATATAAATAATTAGTTCAGTGAGTTAGTATTGCTGGAGCCAACTAGCGAGGGCCACAGCTCTTAAACATCTGTTGAACTAGTTTTGCACACTGTTAGTTACCATGACAACACGACATCCCTAACCGAGCCTCATACGATTCCTGTAAAAAGAACCCAACTGGTTAAGCCAGTGTTGAGCTGTTGAGGTGAGTCTTCATGTATCAACATAATAGTTAAAATCAAATTTATAGTAAACTGAATATTTTTTAGGTTTTGAAGAATTTAGGAAGTGATGAAATAACCTTTAGCGTTAGGAAACTTTGGCCTTTTACAGGAGGAATAAATAATCAAGAAAATAAATACGAGTGAATGGAGTGATGCAGCCTTAAAAATGCTGTAAACAGATCTTCTGTCTTTCTCAGTGTGCTTTCATGCCGTGCCGTCTTATTGATGTCTCCGTGGTTCTTAAAACTTCTTCTGGCATGCTTCCCTTCAGAAGTGAAGAAAGCTCATGCCCCACATCCCACAATTTTTTGCAATCGCTGAAAATAAAATCAGCTTTAATTTGCAAAATAACAGCCAGTAAAGTCATTATTGTTCAACAGCAATTGTATTAAGTTGCAGAAAAAAGAAACGCTTAAATCCAACTTATACGTTGTAAAATCAGTCACTGATTATGTCTGTCAGGAGAACAAAAAAAACACGACTTTCCATCTCTACTGTTCAACTACTCGAGTACCTGAGCGTTGCTCTCATGTCTGAATAAAGTCACAATAAGCAGTTAAGTAAAAGCCATCACTTTAACAGCAGTGTTACATGTCTGCAATGGACCTTTGTTAATCACCACAATGTTTAGTTCTCACTAATTCTGCAGCTTCTAACTGTGGTGTTTCTGTGCTCTGAGCAACTAGAAACTGTGCTAATTGCTTTAAAGATGAAAATGGACATCACATACCACAAGCCCAGGGCTAATTTCTCGTCCTACCATTGTCTCTCTGTAGTAGAACTAAAGCAATTAATAGCTAATATTTGCTGTTTCAGTTTAGGCATGCTAGTCGTTACAGGACGAGGTGTATGGGTATGCCATTATCTGTTTATTTTATCTGACTGTTGTCAAGGTGGTGAAGAGGTATGTAAGAAGATATCTAAATACAGTGTCTTCTTACATATTGGGTGAAGATGTCATTGAGAATAAATGGTTTAAACTGTTCAAACAAAGTGTTGTTTGTTCAGATATTTTCTGTTGTCTTGCGTGAGACGTCCCGATTTCTAATTTTGAACTTTGTCTCTTTCCCATTGCAGGAAGATTTTTTCTGATGAGAAGGGCAAACTTGAGGAGGGAGGCTTACCAAACACCCTGATCTCTGCAGAACACAACAGTGTCATACAGACAAATACAGCCGAGAGCAAAGCATGATGGGCCGGGGACATCCCAGCCCTATCCAAAACATTTTGCAGCAGCAGCATCGAGCAAGAAACACTGCAGGAGTTTTTGGTTTCCAGTGCCCTTATCTCCACTCTCAAAACAACACGCGTGTCGATTGGTTAGAGCGCACTTTGACTGTGCTTTCATTTCTGCTCTCATTCATGAAATGTTTACTACACCCAAGGAGTTTATCTGTAGGTCATAAGAGATTTATTTTATTTTTTTATTATTATTTTATTTAACCAGTCAGGAAGATTAAGAACAATCTCTAATTATACAGATCACTTATACATGCATATATATATATATAAAAAATTAGACTCTACTTTCTATTGTGCTTATAGTTTGGACTGCAATTGCGCAAAAGTATTGGATTCTTATGAGAAATGTAAAGGTAAAAAAACAACTGACTATAGAAATTATTTTTCTTATTTTCATGTTCTAATGTTCAAATGTAAACGTTTTTTTCAGCATTTTTTTAAGTTTGACTTCTTTTGTGGCCTAGTCTCATTAAATAGCTTGTTCTGCATGTCTGACCTGCAATTGGTTGTGAAGTTTTGTTTACAAGGTTTACTGTTTCACTTCGTCTGCTACGGGGATGTTTAATCACGCGCAGATATATGCTGGCATTGATTAAACATACACTCGAGTTCGGCCTTTGGATTATAGCCATTTTTTATGGTTATATGAAATCCAGGATTAACCCACAGCCAGCTGCAGGGGGGAAAGAGGCTGAGAGAATCCCACAAGTACATGATGTGCATGATTTGATCAGATTTACACCATTTCTGGATCAAATTTATTCAGTCTGTCACTGCCTTACCAGATTGGTAGTTAAAATATTCATTAATAAAATGTATTTGATTTAGAGAAAAACAAAAAGGCGACTCCTTGAACGCTAACAGTCACAGACCAAACAAACAAACAAACAAACAAACAGGAGGCAGCACAGCTGCTGATTCTCAGCCGCTGGTTGAAGAACTGTGGATCAAGCGAATGTCTTGTGATCTCGAGCTAAATTTGTTTGTTTGGGGGACGACTATGAGAGCTGTAGTTCTTCCTCCCATTTACGCAGATCAAAGGTCTGGCTTCATAGTTTTGAGTTGTGCATTTGAAGCAAAAAAAAAAAAAACATTTAAAAAAGGAAATTTAAAAAAGCATTTTTTGTACTATTTAAAAACTACAAAGATTTATTTTCTGTTCCTGCCTGCAAGCTTGTGCACTGTGCCTGTGTGTCAATAGATTGTCTTGTCATCAGTTTCTATGATAATCTGCATAGCTTCGTTGTGAGAAATTTAGCCTATTCTTTTTATTTGATGTGTTATTAGAAGAAAAAGTACGATAAATGGACTAATGTGGTCATTATAACACGTGTAGTGTATGAAACTGTCCGTCTCTGGTCACAGCACCATATTATCGCCAGCTGTAGTGAAGGAAGGCGTTTCAAGCCTCGGCATGAATTCAGTCAGTACATCATAACGTATAACTACAAGGCAGATAGACATGCCCGTGTTTGTATGGGGGCAAATAGTGCTCATATTGATTTAATGAGTGTTACCTTTGGGGCTTGCTCTGGAATAATTATACACATTGCTTTTATTTTTTATTTTTTCCCCCAGTTGTTATTCAAGTGTTCTGTAATGTGATCTCTGAAATTCTTTTTTTTTTTTTAAGTTTTTGTCTTTTTGTACAAAAATCACTCACCAAGAGCGACTGCTTGACGATACCATTGGCAGGAAGCAAGGTGGTCCACCTAAGACAGATGATCATACTTTTTTTTGTACCATCACAAAAATCAGATACAGTTTTAAAGCAGGAATAAAAGAAGATCTTTACTCTCCTTGTACTCCAGTGCTGTCACCAGACCACTTTGCTCTCTCGCCTCTGGATGCTCCTTTTGGTTTTATTGGGTCAAACTCAGAAAATATCTGTTGTGTACAGTCTGAGTGCTAACCCATTTACAAAATAAAATGGTTTCCAAATCTAATTTCGTCCTGTCCCATTTTGTCATTACTTTTATTCACTTTTCCGTTCTTATTTTTCCAGCACAACTTGAATCCGGAACGTGCAGTGACAGATTTCTAACAGTAGATGGCAGAAAGCACCCACTTTTCGGAACCCCTCTTGGTTTCGCCATGTCATAGAAACACAGGACGATTTAGAAAGGTTATAGTGCAAACAGGTTATGTTAGCGCTGGAAGTCCCTCGGGCTAATGCTTCGGATAGATGGGGGAACAAGTAAACACGTGTTACGTAACGCACGCTTGTGCAGGAATAAAGTTAGTACTTCCAGTCTGGAGTGTTGGACAAAACTATGTACCAGTGAGGGCTTGATATTTTCGGCTCCCCTCAGTACCTCTGATGTGACATGAACCAGTGTTGTGTCAGAGTGTCAACAACCACAGTGACCCGGTATGGCATCCAGTTTCAGGAGCCACACCGACCCACTGTCCCCTCTTAGGCAGTTTCATCCCCCCTCCGCCTCCCCGGTGTGCCCTGTGCGCACGAACCAGGCTGATGCGTAAACGCACTGAATTAATCAGAGTGTGCTTCTTATTTCAGGCAAACAAACTAGTCCTCCGCCTGTAGCCTGTCACTAGTTCTGAAACGCTGTAGATGTTTCTGACCGCAGCCTTGATGGAGAGCCGAGGAGCAGAGGGCGATCACACCGAGCCGTGACGTCGGCCCGGCGATGATTTGCAGCCGGTAAAGTCAGCAACTAGCAGCCTTGTGGAGACAGGAAGTTAGACGGTGGGATCTTCAAAGTAAAACTGCAAGTACTCAGTGCAAAAGTGATTTTTATTTATTTTCTATAGAAAGATTTCATTATATTCATGCAGGGTTACGGAAATCACGTTGAGCGCCCTTTAGAGAGACCAAACCTCAACCTGCTGTCAAACTTATTTTAATCAAGCTGTGCGTACGACAAAGACACACCGTTTACTTCTCACCGTGTCTGAAGTAACCCATTTCTTTATTCATGCCACAAGCTGACATACTTTCATACTTACTTTATTCCCAGTCCCGCTGGCCAATAAAAATTCAGTTCATTTAACCTGTAATCTACGTCATCTGCATTTGTATAAGCCACCAGCAGGACCATTTAAAAGTTGCAGCTGGTCCAGGTGAATAAAATCATATGTTAATATATGGAATTTAGGAGGTATGCAGGGCCGTAAATAGAATGGCATTTCCAGCTCAAATGTATAGGAGTGTAGATATTTCTGAGACTTCCAAGGTAAAATCATACACAGTTAAATAGGCATTGGATGGATTTTTTTTTACCCCCATCTATCGTTGTCTCATATTTTACCTTTGAAAGAGAGAGATGCACAGGAAAAGCACAAAAGGATGGTAAAGGATTACTTAATCAAAACTCCTCAATCAGATGCAAATTAGGAGCGCTGGGGAAACATGTTGCATATCTTAAAGCACTAAATCACCAGGATGCAACGGATTCAGTGGCCTAAACACAAGAGCATATTTGCAGGCCAGTTTTTCACTTCATTTACTGAAATACTAAAAACTAAAGTACACCGGTTTACAAGTTGGGTAACCTTGTAGCTGGCAAAAATGAAAAAGAAGCAAAGCCTCATAAGAATCGCATTCTTTCTTTGTCTTCAAATACAAAATGATATTCTCTACGTCTGTTCCAAAATATTTGCATTATCTACATAAAATACACAAGTGTAACCATTACTCTCTGTCTACCTTTGTTTCCACGTGAAGGCTTAGAGTTAAACCCAGTAATTTGTGTAAAATAGGCTACATCATTTAATACTGATCAAAATATGTTGATGTGTGTGTCAGTATTTAGGTGAATAAAATGCACAGAATATTTGTGAATAATCAAATCTAACTAAACTTCATAATTTCCTTCATGTAGTGCCGTTTTTCCAGGAGTGTCATTTTGCAACGATCTACAAAGACGTGAATACTGTAGTATCGTTATAACGATTTTGACTCACGTGCTTTCTGCACGCATTTCGATCACTTTGCCCCTCTTATTGTGATCATAGTGTTGGTTCTGGAAACAATTTAGTTCTTGAGTTAGTTACAGCATGTTGGAAACAATGTATTAACACCACACAGTCACTACGTTTGTAATTATAACCTGATAATAACAGTCAGTTGGATCAACAGTTATTAATCACATCGCTCAGGCCGTCGTTTTATTTTGAAAATTCTCCTCGGCAGTCTCGCTTTCCCCTGCTGGTTTGACTGTCGTGGCTGGGTGATGATTTGCTTACTTGGAGCAGGACTGAGTTTGGAGCGGGTACTGTGAAATGTGTAAGCATGATACTGCCTGGATAATCAGCGGAGGACATTAGGAGACGGAGGTAAGAACAGCTCTGACAGCCGCCACTCTTTATTCTTTCCACTGTTGATTTCTGTCAGGTGATTCAGCTCCGATGAACTACTTTTGAGACCTCCTCATCTTAATTATTAACACTGAACAATAATGTCAGCTTTGCGGCTCCTTGATATAATTTCGATTCGCAGCAACCATGTGGAAATCCACTTAAGTTTAGTCCGCGCACTGCTTTAGGATTTTCCAAACTTGAATGAGCTCAGACTGTATCGCACACTGTTCACGCCACTGTGATGCACTCTGGACTATTTTAGACAAATTGGGTCTTTTATTTTCGAACCCGTCGCGTCCCCTTAAATGAAAAGCGCGCAGGGAGGCTTAATTTGTCGCAATGTGTTTGGATAATCAGGTGGATTTGTGCGTCTGCACCTGATGCGCTCTGATGTTGCGGTTAGTTGAGGATGCAGCCCGTCAGCATCACTCGAGGTGATGAGTGGTCCGACTACACAAAACATCAAACAGGGATTATTCAGACACTCATTCAGCCGTTTGGATGTATAGAAAAAATCCATGCATGCGCGGATTGCGCTTTATTTGCGTGCTTTGCCAGTTTGGTAACTTACTCAGGTTTTTCTTTTTCTTTTCTTTTCTTTCTTTCTTTTTTTTTTAAGCAGAGCGCTTAATTGTAACACATCTAATCATGAACGTGCGCCGCCTAAATGAACTAATCAGCCCTTGAAGGGCTTTGTTAATAGCAGGCCTACCTGTTGAAGGAATGGATGAATGTGTGAGGAGCTTGATAAATTGAACCGTCACCTCTCAGTATGCAGACGTTATTACAGCGACGTGACCGCTCTCAGTGAAACCTCAGACTAATCACCTGCAGTGGAAACTGTTGCTTTGCGCTCATCGACCTGTTGTCTCCCTTTGGTATTTTTTAAATGCATGTAGGGTGCATCAAATAAAATAATTAAAGAAATCACATAGGGGGGTCGAGGGTTTGCTTTTCACTTTATATAATATTCATTAATATCATTTTAAGTTGCTTTTGACTGGTGTGTTCCCTGGAGTATAATCATCTGCCTTTTGCATCATACTGTACGTGAAATGGGCTCTAACAGTCTTCCATCTTCATTCCTCCACCCCAAAACGCAGACCTACAGCGAACTGAAAGCAAAGCAGGCAGGACAGCCACACCTCATGCGTGGGCTCAGCAAAGGTCCGAGTGGATAGGGGTCTGACAAACATGGGTGTTCTTCAACTCCACAATCCCACTCACTCCAGCACGCTCCTGCAGCGGGCTAATCAGATGCGTCTGACCGGCACCCTGTGTGATGTCATTATCACAGTGGATGGCCAAGAGTTTCCAGCGCACCGCACCGTCCTGGCCTGCACTAGCAAAATGTTCGAGATCTTGTTCCACCGCAGCAGCCTGCGCTACGCCCTGGACTTCCTGTCCCCCAAGACTTTCCAGCAGATCCTAGAGTACGCCTACACCGCCTCGCTCCAGGCCACAGCTGAGGACTTGGACGACTTGCTGTATGCTGCTGAGATTCTGGAGATCGAGTACCTGGAGGAGCAGTGCCTGAAGGTGCTGGAGACCATCCAGGCAGAGGAGAGTGAGGAAGTGGCGGTCAGGAATCACAGCTCCGGAGATCACAGTGACCATGGCCGGGCCAGGCACTGGAGGCAAATGCTGATGTCCAAGAAGCATTCCATACAGGATGGACCCAACCACACCAGTCCCACAGCTCTACACCACCTGGCACTGTACCACATGACTGAGAGGAGCTCTCCTGGCCCAGAGCCTGAGGCAGCTCCTGAATCGAGCCCCAAGCAGGACACAGTGGTAGACATGGAGAACTCCCAGAAGGCTCAGCATAGCGGTGTAGAGATAGCCCAGGATTCATCCCACGAACCTCCCAGAAGTATAAAATTAGAGCGCATGCAGGTGGATGATGCCAACAGCTATGAGGGCAGATCCTCCAGTGCAGGGGAGGGAAGCTGCATCTCAGACCAGCCTAGAGACGAAGGCCCGGGGACGCCCCTGAGAGGTAGCGTCATCACCAGTGCTCGAGAGCTGCACACAGGCCCCGAGGATGGAGGACAAATGGCAGGAAACACTCTTGACTGTTTTCCCGGGATCTCTGAGAAACACCTGGCTTCCATATACTCTGTGCCATCCAACCACACAGGGGAGGGCATGCCAGTGTCTGTTTCTGTGGCCCCAACCCTGGGTGTGCCACTAGACCCGAGAACCTACAGTGGACTGCTGCACCAAGGGTTGCTGCACAGGGAGCTCCTGAGCAGGCTTGGCCAGTTTGCAGCAGGGATGAGGCACGAGGCCCCAGCTCAAGGCCAGCAGTGTTGTGGCGAATGTGGGCTCCAGCTGCACAGCCGGCAGGCTGCGGAGCAGCACAGGTAACATGCACAAAACAACCATTAACACTAATTTGTGCTGTTTATTTTTAATCTGGCTTGTTTTAACTAATGCAAAATGAAATAATATACTTTAAAAACGCCAGGCTCAATAGCTAATAATCACAAAATATTTTGTTGTATTTTGTGCTGAAGAAACACTGCTACACTCTCCTGCGGCTCAACATTTTCACTGACAGTTGTGCGTTACCTTTAATAAAAGATGGAGGAGACGGGCGTGCAGGTGGATCTGTGCTTATTGTGATAATGAATGATTATGCTAGACACGTGTCTCTTAAATTTAACCTTTTCTACGTCTTCGAGATTTTCCCCCTCTCTCAGTGAATATAATGCGAGTCAAAAGCTTGAAACAGCATCTGAGAATTTGTTCATTTATTCTCAGGGACACCTGCGCTCGTGTCTTAACAGTGAGACGTGTCGGCAACTTTTGAATCGAGTCTCTGTGAGGGGTTTGATATAAAGAGGCCTTGGTGTCGCAAAATGCTGTCATTTACAAAGCCTCATTTTCTAAATTCTGTTTGATTATCTGTGCAGAAGTGCGCTTCACACAACAGTCTGTCTCCCAGGCTATTTGATATGCATTCCTTTGCATCAGCAGACAGGATCCTCTCAGCAGGGGCCGGGCTGGACGCTTCAGCAACATGATGGATAACTTCTGCTTCACGACTCGGCTCTGTTGTTTTGTTGTTGTTGTTTTTTTATTGTTCTTGTTTATTTTTACCCTACTTATTAGCTTGTCCTTTTGTCATTGTACACAAAAAATTAACCAGATCGATGACAGCTCTCATTAACTTGATTGCAGATGTTTCCAATTGTGCGAGCTCGTCAGCGTTTGACTCATCATCAGTCGGTAGAAACAAGACAGTTTGCAGTCCTAATGTGCAGCTAACCCATGATTAGGATCGCAGTGTTTCCCTGTTCATGCCTGTGGCTGACATTTCAGCCTCACTCCAGAACTCTGTTGAAACAATGCATCCTGTGGGATATTTAGTGATGCGCACAGCTTACTCACGGAGACAGGCTCATGTCCGCAGGTTCAAGGAGCTGCGGTGGTGGCACTGCTTGAGGATGTAATGAAGTTGCTGTAGGTCTGTAATCAGGTCACTGAGCATACACCTGGCCTGCAGATTGACATTTTCTGGTGTTGTTCAGGAGGCATCTCCTGGCACAGTTTTAGTATGAAACACTTCAGAAAAAGAAATCCATTTGGTTTGAATGATTAAAATAAGAAATTGGGAAATATATACCATTTTTTTAAAAAAAATCAGCAGCCTTGAGGCTGAAATTATAAAATGAACAGTTCAGTGTTCCACTAACTTTTCAAGGTTACTAAACAGCCGCTAAAATCAAATTAAAAGCCTGTTTTGCATGTTTGAGGACAGCTCCTCTTTTCAATATTCCAAAATTAATTAACTTCAAATAATTTATCGGTTTTGTTTCAATGACAGTGAAATGAGGGCAGGAAGACGTGGAATGAATTCAAAATCAAACGCAACAGTTGTTCGCAGCTGGACTCCGACTTTAAAACATTATGATTACACGGTCAGTGCCTTTAACCCCCGTCCCCACTCCCAGACCAGCAGGACACAAAGTCCACCCCGTTCATTGCATTTGGAGCCCAACAGTTAATTATTCTTTTAGGGCAGAAGCTGATATTGACATTTAACCATATATGGTATGATTTAAAACATAACGAATAAAGTAAAAAGTCACAAAATCAAATTTTTTTGGTCTTCCAAGTATTTCAAACAGTGTCAAACAAAGGAAGAGACCAGTCGGTGACTCGTAGCAGTGACAGCTGAAAAAGCTAATAGTGATGCGAAGTGGGCGGGTGCCAAGCTAAAGCGAGTTCAGCTTTGAAGCGAGTGATTAAAGTGACGACCAGTGGGAATGCAGAACGCTGATGATTGGCATATGCAGACGTGCAGGAGCCACACAGAAAAATGGGACTGCTGTGGAAGGCCACGCCAATAAGCTTTTAAAGAGATTCTCGTGTGGCCCCTTGGGAAAATTAATTACCCACCTCTGTAATTAAGGGGTCATCTATGCAACTAAATGACAAAAATGTCAGCTACATATTGATGCACGGTGAGTGAAGTTAGTTTAAGTTAGTTTCAAATGCGATTGGAACTTAATAGTAATATTATGCTTCTTATTATAAATGCAGAATGCCAGTTATATTGAATAGGAAAATATTTTTCTAGTAATGTACTTCTCTCTATTTAATATGAAAACCACTGATGCTACTCTGCAACATGTGCTGCAGACCTCGCTGTAAGCAATCGTATTGGACACTATTTCTAAACTACCTCAAACATCTTTTTTTAAGCATATTAACAAATATTAGGAAGCATCTGCCAAAAATCAAAGACTGTAACATAACTGCATATATCGCCGACTGCTTGACCACCAGGATGTCCTAAATAAAACCTAATCTAGTATAGTATAAGAATCTAGTATGAACAGAAGCTGGTCAAATTTGAAACTGGGCCTGCAGCTCTAAAAGGATTCCTTTTTGTTCCCGACGGCGTTAATGTTGATTTCATCTAAATTAAATGACATCTTAAGTCTCATTTATTATGACCACAGTGTGTGTTTAACCACAGATTTTTTAGGCCATTTGCTCTGCTGTTGGCGGGGTGATCCAAGGATAACAGTACAGATGCCTTGCATGCTTGGATGTGTGTGATATGATATGATAGGTTTTGCTGCCGGCGGAGCTTCAGCGAATCATCTTCTTTTCTCCTTTTCATTGCAGTTACAGGAGGAGTGTATGCGTGTGCATATTATGTCGGGATGCGAGTTTGCGTGCATGTGCTGTCTGTGTGTGTGCGCGCGCTAGTCTGAGTGGGTTTGCGTGTGTGCCCAGTGTCTTGCAGTGCTGGCGGGTGGAGGCACGCGTATGTTTGCGCTCTGAAATTAGCCAGATATCCTATTGTCTGTGTTCTTTTAGCGTTCATGCGTTGTGATTCACAACTCCAAGGGCCTCTTACGCTAATGATGCCGCATTCAGCGAGGGATTCTTGCCGGAATTAAAACATGCTCCTCTTGTTACAATGATGCTTCTAGGTTTGGGAGACCTTAATAAAAGTGTCTCGAATCTGCGGCTTTTTTGCTTTATCAAAAGTGCAGTCTCGCTCCGTTTCTTGAATCCGTTAACACGCTCACATTAGTGTTTGTCTTTCCACAGGAGGCTCCATAATGAGGAGAAGGGCAATGGCTGTGAATACTGTGGCAAACACTTCCAGGACAGCATGCGGCTCAGGATGCACATGCTGTCTCACACAGGTACTTAGTAACTCTCACACTCTCATCTCAGAGCATTCAGAGCTGATCAACCCTCTTGATACAGTAGTGCAGCTTTTCAAATGCACCTGTTCATGCTACGACCCCCCCTCCACCCCTACCCATGCCGGTTAGTGCTGCTCCGAATACTTGGATCATGCTTTCTTTTCCATGCTTAGGTCTATGCGCGTCTCCCTCCCTCTCTTCTCTCCGTCTCCCTCTCTAGTCTCTCTCAGTTTGAATCGTTTCTGTGTTTTTTCGGAGACTCTGGCAGCTCGCCAGCTCTGCCCCTTCTGAGTGATGACATCATCAGCTGCCGGCAGGCCTGGGTGTTCTGCCAGTGTTCCGAAGCGTGTGTGATGGCTCGCTCGCAGATGTGTGTCCAGGAACACACTGTACCCAAATGCAGACTTAATCAGACCTGACTGCTCTCCCAGCTACTTTATCCAAAATAGAGAGAGAGGAGGGGCGGGTAGTTTGGGGGGGGGGGGGGGGGGTAGAGATCAGGGACTAAAAATGAAACTAAAACAGAAACCTCAGTTGGATTATGTGTACAGACAAGGCAAAGTCCCTGTCCTCTCCGCCTTCTCTATGAGGATTGTTTTGGAATGACATCCTGCTGACGGATGAGAGAAAGAATCTGCTTCTTTAAACTTCACCTGAACCCCCTCCCTTTTTCTGTTCCTCCTCTTTTATACCCTCTGGATAACCCTAAACACACATATTGTCTTGCATTACCCCGACCACCACAACGCGCTTTGATTTTCAATTCGCAGCGACATCCGTAACAGCAGCACCTTTAACCTAATTTGAATTTTTTGCATAAACTCTCCCCATCCCAATGTGTCAACCTATAATACTACAGAAAAAAAAAAGAGAGAGAGAGATGTGGATCTCATTTCTTTGTCACTGTGTATTTCGGTATAGCAGCCTTAGATCCCGCTGGTTGCTAAGGAGCGAGTGCTCCACTGCTCTAATGGGCTGATTTGGTATTCAGCTCGATGCTGGCTCTTATTTTGGTATGCCAGACAAAGTGTTTTGATGGAGGACGATTGCAGCCGCGTCTGGAGACAGTTTGATGGTTTATGGATGAGAGCACACTCCGTGCCTTTGACTGCACAAGACAATGCACTATGTTCTCTTCTTCCCTTATCACACAATCTCACACAACACAACACACCACACTGGACAGCGTCACACAACATCAGGATCGCAAATTCTGCTTTAGTGTTACTACTAAACAACACTACTCTCAAGCAAGTTTTATTTTTACGCCGTGTAACAAAACGCACTATTCCAAAACAGTAACAGTTTGTTTTCAAAAATTGTTGTTTTTAGAAATGAACAGATTGGGGCTCTCTCTCTTTTTTTTGTTGGTTCTTTTTTTTTGGTATTTGTGTGCAGCACTGGGAACAGTGGCAGAGTGTCTCTGTATAGTGGCATCGTAAGAGTTGAAAGAGGACCACATTTAGGCTGTAGCGCTCAGAGTTCCCAAAGCTTGTGGGTGTTTTAATGAGTCATTTTAACTTCATTTAAAGCCAGCTGAGCAGAAAATAGATCAGTGAATGAGCCCTGGGCCAGTATGGATCTGCAACCGATTTACATCTCTGTGAGAGCCAACCCACATCCAAACAGCTGTGTGTGAGAGAAAGAGAAAGAGCGAGCGTGTGCGCGTGTGCGTATGCGTATGTGCATATCTGTCTTATTTGTCTGTCTGTGCAGGTGTGAGGTGAGTGCAGAACAAGGATTGAACGTTTCTGCTGGCAGCGTGCATACTTGTCTCTCTCATGTCTTCATCAGAACAGACAAGGGCATTCCAAAGGTGAACTGGGAACTGTAGTTACAGTGTATGCAGTGGGATTCGGGGTGTTGACTCTGAAGTGTTTTTTTTGATAAAGGGATGTGCCGCAGGCGGGAAGCGTCTGCTGTAGAGAGAACACCCAGTCCTTCTGTGGCCTCTCAGGCATACAGTCTGCTCACTGTTCAGAGACTGATAACAGGGCACGGTAAATAAAACTCTTCAGCTCTGCTCTTTTTTTACCTTTTTCTTTTTTCGAGAAGAAGGACCATTGCACCCTGTCTGGTGCTTTTGTTTGTCCCCAGTTGTGTTTTTACGGCGCTTTCCACTGCTCCATTTTACTCTGCACATTTGCTTCCTTGTGTTAACACCTGAAAAGCACAAGTGTGTGACAAACAAGGCTCTTTGCTGACTTTTCAAACAGCATCTCTTTGTCCCCCCCCTCTCGTTGCTTTTCTCCACAGTCCTCTTTAAATGTGAAATTAACTGACTTAAGCTGCAATTACAAACACATGTTTGTGTTCAGGTCTGATCAAAACACACTCTTTTGAATTTGATTTTGTCTACAGCTCCTGCAGAGGCGCTCGTGTGTGATCAGTGCGGAGCGACATTCTCCTCAGAGGACGCTCTGGAAGCCCACAGGCAAACACACACAGGTACTTTACAAACATGTGTGCATGCTTTCTCAACGTGCACGCACGCACACACACACACAATGTTTAACCTGGACAGCATGCACTGAGCTGTTGAGTAAGCCGTGACTACGGGACTCGTGATCATGGTCTAAACTGGCTTGTCATGCTGGCTGGGTTAAACTGTTCCTGTCATGATGCTCCATAATTTATCAACAGGGAGGTGGGAGGCCCTCTCACATATCACCCACTAATATCTCCTGGCATCCAGGCCCACTGCATGCCACTTTGCCACAGCAGTAGCTTTACAGCACCAGCATTACAGTTTCACAGACATACTATCCTCACCTCCCTCATGACAGCGGCTGTGAAATTATTTACCTCACGCCCACACACTCAACAGCAGGCCAGACACCTTTTTGTGATTTTTCAGTGATCTCAAACCAGGCAAAATGTTTGCATTACATACTCTTCTTGTTCAGCAAGTGTCTGGCATTAACATTTGGCACCAAGATGAGTCAAAGTATTTTTTTAAATAGTTATATTTCTGGATGACTGGCTGCACAAACCTGGATGGTGATTTGCAATCTGGACTCTCGTAGTTTGGAAAAACATGCCCGGGGAGCTGAAGTCGTTATCAACGTTAGAAAGTGCCTCACAGAGGGGGGAAAAAAGGAAAAAGGAGGAGATAAAAATGACAAACAACACAAGTGTCCAACTGATTAAATAAAATGCACTAAAAATCAAGCGAGAGATAAACCAGATGTTGTCTAAGTGCAGTACTTTTCTTAGTAAGTTGGTATTTTTCTGTTTGATTAAGACATTTCTAAAAGGTTTATCGGTTGTCTGTAATGAATGCATCATTTTTTCCATCTGCCTAAATTCGAGTTTATTGCCCAACAGTTTTGTTGTCAGATGGCACATACATGTATCCCTGACAGTGTCCGAATCCACACCTTTTCTGCTACTGTCAGAGAAAGGTGATAACCCTCTCAGGAGCACTGGCACGTAACTGTAACTCCAGGTGGCACACACAGTATGAATAGTTAATGGATGTGGACATGGAGGGGTGTTAACGATGCCCAGAAGTTTCTACCCTCATCTCCCTGAGTTGTAAACATCCAGAGCTCGGTTTCAGCTTGGCACTGTATCCAGAGCAGGGTGCAGGAGGGCATTACTCTCTTATTTTGTCATGATCTCAGCTTGGTCCGCTGTGACGCATGACCCTTTTTACTGACTCTTATTGTGGCATTCGTCATGAGCTACAGGTAATTCAATCAGTTGTGCCGAGGTTATGCAAGGAAATTTTCCAAATCACTGCAGAGACTCGCATTTTCCAAATCACCTGGTTTTTATTTCTTGTTCTTCTAAAAAAAAACCACCAAAACAAAACAAAAAAAGATAGAGACACAGTGCCGAGCGTGCAGCTTCTGCTTTAATTTGCCATGTGGCATAACCAGTTAGCCAAATGAGTTTCCCCTTAGCAGATTAACACTTGTCAGACCTCAGCAGCTGCAGCACTGCCGTCCACCTCTTCTCCAGAGGGGAAATAATTCTGCTCTTGGGAGACCTTACTCTGTGGCAATTTGGCTGATTTGGCCGCAAGACTAGTTTACAGTGAAAGTCTTTAGCCACTTTTATATGTCAGAGGTTAATGGCTCTGTGTTGCTGAAGTTAGAGATCAAAGAGAGCAGGGGGTTTGGTGGAGAGGGTTAGGGGTGGGTTGAACTGTGAGAAGGGAAGGGGGTAGGGGGTATGTGAGGACTTCCTGAGGGCAGGAGGATTGCTGCTGGTGTTGGATGCCAGGACACGGAGGAAAACAACATCATGTGCTGCTGTTTACTCCTCACCACAGCACTGTCATAGTCTCCTCTGACCTACTTGTCAGTGCCCAAAATAAAAGAATGGATC
Source organism: Maylandia zebra (assembly GCF_041146795.1). NCBI lineage: Eukaryota > Metazoa > Chordata > Actinopteri > Cichliformes > Cichlidae > Maylandia > Maylandia zebra. The sequence goes on from NC_135180.1 coordinate 27,691,252, forward strand.
TGTCTCCGAATTGCTCTCACAACAAAGGGGTTTGTTTCATCATGGCAAGTAAGGGCTCTGGGGCACCTAGCTTTCCATTTTGGAAAACCCAAGACTCATAGCTTATCTCCACCATGCACAGAAATCGACTGTATGTGCTTCAAACTGTGCTGGCTGACCATTTTGCCACCTTGCCTTGCCTACAGAAAAAAGGCCATAAGAGTGCTGTCTTTGTGTACTCACAGCAGCTGCACTGTTTCCACACATTACAGGCTGCTTCATCAAGTGAATAATATTACCTTCTGTCCAAACCCTAATTAAACAGTCCTGTAGTCTGTTCAGATACAGCCCAGGCTTTCTAATGCATCCCTCTTAATGCAGACCTTTTAGCTCGCCTAATTGCGTGTCCGTCATCATACTGCACCCTCCTGTTAATACTCAGTTGTAATTCGCATAAGCCTTAAACTGAACTGAACTGCGCTCTGTTTGGCCATTATGACCGCCCCCCCCCCCCGTATTTATTTTCCCTGACTGTTACCACACACACACACACAAACACGCCCCGAGCTGCCCTGCCATTTCATGTAAAGTGAAATACAGTAGCTATAGAAAATATAGCAAATGTTCTAGGAACAGAGGCGAATGAATCAGTGTGTGGCCTCAATGAACCGGTCCGTGGAATGGTGGTTAAACACGAGCAACGTATCTCATGTTGCATTAATTATTGAGTCGGTTGTTCCTCACTCGGGTAGATTAGCAGTCTACTGATGAGGGCCCGGGGTTGTTTAAGGTACTGTACTGTTGCTCTGCATGGAGCTGTCCGCATGAACACGTACAGTAGCCTGAACGCACGGGGTCATGTGAGGTCCAGCACATAGCACGTAGCCCGCCTGGCTGTGTATGTTTAACAGGGTGATAGCAGTGTGCCGGCAGACGGCGAGCAGGGCCCGAGGACGTAGCTGAAAGTGCCTTTACGCTGCATACTAGTAGTCGCGAACAGCATTGGTGTTAATATTGTAAACTGTGAAAGCCGCTGTTGTTTTGATAGCAGCAGGTGATTTGTTCAGCTCTGACTCGGCCGTCATTCACAATTTGCCGAAACAAATGCCTTAATGGATCGAATTCTGAAAGCGTCTATTAAAACAATGCCAGTTATTTGTGACCGATGCTGTTAAAATGAAGTCTACGGCATATTTCAGCAAACACAGAAAGGACATTTTTCACGGTTCGACCAGTGTAATCTGTAGGCTCAGGACACTGAAGTTAAGATTAACACAGAAGAAATTATACAGCTTTGCGGTCATCACTGATACAATCTCTTGTCCAATTTGCCGTGGGTTTACTCCCAGAATCTCAGGGTGGGAAAACTTTTGTTTGCTGCTTGAAAAGAAACAGGCTGCGCTTATTTGTGAATGAAGGGATTAGCTTGAACACTTCACCCCAACAAGGACCATGATCCTATCTGGTTGCCTAGACACATGGTTTTGTTTCTTAGGCAGCGTGAGAGCCTGGCTGGCTCCCACCTCAGTTGGACTGAATAAGTGGCAGATGCATGAAGGCAGACTATGTTAAATCACACGAGCATACACATCGGCTTCATGGAGATATGCTGAAATCGCATAACAACCCCAAACTGTCCTCAATTACTAACCTAATTGTGCATTAGATGAGCAGCTTAGTCGCATAACGCACACACTAAATGTTTAGATTTTCTGCCTCGTAGCAGAATTGCTTAAAAGTAAATCATTATTCCCACTGTTAAAGCTCCCGCCCACTAAACAATGCTCAGTCGACGCTCCAGCCTTTGAGAAATGCTATTGATTACGTGGTCTTTAGCCTATTGAGGGCCATAGGTCAGGGGGTCATCCTGTGCCTTAAAGCCTAAAGTCCAAACCCATTGTCTGGTTAAGGGTGAGAAAGCAGGGGGCAGTGACGGCCAACTTTAGGGCTTATTCTCTCATAAAGAATCTCCCCAGCATTTATTACCAAAGCTTACTGGAAAACTCCACGACCGCAAAACCTTTTTCGTTTCAAAAGTTAACAGAGCGCAGTGAGGCGAAATGCCACCGCTAACGCATACAAACACTTCCTCGCCTCCAAAGGTTTTTGTTTACACTTCAAGACATTATTTGGTATTTTTATTTTCAGCGTCGCTTGCGCAGAATAAAACCGAAAACGACTGCTGAGCTGTTGTCACTGCGTGTCATCCCGAGATCAAGGGTTGAGATTCTTGTGACAGAAGAGTTGTCATATTCCTTTTCTCAAGTTTCAGCATTGTCAGTGACAGAAAGATCAGGATGTACATCTGTGAGTGTCTGCGAGTGTGTCGGGGAGTCACGGTTTACCTCCACAGAGAAACTAGGATGTAAAACTTCTAGAGCAGACAGGGGAGGAAAAAAAAAAGGAAAATATGCAAGCTGCACCGAAACAGGCGTTTAAAATATATGACGGTTAATAACGAGAGAGTAGAGGGAGGATAATTAAAGTAGCTTTGAAGTATCTACAAGGTGGATAATATGCTGCTCGGTTGGTTGAGGGCTCTGCTCTGCCTGCAGCTACAGTAACGTGGACACATTGGAACAGAAAGCGCTCCCCCTGCTGGTTGAAAGAATTTACTGCTAGCTGGTTAAAGTGGAGGAAGGCTTCACATCTCGGGGTCATTCAGAGACTGCATTTTCTGCTTCTTAAGTGTTTTTAACCATTTTCGATAGATCATTATCCAGACTATACTGTTACACAGCGTAGAGCAAAAGCAGCATTCGTTAGGTATGACTCAGAAAGAAAGTGAAGCTGGTTAGCCAGTGAAAGGATTTCCTGTATGGTCAGCGAATAAGGGGAGTGGGGAGGGCGCAGGGGCATTGAGACTGGAGGGTCTTTTGTCTACAACTAAAATATTGTGATCCATGTGTGAGAAAGGGCCTTGGTCATTAGGCGACAACATAAAGACAGGGATTGTACGAGTTGCATGAGGAGCCTATGACTAATGGGCTTGGTCAATGAGGGCCTGAACCTCATTGTGTGCCCTTTGTGGAAAAGAGCACAGGCTAAAGCCTCTGAACAGGTGCAGCTCATTCCATCAGACCGGCTCCCGGCAGGACGTTTAAGATCGGGGAATGCATTTCATCCCGTCTTATTCCCGTTAATGATTATGAACGATCGCTTTTATTAAGTTTTGTTTTGGGGTGAAATTTCAGAAGATTTGAGAGAAAAAACAAAACAAAACAGGAAGCTGAGGCTTTCTTTATTTAAGCTAAACTGCAGTCATCCATGAAATGTTAAAGTGTCTTTCATTGTTTGAGCAAACTGTGATGCGCGGATGAGCAAACAATACTCAGCCAACGTTTTTGATTTATCCCTGAAAAAATGTGAATATGCTTGATTTGTTTCTTTTTCTTTCTCCTTTGAACAGGCTTGTCTTTAACTTGATTGAACCTAAAGCAAGTGTCTGACACTCTTCCCTCTTAGTATGAGTGTGCTGTATCCCTTTCCCTGCGTTAATTCCAATTTAATTGCCAGTTGCCTCAAGGCACTTCAATAACAGTAACAAATGATTTGATTTAGTGGACCTCATCAGACTGCATTTTAAATGCGACACAGCAACCCCACTTGAATTCCAATGAAGTGCTGGCACAGTCCTCTGTTTACTAATGATCCTCCGCTGGAGATGTCTGATTGAATCTGAGTCAGGAGCAATGGGACCTGCTAGCATTGTAAATGATCTGCAACCTGTGCAGACAGAGAAATAAGGACCTCATAATCTCACATTAAAGCCTCACTCTCCAGGACATGCACATTACGTCCGATGCCACTGATTAACCAGTCCCTCACCGGTGCACATATGAATTTTGCATCAGTGTGAATGTCACAGTGGAGCGTGCTGGCGTACACATCCTGTAGATCAAATGTTGACTGTATGACAGCCAATGGATCTTCTTCACATAGCCATTTTGACTTAAACTAGCCTGCCAGCGACTCCCTATCTGTATTCCTCTCCACACTCTGTGCAACAGGAAAGCAGCCCCAAAGAGATGCCAGGTCACACACAGGATTAAACTGGATTGTGTTTTTTCCTGCAGTCCTGCCTTTAATGGCTTGATATCACTACTTAACATTCTGCACAGAGCGCATAGTGTAGGCATCATTTAGGGTGGAGCTACTATCAGCTGCTCTTTGAGCACAGAGACAGAGGACTTCACAGGCTGTAGCTGACTCCTGATGGGGAATGAAGAGAATAATTACACATCTAACACACCAGGAAGGAGCCATTGATTGTGTGATTGGCATGCTCTGCATTGTGTGGGAAATTCTTAAAGAAAACAATGACTTTCATGGTTTAAAATAGAACGTATAAAGACTCACAGCTGAAAGTGCCTCTGGGCTTTTAGGGGAGTTAGTTTAGGTAGAGGCACTTGCTCTTTGAAAGAAGCTTTTTCCTCAGAGGACTCACACAAAGTTGAAGTGACCCAGTTTCCCCACTTAAGGCCCTGTCTGTGTATGGTACTGAAATAACTGTGCGTCTGTGTCTTGCGCGTTCTCCAGGGACTGACATGGCGGTGTTCTGTCTGCTGTGTGCAAAGCGCTTCCAGACCCAGAAGGCCCTGCAGCAGCACATGGAGGCCCATGCAGGCATGCACAGCTACATCTGTAGCCACTGCGAGCGCCCCTTTCCAAGCCACACTACCCTCAAAAGGCACTTGCGCTCACACACGGGTAAGAGACGGATCATTTGTACCATCCTCATTATTCACAGTGTCAGCTGCAGTCATAAAACGCGAACATGTCGGTGTCAGGCACATGCATACGTTAAGGAGGAGACGAGAGACAGCTGTATTTATTTTGGTATATGGGTTAATTTCCTGGGGTTATTGGCTTTAAGGTTTTAGTCAATTTGCATGCATCCTCTCCCACCCTCCTTCCTTCTCTATAAGATGACTCACCTCGGCGATGACAGCACTGTACCGTTATGGCCGGTGCATATTTTGGGCAATTTCATCCTGTTTATATTTTGGGTTCTTAGACAGCCTTCGGGCCTCTGCAATTCACGGCTGTCAGTTCTAGTGCGGTTCACCCAAAATGATAGAGGAAACCCAAATAAATATTGAAGGAAAAGCAAATGGAAATGACTTGTCTGTGTGTTCTACCAAGGGTGAGTCTTAGTGCCGCAGGAGACGGAGAGATATTTACTGAAAAGATGTCCCCCTTTCTTCTTTTACCTTAAATAACACTCCCAGCTGTCAGGACGGCTTGATGTCTAGACAGGAGAAATACATAATTGATGTGAAGAGACAGAAGTGAAGGGAGTTTTGACCATGGCAGCGTATCTTGTTTGTATGCCATTCTGCTTGGAAGTAACATTTTGTAAATGTCATCTGCTCCACAGTGGGGTGGGGGATTGGGGAGAATCGGCCTGTAATGAGGAGAGCAATGTATCCTCTGACTTGGCTGTTGCTGTGGACACTGAGATAATGAGGCACATAGGTCATTGGAGATGAGTCAAACCCTCAGCCTAGGAGAGAAATAGATTAACTACAGTATAGAGAACAGAGCAGCACATGCCTGGAGGACTTTTATTAGCTATTAGCCGACAGCCAAGAGGAGTGTCCTCATGTCATAACATTAGCAACGTCTGAAAGAACATCATTTCCCATGTTTGCTATGCACGTGCGGAAAGGCCTCTGTGACTATTTGACCTATGCAGCTACATATGCGGCGTGCCGTGTCGAGCCAAGGATAAAGTTAGCCTTTAATGCTTCTCACGATAATGGGCTGTGTTGGTGTTGCGGCTGCTGCTGCTGCTGTGACACGATTGTGCTTTCAGGCGATCACCCGTTTGAGTGTGAATTCTGCGGGAGCTGTTTCAGAGATGACGGCACGCTGAGGGGCCATAAACGCATCCACACGGGAGAGAAGCCTTACGAGTGCAACGGCTGCGGGAAGAGGTTCAGCCTGAAACACCAGCTAGAGACACATTACCGCGTACACACAGGTAAGAGCGCACGCTCGAAAAAAGTCCTTCAGGTGGATCCAGGGAAAAGTCCAACAATCGCCTGTATTATCGGCACACCAAAACTCTCTTATTAGACATGGATACACCGCAGTGTTGCACTTGGTATTACAGTGACCACGGCCAACATTTTCATTTAATGGCACATTTACAATGCTGCTGCTGCCTGTTTGTATAATTCAATGTGTATAAATCGTCCCCCACAAAAGCAGTATTTTACTCCTTTATGAGTCACGCTTACTAAAATCTACAGTGCCCTGCTATCTTTATGCTGGAAAATCACTTTAAAGACTCTTCAGTGGGAATGCCTGCCATAGAAAGGGCAGGAACGTATTGATTTAGACTAATGCATTTAAGGTTTTGGCCTTAGAAAAAGACAGAAATAAATAAAACACAGCATTTCTTCTACAGCTAACAGTGTGCTCTGTCAAAATTTCAACTTTTTTTTTTTTTTAGGAAGGAAATAAGTTTAATCATTAGTTATCTTGTACTTTAAGGAATGGCCATAGTGAGGCTTTTTATTTTTACGTGATTTTATATTAATCACATAAATTAATCACGTCCCTCTTTTAAGACAGGGAGGAAATTTCTTTTGGATGCTGACAGACTCATTTTAAAACCTTTAAAGCCAATTGTATCATATTTAATACGTGAGTTTTGAGAGTTTTGAGTACTAGATTATCAGTAAGTTTTTTTCCTTCACCCATTTTTAAGCAACAAATTACAAAAAATACCAGATGTAGCAAATATGATACAAATTAAAACTAATATATGCAAATTAATATTTAATTTCTTTTAAAAAAAATTATCAGAAGGTTTAATAACGAATTCATTAAAAAAAAGAAAGATATTGCCAGTATTATTTCATGGCTCAGGGTTTGAAATGTTAATATCAAATTCAGGTCTAACCCTAGAGCACCGACATACAAACACACCTCTGAAAGTGCAGCGGCTTAAACTGGGAGGCGAGTCCCGTCTCATCTGGCTGCAGGTCTACAAGGTTAATGCCGTATTGTTGAATTTTTCAGGTGAGAAGCCATTTGAGTGTAAGCTCTGTCACCAACGGTCAAGAGACTACTCGGCTATGATCAAGCACCTGCGCACTCACAACGGAGCGTCTCCGTACCAGTGCACCATCTGCCAGGACTTCTGCCCCAGCCTGGCTGCCATGCAGAAGCACATGAAGGGCCACAAACCCGAGGAGGTGCCGGCGGATTGGAGGATAGAAAAGACTTACCTGTATGTCTGTTACGTCTGAGCAGGACTTGGACTCCAAGCACAGTCTGACTGGCACACACACTCACACGCACACGGTCACTGTTAGATGAAAACCTGTGTTGCTGGTTTGAAATGTTTCTGTAAGGGTTTTTGAAAGAGTCTGAATTCTTGTTGGGTGAACTGGGAAGTGTATTACGGAGAGATGTCGCTCAAAGAGATACTGAGTTGGTTTTACTTGTTTTTTCCCGACAATTAGACATGCAAGCACGAAAACAGATGGGCGTACACGTCAGGGCTGCAACCAATGTTCATCATCAGTCAGGTTATTTTTACTCTAAAAGGGAAAAAAAAGGGCAGAAGAAGTCACATTTTGTTGACAAGCTGAATTCTTTAAAGATATTTGCCCAAAAAAGTCCAATAAATATTGCAGGATTAATCGATTATCACATTTTTGACAGTTTCCTGATGACTTAACCGTTTTAGCCCTGACGTGCACAAACATAGACACACACCGTCTCCCTCGCACACAAGTTTTGATAATCACTGTATCTCTAATGGATCCACTGTGGTTAAAATCAATGCCACAATGGCTGTGACTGCTGACCTGTATGTGTAGCAGGAGCATTTTGACTGATTGCTAAACCATCAGACAACCCAAGTTATCATCTATGATTTGCAGTAGATGTTGAAATAATTCCACGAAGGCTTGATTGGCTGAACTTTGCAACATTTTCTCTCCTAATTTCCTGTGACTGCTTTGGGTTTTTTTGTTTTTTCTCCTGCTGTTGGATTTTTATTTGAGTTGTTTATTTTCTGCATGTTTTACTTGAATGGCTGCCACGTTTTGACCTCATAAGCTTGATCTCTTTAATTGCCTTGTCTTTCTTGCAGTGGGTGTTATTGTTTCAGGTGGGTGGGGTAGCTGGCTCACAATTTGAGTTTCTCTTGTAATAAGGTTGTGCTATTTATACGTTGTTTATTTGTTACCAAATATGCGCTGGTTTTCATCAGACGGTCCGTCTCTCTTGGGATGATTTCTAGTAGAGCGAGCTCTACCTCTCCTCGCTTTTCACTGTTTTAAATCCACTGCAAATTATTCATCCATCAGCCGTTTTCAGTTTGTTTGGGTTTTTTTTTTAGAATTCATCATAAATTACATGGTCAAAAAGTGTGTAAAAAATGCCTCAACACGGCTTTCTGTGTAGTTTTTTTTTATTAAAAAAAAATCCTTTAAGGAACAGTTTATCCAAAAATCAAATGTAGGTAGGTTTTCCTCTGGTCTGTAGTGCTTTATTCATCTGGTGCAAGTCGCCCAGTTTTTATAGAGATGCTTGTCTTCTCTTGATTATGATGGAATCAAATGGTACAGAGACTGACCCGGTTACTTTAAAAGAAACAAAACCCCAAAACTCTGTTGTGAGCAATTTCATGTAGGGACTATTTACTCTGTAGTTTCTGTAATCGCTAACCAAAAGAAGCCTGCAGGTAGCTAACATTACAGCTCAGCCACAAGCACGAGCCTTTTGTGATGCCGTCTGATACAACTGCCGTGTGGAATAGTTGATATATGAAAAAACTGAGCTTTTTGTGTTTTGGTTGATTTTTTTTATTTGCATATTGAGATAATGATTTCTATTTACTTTGATGAATTTCAAGAGAAGGACGACATCTCCAAGCAGCGCTGTCTTCTCAAACTGGGCGGCTCGCGCTAAAACTAAACAAACGAGTGGCACTAACAGCCAAAAAATCTGATTTTTTGTTGTGAACTGTCCCTTAAACTATATATAGATGTCTTATAAAAATCACAGAATCAGAATTTTCTTGGAGAAAACTGAAGAAAACATGAAAAGTAGTTTTTTGTTTGTTTGTTTTTTTAAACAAAACACAAAAAGAAAATTCTGACACTGAATTACTATGAGCAGGTTATTGTCAGTTGTAGTGTAGCTGTAATGTAAAATCTGTCATGGTATGTTATTCCCTTATGTGAGCCTAACACGGGCCTTATAGATTTAAACATGTTGTATTTTTGTATTACAGTAATTTGCTATCTGTTTACATTTGGTATGATTTGAGAAAAAAAAGAAAACATCTTAATGTGTGTGTTTTATAAGTCTCTGATTTGATTAAGATCCCTCCCTTGTGCCTCTTTTATAAGTAGAGCATTGATGTGCTTGAGTACATGGGTCTGTGCTATTGGTAGTTGTTTCTGGGTGTTTGTTTATTGTTACTCAATTAAAGATAGACTGCCATGTAGATCCACTTTGTCTGAACATTGCAACTGGAAGCAACATACTGTGATAGTGGCTGATACTCTGATGCAAGTTCCAAGCAATTTTTGATGTAAAAAAAAGTACACGCTTGTCTCAAATTGTTCCCTTCAAAGTGACAATGGACTGACATCTTTGGATGAAAACAGTGTGTATAGCAAATCTTGGCATCTGTGGGCATTACCAATGCCTTCTTAAGTAGCCAACAACACTCAGTGCCATGAAAACACATTCACTGTATCTATTCTACATGAACATGCACTATAAATGGATTTTCCTCGGTGGACCAAAAGAAATAGAGCACTTTTGTTTGAAAATGATTTTTTTTTCTTTGATCTTTCTATGTTGTGATAATACAGCTGTCTTTTATTTGATGTGTCCTAGAAGGATGTGATTAGCATTGTTTAGATTATGTCAATGTCTGTCTACCTCAGGGCCAGATCAAAGCTCGACCTGGTATCCAATCAGGGTTGTTCTTCTTGCCATGTGTGCAGTAAAATCCCTCTTCATTACAGCTTTGTAACACAGTGTGTGAAAGTGTTTTCTCCGTGTGGATTCAGGCACAACTCTGTATGCGTCAGTGTTCAGTGGCATGGTTAAAAAAAGAATAAAACAGTTTACTATTTTATGCATCACGTCTCATTTGCCTGTTGTTTCTGCCGTCTGTGTGCGCTCGTAAAGTGTGACTGGCAGCGGTTCCCAGCCTATTTGCTCTTTACAAAATAAAAAAATAAAAAAATAGAAGAAAAAGAGGGGGGTGATCTGAATTCATTTTACACATTAACAGAATTGTTTGCTTTGAAGTTAAGAAGCAGTGTCTACACTGGTAACTGATGGACTACTTTATTTAAGTTTAGTTTAGGTTTTTATTGCAGATTCCAGTATTTTGTAGCAGAAAGGATGGCATTACACACACACACACACACAAAGGATCAAATTGTTCATTTCATGCTTTGTTGATGCATATGTTTTAAGCACAGCAGTAGTGCTTCTCCGTAATGTAAGAAAAACCTGACAAAATGTGGAAAAACTTGTGAATGTGGACGTTTACAGAGTGAAATTTTACTTCTTTACTTTTCAGCTCAATCTTGTGCAGCAATTGTAATATTCTGGCCCAGCGGGGCAGCATGTGGCTCATGAACAGACACGACCTAATACATTTATTTGACTACAACTTTTGGTTGGAACAAACTTTTGGTTGGTTTGGTTTGGCTTAAACATGGGTGACAAATTAAAGGAATAAACAGAGGTCATAAGCTGTTGGGCTGTTACACGCTGTCAGAAAGTCTTAAGTGCATGCTAAATTTCTGGTTTTCTGCAAGGGGGATCTTTCTTCATGCAAACACTTCTGCTTAGCCAGTTTAGGGTCGTGGGAGCATTGGAGCCCAGCTGAGGTAGGGCGAGAAGCAGGGTACACCCTGGACAGACGACCATTTACCCTCACAGGCAACGAGGCTAATCACTACACTGCCGTGCGTCCCGGGATGAAACAGCATCAGTGCAAAATATGTTCCTTTACCTAGTTTTCTGTGCACAGAACTAGGGAGTGCTGTCTGGCAAAAAATATCTCACAAGGTGTTCAAGTGAGTCAGGTTTGGGTCATATCAGCTGGGGCATTGTAATCCTAGAAACAACCAGTTTCATGAGTTTTATGAAAATGTAAAGTAAAGACCATTTAAGCATACCCACAGCTAACCATTTTATTCATTTAACATTTCAAATGTTTGTTTATTATTTTTACTAATTGGTTTCATGTTACATCACATGCAGCTAGTGGTGTTAAAATGCTACAGATCACCTGAGCTTTAATTTTCAAGTACTCTCACATGTCCCTTGGGAATTACTGCAGCATGGTCTCTCCTCTCTCTCTCTCTCCAGTCTCTGATGTCCTAATTCAACCCTCTGAACAGTTTTCAGCACAGTTACAGAGCCCGGGCTACCATCTACACTGAGACAATGCTGCTGATCCCTCTTAACGGTTTATTGGCTCCTGCCACAAACTTTCACAGTCTCAAGCTGTTTATAGAGTTTATATATCATCTGGGCTACTTGCAAACAGCTGGAGTCACTCCAGGCCCTGTGGTGACCTCCGATGGCGCTCTGCCAGAGCCACAGCTGGCCTGTGTTTCATCCCAGATGTGAAAGAAGTCCATATATCAGGTCTGCACAGCACAGTGAAAATTCAACCTCATAATTAAAGGTAGTGGCAGAATTTACTGTACGATTCTCTGTTTTGTTTTGTTTTCTGCTCGCCTGATGGTTTGGGGCTTAACAGGTTACCGTGCCAATGTTCCTCAGTTTCTCATAAAGTTCCCTCTGAGTAGGCTGTGAATGTTTTATTGTGTAATCTATTTTAAAGCTATATGACTTCAATCCGGTCAGCTAAATTCCAGGTTGCAGTGTTTACTGTTCCACTCTATAATAATCACAACACTCTTATTCTCTAGTGCTCTGCGTTTTTTCAGCTCACTCAGGGATATTTTAAGTTTCATATAAGCTACAGTACGTTGCGGTGTTCATTACTTCCCACTGACTAGAGGAAACCTTAGGATGTGTATGTATATTACTAATGTTATAGAAGAACTTATTTTAAAACGGCTTCATATAATCTTCGTTTGTTCAGACCAAATAAAGATGGTCCTTTATAGTGTAAAGTTGCATGAATGCAGTGATTCCCAAACAAAGGTTTAAGACCACCTACATGGTCCTTAAACGGAGGTTTGGGGTTAAGGGAGGTGCGATATTAACAGCTGAACGGATGAAATAAAGATACATGTTATACAGTGTTTCTTTGGTTTGTTTTTCTGGTGAAAGAATTTCATCTGATGGATATCTCAATCTTAATTTAAGCTAAATAGTAGCAACTCTCTTTAACTTAACTGCTTACTTATTGTAGACATACAGACCAGTTTATAAGTATTTGGGCTAACTATCTTGTTCTTTTTCTTGGGCTCTGATTGTCAGTGCATTCAGTTTGAAGGTACCATGTTCAAGCTTTAATTGGAGTTTATATCGATCATGTGAAAAGGACAGTCTTCTTGTGACTCTGAAGTCCTGACAATAACTAACAGCACTCTCAATAGTTTCATAGGAATTACCAAATATTACCAAAATATTCTAGAGTCAAATATGAAGCCGTCTGTCCAACGGCTAAAGCTTGTCCCAAATGAGTCGCACAACAACACAATGAAAAAGAAAAGAATCAAGGTGTTGCAATTTCCCAGCCAAAGTTCAAACTTCAGCATGATTGAAGCGCTTTGGCTGCAAACTTCAATGAGCTGAAGCAAGGCTGTAAGAAGAGTGGCTCAAAAGTCATCCACGGCAACGTGAGAAAATGATAAAGTCATACAGAAAACGATTCCTTCAAGTTATTGCTGCTAAAGGTGGTTCTGCAAGCAAGTTTTTCACAGGACTGCAGACAGTCCTCTGTAAAAAGAACTGTGTGGGATAGCAAATTGAACGGTAGTGCAGTGGTTAGCCAGAGGCCTTTTCCAGAGAACTTTGCATATTCTTCCTGTGCCTGTTTCCTCAGGCCAAAGACATGCATGTTAGGATAATGATGATTCCAAATCGGTAGTGAGGGTGAGTGAATTATTGTGTCTCTCTTTGTGGTAGCCCTTTCATGGACTGGCAACAAGAAACAACTTTCAGACCGTTTCGACCTTTATCTTTTATGGCAGGAGATCTAGATATTGTGTTTTATGTAGTGTGATAGTTGCATTTGCAACTAACTGGTGATGCTCTTCCAGGGTTTCTATTTTCATCTCGTGCTAACTGTTGGGTCTTTCTGCCTTTAGTGGAATAAAGGAGAATACAGCTAAATCGGACTGAGATCAAGTTGCTGACTTGGGTTGACCTCTTGACCTTGAAGACTTTTTTGATTGCTGAAATGTTGTTTAATGAGTTGTGGTACCTTTGACTGTGCTCGAGTACTCAGGACTATCCTGTAAAGACCTTTTATCTTTTGCTTGCATCAGCAGTGAACACATCAATAAATGCCAGTGTGGCAGTTCCACTACTACCCATACATGCCCAAGCAATAGCAAACATACAGCGTTTGATAGATGACTTTTTTTTTTTGTCATGAGCTGTTGCCATTTTTTCCCTCTAAACTTTTCACTTTCCATCATTCTGACAGGGGTTGATGATTTTCCAGGTCTGTGCTGGTTTCTTTGTGTGTTTTTGCCAACTCCATCTAGTTCTTCTGTTTTTCAGGCGTACCAATGGTTTGCATCTTGTTGTGAATGCTCTGAGGTTAGGGTCTTTAAGTGATCTGTTAATCATTGAAAATGAACTAAAGAAGGTAACAAAACATCTTTAGGTTTGTAAAAACGTTTCACATCTCATCCCAAAGGTTTTTTGTGTTTTACAAATTGTGGAGAGGCCAAGGTATTTAACCCCAAGTGACGGTCCACATGTGAGTCGTCATATGAGCTAAGGTGTGGGGAAAAAAAAATCTATTGGGCTGATACCCGATTTACACTTCTGCAGGGAGCCTTTGTAGGGTCTACGATGTAACCTACATAAAGGGCTCACATTGTTGTCCACATTTATGCTCGATTGTGATCCATTACGTCTTAATTACCGTGCTGTCATGTCCTGATGTTTCACAAGCGGTGCCAGATAATAGAAAAATACTTTCCCTCCCTCCTGGATCCTCATTTTTTGTTGTGGTAAGTGTTTTTTCCAGGGCTAAGACTATTTGTCCCTATAGATTTTCCACTTCTTTCAACATTCCCTCACATCCATTCGACTAGTTTCCTCAGTCTACCTCCAGGTATTTGCTGACATTTGTAAGTCCTTGCATTGATGGTATTATTTCTTATATTGAGATGATGATTGTGATTCTCTGACTGATACATTCAAAAAACAGAAATGCACAAGAGGAATAAACAGCGCTGAAACTACTGTGACTTTTCCACATCCACCATGTGACCTATTGAGGTCACCTGAGGCAAGGTGTTATTGGAGGTTGAAGCGCCTGGAAAGGGAACTCAACAGTGTACTTTAGGTATCATAAGCCAGCGGTCCCCAACCCCCGGGCCTCGGACCGGTACCGGTCCGTGAGTCGTTTGGTACCGGGCTGCGAGAGTTGAGGCTCAGGTGTGAAATGTATAGTTTTCAGGGTTTTTATCGGTTTTCAGCGTTATTTTGTTATCGTTTTTATCGTTTACTCTGTTTTCCTTGGTCTTTTCATGTGTGTTATGAATAAATCTTCTTTTTTTCGGTACCAGTACTAGTTTTATTTTGTTGTATTTATCCGCGACACCTTAAAGGCCGGTCCATGTAAATATTGTCGGGCATAAACCGGTCCATTGCGCAAAAAAGGTTGGGGACCGCTGTCATAAGCCATCACCTCTGTTAAATAATGGTTATTCGCAGTGGACATAGATGGCCTTCTTCTTTAGTCTGTCAAATCATCGGTCCTCTTGGTCCAAATTTGAATTGCCATCTTCCAAAGATGTCTTTTGTCCTTTAGGTCCAGGTGTACAGCCGACTGTTGCACAATCATCTATGCTGTCCCACGTTTTTGTGGAGTAACTGTTTAGTTTGTCCTATGTATAAGTCCGAGGATTCCTCACTGCACGGCACATAATAAGCTGTTTAGCTTGTGCTGGGTGTTTCGTCGTTGGGATGAGACAGTTTTTTTCTGATGGTGTTGGCTCCTTCTTTTTTTCTTTTTTCTTTAAAACATCCTCAAGACTCGTTATCCTCCATCTACCAGCTCACTTATCAATTCCTAGTTTTCCTGCTTACTCCTGCTTTATTGACTGAAACCAGCTGCTGGAAAACCAGCTACCTTTGATATACCTCAGGTAAATTGCTTGATTTACGTTGTCATTTGGTTCACCGCTCCTAACTGACAGACAGCTCCGCATCAATCAGCTCTGTGCCACATGCAAACTCTGTTGTTCATGAATTAATGCAGAAACAACAGCACGAGAAACTTTTAGACTTTCAGGTGGATGTCCAGTTACTTATGAACGACTCAGTGTGAAAATGCACATTAAAGTGGTACTATTAAAATACTGGAATACATGTTTTTGATAAATTGAAAGGTTGAGAGCCAGCCAGGTGCATTATCAGAAAGTTCAGCCACCAATGGGCGATCAAACAACCTCAATTAGTAAATCAAACTGACGACCATGTGTAATTTTCTTAGTACTTCTTCTTTTATTAATTCAGGTACTGACTGGATTTAAATATTTAGCGACAAAATGATTTTATTCCAATTATTAAATATGTATGTATTATGTTTATAATATGCTTTATGATTCATTCAGTGGTTAGTAGTTTTGTTTTTCATTTCAGAAGAGCAGATGGGGTGGTCTGACTGCCTTGCTCATGGGTAACAGGTGGATGTTCTTATTTTTTCCCTCTGTGGATCTGGTCTTTCTAACCTTATCTAACTTTAATTTCCTGGAAAATAATTTAGCTTCAAAAGCAAATGCACAAGTTTGCCTCGGAAAAAAAAGAAAAAAAATGACAATCACCTCCCTAACCCCTCCACCTCCGTCGTCAGTCCGAGGCCACGCTCAGTGGAGGAGCAGATTGAGTGGGAGCAGTGTTAATGTAATCTCCTCTGTTTAATTAGAGTGAGCGTGGTGGGCAGCTAAAGCAAACCGCATTACCCGCCATCTGGTGAGGAGCATCTCTGCTTTTACCCACTCTCACTATCATTAGCCTCTACAAGACAAGATACAAACACATACATGACAGCTATTTATTCATCCTGCCACTTTCAATACAGACTGCATGCTGCATACCATGATGAGGCCATACTCACGCTTAGACCTGTCATAAATGCATTGTCCTGTAATTACAATATGTTGCACAACAAAACCTCAAATCTGAAATTTAACTATAAAAGCCACAGACACCGGAGCTTTATAAAGGAGCGTGTGGCATTCCTGCTGTGACTTCCTATATATTTAATATACAGGAAAGGCCAAGGAATCGGACTGAGAAAGTAATCTTCCTGCATTTATTATCACTTTGCATACGGATATTACTTTACACAAGAATTAATCCAGCTTTTACGTTGATTTAACTGCAAGCTTATCCTTAGTGGATCCTAAATGGAGGTCTTCAACTCTATCACAAGAGGGCAGTGTGTTACTACAGTTCACGTCTAGCTTTGGCTGCGGGAACGGCTCAGAGCTCAGAGGATTTACTGCTCCACAGAAGGCAGAGCTCACTGGCAGCCAGTAGAGCAGTACAATTATCGAAGCACAGAGGGAGCGAAAAGCTGACAGTAAGAGTAAGTGTGTGTGTGGCCACTGGGGATTCAAAACCCTGCCCTCACCTCGTGCTGCCTCATTACCTGTGCGGCTTACAGTGGCAACATGTGATTGTGCTGTGACACTGCAGACGCACGGAGCCAACAGGCATGCTTTAGCAGAGTTAAGGTTCAGTTCAGTAATTTCTGAATATATTCATCCGATGCCCCCGCAGAGCCCGATGCTTTGGACCTGTCTGCAGGAGGAGGATTTTTGGCCCGTGTTTTTTAGGCCCTCTCAGATGCATGTGGCACACTTACTGATCCTACCCCTGCGACTGCCATGTTTTGCTGAGGCTTCCTCCACCCTACTTTGCTGTTCAAGTGGAAAAAGACTGCTCCATCATCTCAAATGCTGGCTGAATAACTGCATGAAGCTCCAGGCTTATGAGAAAACCTGTCTCCTTTTTTTCTTTTTTTACAAAATTGGAGAAATCTGAATTAATGTGCATATTTTACCAGATAGCCCAATTTTCTCCTCTTTGCCTTCTTCTCATTCTGCCTCGATGCTACACATTTCTGCATACTGTAGATGAAAAATGTTGTAAAGATCCAAGTATTCTACACAATCAATGATTCAACATTCATGTTCTGTCTTTCTTTATTTCATCCTCATAGCAAGATTCTTAATTATGTTTAAGATACCCAGGAAAAACCTGACCCCAAATCAGTACAACACTGCTCTGCGTGATCACCTTTATCCTATTATGAAAATTTCTATCAATTTCAACGTGAGCATGAAACCATGTAAATGATCTGCTATGCCATTCTCAGTCACCAGATTTTAATCCAGTTGAAGGAGACTTGGACCAATTTGTCACCTTCTCCCCAGATTATTACCGCATCTATAAAAGCTTTATATACTGCTTCCAAAAGTTTTAAAGATAAAACATGCTATTTTTGTAATGCACGGAGGAAGATTTTGGAAAGAAAGCCAGGTTTACAATTTCTCGCCGTCGTTTCCAGTCTTTATGTGGAGCCAATCTCACTGTCTCCTATTTTTAGCCTCCCATTTATCTGACAGATAGAGTGATATAAATTTTCTCATTTATCTCTGCTCCTTTAAATAAGTCTTACTTTAAGAACAAAACACAAAGGTACACATTGGAAATGTGGCAGGTGGTGTTAATCAAGAAGTGCCTGACAGATCTGTGGAGGTGTATTTAATGCACGCGCGCACACACACACACACACACACACACACACACACACACACACACACACACACACACACACACACACACTGCTGCATTTTGGATTGTGTCCTTAACAAGCTCCACACTTCCCTTGCTGGATCTGTGTGCACTCCAGCCTTTAATGTCTGTCTCTGCAGAGGGGTCACAGCCAAAAGCATTATTGGCACAACACTCTTGACAGCCCACATAAACAGTTTGTTTCTAAATGCCTTGGTAGGCTGGACTTTGGGGGGGGGGGGGGTAAAAAGCAGTTGAGACAAAAGCTGCCTAAACCTTGAAAGAAAAAAAACAAAACAAAAAACCAATCCCTCTCTTCTGCTCAGTTAGAACCTACTTTGGGATTTCCGAGTGGGGACCGAGGGACCGCATCTGATGTTCAAGGTCTGGACATTGGACAGAGGCACACATACTAATGGCTGAGATAAGAGCAGGGCTGATCAAATCTCAGTGCACCGAGCAGAAAGACAACCCCCACCCCTTCAGAGCAGAGCAGAGAGATAGATGCAGCTCCAAACTGGGCAGCAGCCAGAGTCCTCACAGTGGAGCCTCACACTGTGATACATGAATAAATGAATGAATGTGGTCAACACTGGGACTACTGTTATTGTTGTGGGCGCATTGGTGGGGGTGAGGGGGTCTTAATAAATTTAAATTCCTGATGGAGAGATGCATGAGCCAGGTTCTACCCAGGTCGTCATGATCCGTTATCGATCTAGTTTTGTGGTGTTCGAGCTGTTTATATGACAACTGAGACATTAATCCAACCATTATGGTGTTTATTATTATTGTTATTATCATTATTTTTTAAATAGTTTTAAAAAGGAAAGTCGATTCAGCTTCATATCACTTTGAAGCTTTAACTTTTGGTGATTGAGATCATATTTTTATAATAAAAGATGTTTATCAGAGGCGTGTGTCCCATTTATTATCATGCCTTGACTAACTGTTGCAAAAGTTTAACAAAAATAGATAAACTTGGAATTGCATTTTGTCTTTGTGGATCAAGAAAAAACATATGATGAGGTGTCAAGAGAGGAAGTGTGGTACTACTGTGGAAATCAGTATTTGAAGTTGGTGCGGGACATTGGGACAATCCAGTTGGAGTGACAGATGAGTCCCAGGTGGTGGTGGGATTACATGAGCGAGCGTCTCTGAGTCCCTTCTTGTTTGTAGTGGTGATGGACAGGTTGACAGATGAGGTCAGGCAGACGCCTCTGTGGACTATGACATTTGGAGATGACACTGCGACCTATAGTGAGAGTAGAGAACAGGTGGAAGAGAGCCCGAAGAGGTGGAGGTATGCACCGATGAGAATAAGAACGAAAGTAAGTAGAAACAAGGCAGAATACATGTGTGTGAATGAGAGGGAGTAGGTGGAAAGGCAAAGATGGAACGAGCAGAGGGAGTGAAGGTCCATCCGAAGTAACAGAAACCGCATAAGAGAGGTGAAGAAGAGAGTGCTGGCAGGGTGGAGTGGGTGGAGATGAGTGTCAGGGGTGATTTGTGACAGAAGAGTGAAAGGGCAGGTTTCCAAGATGGTAGCGAGACCTGCTAAGATGTATGGTTTGGAGACAATGGTGCTAACAAGACGACAGGTGGCAGAGCTGAAGATCAGAGGGTTTTTGATGAGAGTGTGGGCAGGGTTAGAAATGAGTGTATCAGAGGGAGCAGTTTAAAAAAAACACAAGGTTAGAGGAAAGGTTGAGATGGTTTGGACAGGAACAGAGGAGGGATAGTGGATATACTGGGTAAAGGATGTTAAATATGGATGCAAAAGGAAGATGGGATTCATGGATGAAGTGAAGAAGGACAGGTTGGTGTGACAAAGAGGATGAAAGGGATAAGGTAGTATTCAGGCAGAAAACAGGAGCAGCCAGAAGAAGAAGAATCTTTTGAGATTTGAGATAACAGAAGCAACTGTAACAGCAAAACCTCACAGTTAAAAGAAAAGAATTTAAAAAATGGAATAAAGTCCTTAAAAAACAAACAAACTACAAATCCACTTAATATATCCTGATGGCAAAGCATGCGTCTGGTGACAGAACAATGGATTCTGGATAAAGAAAATGATCCCTCAGCATATTAGGAGGTTGGTTTTGAAACATTTCTGTCAAGCATCAGATCAGATCGCATGTTCGCTTCACAAATGTTCTTAACGACTTCGCCATTATCAAAGTTAACGGCAACGCTTTATCCTTCTTAACAACTACTGATACATTAGACACAACCAGCAAAAACAGAACACAGCGCTACAAACAACACCTCAACTGGAATCTGACAGTTTGCTCTTTGTGCTCTTAACAGGATCCACACAAGTAAAGAAACAAGGAAGCAGTGGTACAGGTATTTCCAGACCATTTTCCTTGTTCTTTAAATTATTATTATTATTATTATTATTATTATTATTATAACTTAGAGTAGGTGGGTGAGAGGAGGATGTTAGCCAAGCTGAAGTCCATTATGGGCAACACTTCTCAGCCCCTGCATGAGACTGCGGAGGCCCTGAGCAGCTCCTTCAGCAGCAGACTGTCACAGTCATGGTGCAGGACAGAGCGCTATCGCAGGTCCTTCATCCCGACAGCAGCCAGACTGTAAAAATATCCACACAGAATAAATACTAGCTAAAATACATGTGTATCATTATCACTCCCACTGCACCTTATGTACATATACAAATAATACTAATAACAATAATTACCTGGGTGTATATAGTAACCATATGCACACAGCATAGTATTCTGGCTTTTTTGTACACTCATCTTTCTTACTTATTTATCTATTTTTTTCTTTCTATTTTTATTTTTCCAGTATCGCTCTAATTCACTTTTCTTCCCATCCCTTGAGCTCCTGTAACAAGTGAATTTCCCCACTTTGGGATTAAATAAACTCTATGTGTCTATTACTTTCAAACATGGAAAAACAGAACAATGGAAAACTTCTATTAAATGATATGTTATATTGTTATATTAGGTTAGAAGACAGTATAAAGAAAACCATAAAACACGTGGAAAATTTCTGCAAAATATGAAAGCAGAAGCCATTTTCGTACTGTAGCTAATTCATAGACTGCATATTGTAGCACCAGAAGAAGCAAAAAAAAAACAAAAAGGAGGATGCATGCAAGAAAACAAAACACATAAACAAATGCAGGTGCATATCCCTGACTGAAAATGGCTTCATTCATCTTCGCAAACAGTTTCTCACAAGTGAATGGCAGCTATATAAATCACTGTTTACTCGGCTGTCTGAGAAAACAAATTTCACCAGAAGAGGGAGACATGAAATCCCTGTGAAAATGACCAAACAGCAGCTACGCTCTCCTCGCTCTTGTTTGAGTCTGCAATAGAACAATTCAGCTCAACGCTAATATCATCAAATATTATTAACCTCACAGCCCTACCAATATGAATTTCCATTACATGCAATTTACGGTGCTGCCGCTATGCTCATTTCTCTGTGTTTGATTTCCAAATAATTCCATATGACACCTGTTAGATGAGCCGAGTAGATGTGGGTCATCTTTTGGATTTGGCCCTGACAGTCAGACGAGGAGGAATTTTCTTCCTGGCAGTCGTTCGCTTCACCTGGACTCTAATCCCATACCATCAATATGACAGAAATAAGTAATCCTGTATCAAATGCTCTTTTAGCTACACAAGTCTAATTCACCGTATCCTCGGAATAGGAATTTAATGTCTCTTCAGGAAATGAATTAATGGCGGACTCTGAGCTCCTCTCCGAGAGAGTTCGAGATATTTTATCACCCTCTTCAAACAGTTCACATCTTCTTCATCTCCGCTGTTAATTATTTCATCTATTTTTGGAATAAACGAGTCATTGGGGTCACTTATAATCACCTAATAACACAAAGAAGATGTTCAAAATACAGAAAAACAAGGAAAAAAAATTGACGGCGTGTCAGTTAAAAAGTGAAGAGAGAAGAGAAAGTCTAATCTGTCAGCAGGCAGACAGAACAGACTTCATTTTGTTCTTGAGTGCTGAGATGATAGCTTTGGATTTCAAATCATGCGGATTGACGTGATGTGAGACTTTTCAACAATCTCCAATAATGACCTTTTCTCAGAACCTACAAACTGCCAGGTAATAACGTGTCTCGGGTGAAAATAGACAATCTTTTGGCACAGGTGAAAAGTGTTACCTCGCATCTCGCTGGAGATGCTCCCCTCCTACAAAGGCCCGTTTCAGCTTGCTTCCACAGGCCCCACGACCCCCACCTCCCCCGGACAAACAACAGCTTCATTCTGTGCCACCGCTGCTGACCTCATTGTCTCTTTGTGAAGGGAAAATCCAGAGTTGCATTCTGTTAAATGGCAAATGGTGCATCGACTGCGAGCGGGACAGACCTTTGCACCACGAGCGCAGGCCTACAGATGAGCACGGACACTGCTGACTCTTCTTCAGGACCGTATGCAAGGAAAACATGGTAAGAAAAGGGGAACTCGACATTCACTACACCTTTCCTAACGTACGTCTAATGTATGCATGCCTGACAACAACATAACTGTTACCTCCTCTTTACACCTAGACCCTTCTCTTCAAACTACTCAAACAGCAGTTTGTCCCCTTCTAATGCTTCCTCTCTTTCGAAATAATGTGTCTGTTGACCTAATGCCGTGTGAAATTTCTCACAAAGATACTTTCTGAAACCAGTCTTGGTTACTCATAGATTAGTCTAACTGAAATGACACCTTAGCCCCAGGTAAATATAAGCCCAACGGTATCAATCAGGGGCATCAGTGGTAAAACGTCTGTTTGATCCAAGCATTTTCTGCCGGGGGTAAACGGAGCTGATCGTTGCTCGATAAAAGTTTTAATTTAACCAGAATTCACTGTGCCACAGTCATGCTTAAAATAGACAACGCTTCTTTGCACAGCACAGGTTTACCTAAATCTATATTTCTGAAACCGCCCCCAGTCCTGGACTACAAAAACTACATATCCAAAATCACATGTTTAGCTTGCGTCAAACACCACAGTGTTACATGACAGCAGATGGTATGGGATTTATTTAGACTGACTGCGTGCTGTAATTGTATAATTCCAAGTCTGCATCTCACATTTATGGAGAGCTTTATTATAATTACTGCAGTGCTCTCAATATGTTGCTTTTAGAAGCAGATGCTACTTCCACAATCACAAACAGATGCTCAGACATCAAAGTAATAAAAGAAAATCTCCTAAAATACAAACAGAAAACACAGCCTCATATTATTAAGTGTAGTCCAATGCATAGAAAAATAACTTGAACGAGCTCATTATACTTTAATCACCCAGGAAGAAAGGTGACACACACCTGTACAAATCTGACTCCATACATCTGGACCGGTCGGTGTTAAAAAAAAAACACCTGTCCTCTTAATTAAACCTGACAGAGCGTGACAGGCAGACTCTTGCTGATGAGCGAATGGTCAGAACACAGTTTTTGTCCTGAGTAAGCAAACTTAGCAAAACTTTATGAAACAAGAATAGAATGGAAGTTGAGGTCTGACATGTCCACTGGGGTTCTTGCAGAGTCTTGATGGAGACACATTATCAGTGATTGAAAACCCAGTGGCTGTCAGTCATCCCTTTCACTCTGAGAAAACAGCGGGAGTTGCAGGGGCCAAAGGAGTGCAAGGCTGGTTAAAAGGATTTCAGTCTACTACTCAAGGTAAGCTCCAGCAGTGCACCGCCCGATGGGCATCAGACATCAGACTTCAATAACAATCTTGCTCCATTTGTGCAAAAAAGAAAAAAACAACAACACTAACACGTTGCTTTAAATGGAATAATGAGACTTTGTACTGTTGCACAACATCTGCAATGCAGTGCCAAGATGTACAGCAGCGCTTTCTTGTGAAAGCCTAGCCTGTAGATTTAGTGTTTAATAAATCTAACTGTCTCTGTGCTGTGCATCTGTGTGCATTATCTAATGGCTGACATTTAACAGTTTCTCTCGGCTCCCATCGGAGCTCAACAAGCATTAACTCCAGTATTAACTGTTGCTTTAGCTCACAGGCTGGTGAGGCTGCTGGCAGCGGTGTGCGCAGTCGGACTTCTCGGAGGATTGGTTGTAGGTGTCTGGTTTCTAGGTGAGTCATTGTGTCTGTGAAAGAATCTCTAAATGAGCTCAGTAAGAAACAGGAAGTGGAAATGAATGCGCAAACGGCCCAGTTTGAGATACTTAAACGCCTGTGAATCTTAAGGTCAATGTAAATTTAGACAGAGCTTATTGAATATTAGCATTTAAAAGGTTCAATTATTTTCTTGATACATATACAGCAGGAGCTGCTTGTCAAAGTTTTGAAAACTTCCCGGAGACATCATTAGTTGGAATGCTGCAGTTTAAATTAGTACGTGCCAGCATGTTTCAGAAGGCTGCATCATTTTTTTTTGTGTTAACAACACCAAGGAGACCAATAGCTTTAGTCCCGGTACCTAAATGCTTTTCCTAAGTGATTTAATTGGCTGACATGTCTGCACTCATATCACAGAACCATGAGGTTATAATATGTGTACAATGTGGGTTGGCATTGTCTTGCTGAAACACCCATAAATCTGACCTGAAAACCACATTGTTGCATTGTTATGCTGCATGACAGCATATGCTACTCTAAAACCTCTTCTCTGCATGCAGCAATAACGGTGCCTTTCACGCACGTCATGTCCACTAATGGATCCCCATACCATTACAGATGCTGGCATTTTAGCTGTGCATTGATGTGCATTGGTCCCTCTCCTCCTTAGCTCAGAGGAAAATGGTTTTTAGAAACAATCTCAGATTTTTAATTAGTCAGACTACAAAAGAGTTTTCCACAGAATTTGCCTCAGTCCATCTCAAATGAGCTCGGGCCCAGAGAATCGTGAGGCATTTCTTCATCTTTTAGCTTGTACTTGCAGATACCCGAGTGTTACTGAGTCCATTCACTGATTTTTATTTTAACCCGCTTTTAATGCAGTTCAAGCAACTCAAGATTGTTTTTGTTTAACCCTTTTCCATACATTTATTTAGCTTCTCTGAATCTTTTAATGATATTATGTGCAGTAGATACCTCATTCCTTAAGTCCTTTGCAGTTTTAGACTGAGAATCATTACACTGAAGTTGTTGAACTATTTGCCCACAGAGTTGTGAACCCGTCTCTCTTCTTCTGAAAGAGTCAGCCTCTCTGGAATGCTCTTTTATCCCCAATCATGTTACTCATTAAACTAATCAGCTGTGAGATCTTCCTCTCAAGTTTTTTTTTCTCATCTAGTCTTACACAACCTTTCCAGGGTTTTGTTGCTCTCATCAGAACTTTTAAAATCAAGTGAGAATATGTTTTAAGAAATAATAAACTTTTCACGTCTTTGTATAGCTAGTAGTTAAACACACATTTTTATTGTTTGGCAAATCATTGCATTGAAATGATATTTCCCTGATTCAGACTTCTGGTGTAAGTAAACTGATACTTTTTTTAAAATGTCAAACAATTTTAATGGACAACATGAAAAATTGATAATTCATTAAATGGTTTGTGTTTTTGGAGCCTTACTATAATCACCAGCTAAAAATCAGGGCAATGTTGGGCTCAGCTGCCCCAATTTAGATTTTTTATTCACTGCATTGAAGTCTCTCAAATTTGATGGAAACATGCGACAACATTCAAGTTAAGATAGAGAAAATGCATTTTGAAAAAATGAATCATTTTTTTTAAATTAGCTGTTTTCTAATTAGCTGGATTTGCAGATAGAAATGAACAATATTTAATGACATTTTAATGCTGTCCCAGACGCTGGTCTGTTTTGGGTTCTCATTCAGATAATCTGGTAATATTAGGAAAAATCAACAATGTTTTGCTGCCCATTTTGCAGCCTGATTAAAAGATTATCTCTTTTAATCCACTTTTAGTCAAACTTTTGCTGAGGCCATCGTCCTCCCAAAGTCCAGTGGGGCTCGGGGACACAAAGGAGACATCCTTCTGCAATGTGACGGAGGATATTTCCGTATCTGACTCGCGGAAAGGTCTGTGTGTACTCCCTGGTGGTAGCGTTTCTTTCACTGTTTTATGAATTATAATGCAGCACGTTAATGTGTGGCTGCTTAGCTTATTGTATGTGCTTCATTATATCAGGTCATGGGTCACCTCTGAAGTGTTTCTTAATTGAATAGAAACAAAAATTAAAATTCAGCAGCTGCTACTTGTTGTCTTCTCTTCACTCCTGAGAGATGCCCATTGACCGACATGAAAACATCACACATAATAATCTGTTTCTACTGACTACATTAGCATAGATACTTGTGTTTTCCCTAATCATTTCCCACTCATAGAAGGGGCTTGATCATAAACGTTGACTGAGAGCTTGTCTCTGGAGGGATTTTCAATCAATCAGGTTCAGTGTTTTACAGAATCAGTCCCGAGAACTCCCTCCTGGAGATCCAGCTGGGGAAGCTGCCCACCTGGCTTCCAGTGTGCTATGAGAGGTGGAACTCTTCGCTGGGAACACTGGTCTGCAGACAGCTGGGTTATCTGAGGTGATGCTTTTCCGCAGTCTGCGAGGATCACATGCTGCTTCTTTATAGCACCATTTAAAAAAGCTGAGAGCCCATTCTCTAACTTGGTTTAATTTTAGGTTGAAGGCTCGCCTTATTTATGATCTATTAATACCTCATTTACAATCTTGCTTCACACCTCATGAGACTAAATTATCGCAATACTCACTCCCACCCATTTTTCAAATGTTCCCTTACCAGACTGACCAAGCATAAAGGAGTGAACCTTACTGATATCGGGCCAAACTACACTGACGGCTTCATACAAATTACCTCAGAACAAAAGAGCAGCCTGGAAAATATGTGGCAGTTCAGGTAAGGCAATCTGTCAGAGGACATCACACTTATAATGGTGCAGGGAAAATTGCGTCCGCTAATACATTAATTATGCATCATTAGTTACCCAATTTATTTTCATTTAGGAGGAGTTGTATCACAGGGAAGGTTATCGCTTTGCAGTGTTTTGGTGAGCAAATTAAACTTAACTTTTAATTTGAGTTTGCGCCTCGCACAAAGGCCAGTAGTGTTTTTGTACAAAAGCTTTATATGGGAGCAGGATGAATGATGGCGTCTGCTGCTGCTCTTTCTGACCAACCCAATTCCGTTTCATTTTGATGAATGGATCTCTAGAGTGTGGCACACGAGCAAAGCTACCCAGGATAATCGGGGGCGTGGAGGCCACGCTGGGCAGGTGGCCCTGGCAGGTCAGCCTTTACTACAGCAACCGTCACACCTGCGGAGGCTCCATCATCACCAGTCAATGGGTAGTCACAGCTGCCCACTGTGTACACAAGTAAGACTGCTGACCTGACAAGTACTAAAGGTCAGAGGTTGGAGCCACGATGAAGGATAAAAATCAGTCATTAACAGCTGTACCGGTGTAGCAGTATCAGGATCTACTCTCTCTTTTCTTTTCCCAAATGTCAGCTACAGGCTACCTCAGATATCCAGCTGGGTGGTCTATGCTGGCATTGTGACTCGCAGCTCTGCTAAAACAGCTCAGCATGCAGGATACGCGGTGGAGAAGATCATCTACAACAAGAACTACAACCACAGGACCCACGACAGCGACATAGCACTGATGAAGCTGCGGACCCCGTTCAATTTCTCAGGTCAGTCTCATCGCAGCACTCTTTAAAAAAAAAACAAACAAAAAAAACCACACACACACACACACACAAAAAAAAGTACTTTGGCTTCAGTTTACCTTTTTATATGCTAATAACAATTTATCATAAACAATATAAGTGGTATTGCTAGTGATATACACTTCAAATGAAAAGCATCCCAATATCTTTAACATCTCACAGAATCAGCTGTTCAGACATAAGCTTATGGTCTCAGCAACAATTAAAGCACTGCCTCCAGATGTTTTGAGACATCCTGAGGGATCTTTAGGTCTGTCTTTGTCATTTTGTTTCTTCTTTACCTTACAACATAAGGAGCCTTGAAATGACTTGTTTTGAATTGACATAAATAAAAATGAACCGAATTACAGATTTAGCTTCCAAAGGACAGAATACATAAATATGCAAATACTGTACAGTGTAAAAAAACAAACAAAAACAAAAAAAATCAGGCCATCATATAGAATCCAATGAGAGAGACGCAGGGCTATTTTTGTACACGATGCATTTTATGTAGATTCGGTTATATTTAAGTTATTCTGTGAGTTTGTATGGCTGCTACCTTTTTGTTTGCTCTGATCTCAGTGGGAGACAACTTTCTTTATGTTGTATACAGGACCACAGTTGGCTTCTCTATCATAAAAGCTTCCTTGTTTTTCAGCTGTGATTTGATATGAGCGTAGAGACTAAAGAGAAAACAGCTTTCTTGTGATAAACACTGAAGTCTAAACGTGGTAAAACACGTCTCAGTGAAGGGTGGTTTTATAACACTCCTTAACATGACTTATGAATCCAACCATATTCGCAGTACAACTTAATGTCTCTTGTAACTATTTAAATGTATTAAGAGGCAAAATTCCTCCTTTTGACTAGACACAATCAGGCCCATCTGCCTGCCTCAGTACGACTATGACCTTCCAGGAGGAACACAATGCTGGATTTCTGGATGGGGATACACACAACCCGACGGGGGTAAGATGTTACTACACTGCTCTGCTCTTAAACAAATGCATCTCTGCTACAAATCTAATCCATACTCAGATGGTGACAGAGTGAGCCAAGTGTATTAGTGGAGCAGTCCTAAATTGAAACTTTCACCCGTAGTTCATTCACCCGACACCCTGAAAGAGGCTCCAGTCCCAATAATAAGCACAAAGAAATGCAACAGCTCCTGCATGTACAATGGAGAGATCACAGCACGGATGCTATGTGCCGGCTACACAGAAGGAAAAGTGGACGCATGTCAGGTCAGAGGCTTGTTTTGACCACTAGATTTAGCTTCTCTTTTATGAGTAGATGCAGTGAACAGTGTTTGGGTCTACCTCTCCAGGGGGACAGTGGGGGCCCTCTGGTTTGCCAGGATGACAGTGTATGGAGGCTGGTGGGAGTCGTCAGCTGGGGAACAGGCTGTGCTGAGCCCAATCATCCTGGAGTTTACACCAAAGTGGCCAAATTCTTGGGCTGGATCTACGAGATGATAGAGGTAAACAGCATTTTTAAATTCTACAGTGGAGAATAACTAACTATTTACAGGACAGCACAGAGGTTTAGTATCATTCGATACTTCTTTATTGATCTCAAAAGAATATATATATATATATATATATATATAGATATATAGATATGTATGTGTGTGTGTGTGTGTGTGTGTGTGTTCGATACAGTGCTTTGATTTATTTTATCAACTTTCCTTCTGACGATGCTGTCTGTGTTGAGCGCTCAGTGGATCTGCGCTGGACAGTGCAGCCTAGGCGGAGTAGTCGAACGCAGATTCACTGAGCGCAGGGCAAGCTAGCGAGACAGAAGTTAAGCTCTCCTTGCAACATGGCAATTTGAACCTCCCCCACCCTCATTCAGATCTGGCCAGATGTGACGTATGACCCTGAAGGTAAGCGCGTCATGGACTAAAGTAAAACAGTAT
The DNA here is from genome assembly GCF_041146795.1 of Maylandia zebra. Taxonomy (NCBI): domain Eukaryota; kingdom Metazoa; phylum Chordata; class Actinopteri; order Cichliformes; family Cichlidae; genus Maylandia; species Maylandia zebra. The sequence continues at coordinate 27,720,774 of NC_135180.1, forward strand.
GTTGGATGTACCACGCAATGTTCAATTACATGGGTGGGAGCTAGTGTGTTAGCGCTGTTGTTGGCCGTCCAGCCTCATGTGGGCCAGTAGCTCGTTAACGGAGATTTGCTGTGTTGTGGCGTTAATGTCATTTCAACGAGATTTACGCTGACAGCACTAGTGGGAACACAACAAATATGACTGCACATTTACACCGACATCATCCTAGTGCAAAGACAAGTGGAAGCAGACAAAAACAACAAGCACACATGCTACAAACTTTACCCGAGTCATTTAGACAGCCGTTAGCACATGATTCTCCTTATGGGGACCTGATATGTTTAATATGCTGCTGAGAATATAGCCCAGAAGAAGCGTATAGTATAGCTTTTATTTTGGAAAGAGCCATTTCTCTGTAATAAACTCTTTTCCAAAGATGAGTGATTCCTCAATAAGATACAGGGCTCGCAAAATCGCCTGCCTAATGTCCTGGGGCTAGCGATTTTTCCAGTCGTGCTACCAAAATCTATCTGCCCTGCCCGTCGGGCTATCATAGGAAGGAAAAATATGTCAATGCTTTTGCATTCTTTCGGAAATGTAGCTGGGTAATTATGTCATTGGCATCGGTGAGCCACTGCCAATATGTGACATATTGAAATCGCATTTGAATTTGCGCTTGTTTTTTGCTTTCACTTTGCAATTGCGCAAACTGTGTATAGAGAGCGACAGCACTGATTGGTGAGTGATGATAATTTGTGCACCAATTCCTCTGACATTGTCTTATCAATCGTTAGCTTACTATGCAAACATGACAAGTGAAATCTCCAGCAGCAAGCTTAAACATGTGAGAGGTTGATCGCGCAGAGAATCGCTGAGCGTTATGTGAGTGCGTGTGTAAAAGCAGCAGGATATATATTGTAGTGGGTCATGGCTGTTCGGGGTTCTGTTTGTACAGTTATGTTTTGTTTATGTTGCCATAGTGACGGGTGACGCCCTCTCGCTGCGACGGTGTGTCCTTCCGGGGTCAGAGGGCGCCCTGTGTGTTGTTGTTGTTGTTGCTGTGCTGTTGCCGCGCTGAGCAGTTAGCTAGCGGCAGTGTTCTTCTGCAGATGTCAATAAACGGCTGTGCTCCCTGGCTAGCTCACGGGAAGCAAGACCAAACGATACCTCCGTCTCCTCCTTGTCTGAGCTCGCCACATTGGTGTCAGAAGTGGGATGATAGTGGCACCCCATGTTCTGACCTGAGTGACTTTTCCCCCGCCGGTCGTGACCGGCCGGTGCGCCAAAAGAAGGCACCTGGACATTTGCAGGACTTTGTGTGGTGTAATGGGGTCGTCGGGGACGACTGACCCCTTGGGTGGGGGCTATGTAGCGGGTCAGGGCTGTTCGGGGTTCTGTTTGTACAGTTGTGTTTTGTTTATGTTGCCATAGTGACGGGTGACGCCCTCTCGCTGCGACGGTGTGTCCTTCCGGGGTCAGAGGGCGCCCTGTGTGGTGTTGTTGTTGTTGTGCTGTTGCCGCGCTGAGCAGTTAGCTAGCGGCAGTGTTCTTCTGCAGATGTCAATAAACGGCTGTGCTCCCTGGCTAGCTCACGGGAAGCAAGACCAAACGATACCTCCGTCTCCTCCTTGTCTGAGCTCGCCACATTGGTGTCAGAAGTGGGATGATGGTGGCACCCCATGTTCTGACCCGAGTGACTTTTCCCCCGCCGGTTGTGACCGGCCGGTGCGCCATAAGAAGGCACCTGGACATTTGCAGGACTTTGTGTGGGGTAATGGGGTCGTAGGGGACGACTGACCCCTTAGGTGGGGGCTAAGTAGCTGGTCAGGGCTGTTCGGGGTTCTGTTTGTACAGTTATGTTTTGTTTATGTTGCCATAGTGACGGGTGACGCCCTCTCGCTGCGACGGTGTGTCCTTCCGGGGTCAGAGGGCGCCCTGTGTGGTGTTGTTGCTGTGCTGTTGCCGCGCTGAGCAGTTAGCTAGCGGCAGTGTTCTTCTGCAGATGTCAATAAACGGCTGTGCTCCCTGGCTAGCTCACGGGAAGCAAGACCAAACGATACCTCCGTCTCCTCCTTGTCTGAGCTCGCCACATTGGTGTCAGAAGTGGGATGATGGTGGCACCCCATGTTCTGACCCGAGTGACTTTTCCCCCGCCGGTCGTGACCGGCCGGTGCGCCAAAAGAAGGCACCTGGACATTTGCAGGACTTTGTGTGGTGTAATGGGGTCGTCGGGGACGACTGACCCCTTGGGTGGGGGCTATGTAGCGGGTCAGGGCTGTTCGGGGTTCTGTTTGTACAGTTGTGTTTTGTTTATGTTGCCATAGTGACGGGTGACGCCCTCTCGCTGCGACGGTGTGTCCTTCCGGGGTCAGAGGGCGCCCTGTGTGTTGTTGTTGTTGTTGCTGTGCTGTTGCCGCGCTGAGCAGTTAGCTAGCGGCAGTGTTCTTCTGCAGATGTCAATAAACGGCTGTGCTCCCTGGCTAGCTCACGGGAAGCAAGACCAAACGATACCTCCGTCTCCTCCTTGTCTGAGCTCGCCACATTGGTGTCAGAAGTGGGATGATGGTGGCACCCCATGTTCTGACCCGAGTGACTTTTCCCCCGCCGGTCGTGACCGGCCGGTGCGCCAAAAGAAGGCACCTGGACATTTGCAGGACTTTGTGTGGTGTAATGGGGTCGTCGGGGACGACTGACCCCTTGGGTGGGGGCTATGTAGCGGGTCAGGGCTGTTCGGGGTTCTGTTTGTACAGTTGTGTTTTGTTTATGTTGCCATAGTGACGGGTGACGCCCTCTCGCTGCAACGGTGTGTCCTTCCGGGGTCAGAGGGCGCCCTGTGTGTTGTTGTTGTTGTTGCTGTGCTGTTGCCGCGCTGAGCAGTTAGCTAGCGGCAGTGTTCTTCTGCAGATGTCAATAAACGGCTGTGCTCCCTGGCTAGCTCACGGGAAGCAAGACCAAACGATACCTCCGTCTCCTCCTTGTCTGAGCTCGCCACATTGGTGTCAGAAGTGGGATGATGGTGGCACCCCATGTTCTGACCCGAGTGACTTTTCCCCCGCCGGTCGTGACCGGCCGGTGCGCCATAAGAAGGCACCTGGACATTTGCAGGACTTTGTGTGGGGTAATGGGGTCGTCGGGGACGACTGACCCCTTAGGTGGGGGCTAAGTAGCTGGTCAGGGCTGTTCGGGGTTCTGTTTGTACAGTTATGTTTTGTTTATGTTGCCATAGTGACGGGTGACGCCCTCTCGCTGCGACGGTGTGTCCTTCCGGGGTCAGAGGGTGCCCTGTGTGTTGTTGTTGTTGCTGTGCTGTTGCCGCGCTGAGCAGTTAGCTAGCGGCAGTGTTCTTCTGCAGATGTCAATAAACGGCTGTGCTCCCTGGCTAGCTCACGGGAAGCAAGACCAAACGATACCTCCGTCTCCTCCTTGTCTGAGCTCGCCACAATATTTTAGTTCTGCTGAGCCAAATAAGACAGGTCAGGGTGAAGAAGTGACAGCCAAAGAAAAGCTTACCACAAAACGGAAAAGTTATGATAAATCAGACTATAAGGCAAAAAGAAAGTGCAGCTTTATGGTTTCATGGACAAAAGAATTTCTGTGGCTGCAATATGACAAGCAAAATAACCAGGGCTGCACATAAGTGGTCCGCAGGTGCGTATTCGCTGTCAAAATAAAAAACGGGCACAAGATAAGAAGTTGCAACGCGTTTGCATACATAAGATTTTCAGGAGGAGGACAGACATTTGTTTAGAACTCTTAAAGATGTCGAAGAAGCAAGCTCCTTTAAGCAATTACTGTGATGTTCCTCCACCTCCAAAGAAATGTCAGAAGGAGTTCGAACCGCAAAAGAAGCACGTATTCTCGGAAAAGTAGTTGCAGGAGGTGAGCTGGCTTCAAACAAATGATGAACGCACAGAGATGTGGGGTGGAATGTGCCGTGAAAATTTAATAAATGACAAATTAAAAAGGCATGAACATTTTTTTGTATCGAAAAAATATCAAACCGTGACACCAAAGTATCAAACCGAACCGTGAATTTTGTGTATTGTTGCACCCCTAATATATTATATATTAAAAAGTTAGCTCCACTTTTGCCAGTTTTAAAACATTATGTAGAAAGAAATGCATCAAAGCAAGCCTGTGAAATAGGTCATTTGTTTTTGTAGAAGTACCCTGCTAGTAACAGCTCTTTGAACTGAGGATATTTACATATCATGGAATTTTTTCTTTTTTTACAGGGATAATACTTTTACTTATCTAAAATGTTACAATAAATTCTTATATCACTACACTGCAGAAAGCGCTAATTAGATTCATCCATGCCGCTATTTGAATTTCTTTCTTTTTGTATTTTCAGCCGGATTGAGATGGAAACTGTAAAACAGAACAGCGATTTCTAATATTAATTCTTTCCTTTTTTTTTGCAGAATTACTGAGGAGGGCTCATGAAATACAACAAAAAGAAGGAAGCTTCTGATGAAACTGGTGGAAACGTTAGAAAACTACAGTTATACATGATACTTTTTATTTTACATGTCAGTTATATAATGTACACATAAAGACAGACTGAAAACATCAACATGCATTTTTACGTTATGTTTTTCATGTATTGAAAATAAATTATGCTTCTTATTGTCATGTGTGGTTTCTGAGCCGCAGTTCCGCATCTCACCGCCTGGTGGCAACAGTGTTATGTTTCTATGGCAACTGACAACATTGGCCTAACTAGTGTTAGCGATTACAACTAATGAGCTACAGAACGTAATTAGTTGAGGGTTTTTTTTTTTTAATTAATATTTGTGTGATACTGCTCCATATTTGTCGGCTATTTAAGGTGTTTCTATAACACATGCTCCTCTATAACACTGCTGACCGGCTGGTTTTCTGACGCACAAACTTTTTCTGCCAACTAGCTAGAGTTAGCTAGGTAATAAAAGTACGACAGTTACCTTAACATGTGCTCCACTGGCAGTACAGAGGATGTTTTGCAGCAGATGAGCAAACTGTGGTCCATGCTGGATGATCTCTCTGAAAATGACCCTGCAGCCTACCGTACGCTTATAGAGAAACAGATAAAGGAAGGAGCTGAATTCAGAGCGCCGCCCGAGCTGGACTCCTGCCTCTGCACTGAAATACTGGTGAGTTTCATTCGTGAAGGCTCCTTCCTGTGTAGGCCCCAGTCCATACTGTGGTCCATACAGGTGTTGCTCATCACATTCTTTGGTTCAGCTAGAAAGGAAGCCCACCTTTATTCCTCCAATCATAAATTAATACTCTAAATTCAAACATAAATTAGGGAAAGTTAACTGTCATATCAGAAAATGTAGGTAGATAGGATACAGCTCAGTACCCATCATCAAAAAAAAAAAAAGATTCAGTGTCCCAGGTCCTGTCATTGGTACAAGAAATTACATTACAGGAGAATTTGGATTGGGAACAGCACCTACTCTGCAAAAGGCTCACCCAAGTAATGCAGGCATCTGATGGAGGAGGGGGACTGCCAGGAATCAACTAGATGTGCAACAGCAGTCCCCTAACTTCAGCAAGGCCGCTGAATGATGCGGGAAGGAATAAAAAGGAAGAACAATCAAATGTAGTGAGCTATGGAATATGAAAACAAAACAGCCCACATATGATGTACTGCTCACTCCAGCAGTCTGTTACTTGTTTGCAACCCTCAAACACATCCTGGTGGGCTGCAAAAGCAGTCTAACACATGGAGGATATACTTGGTGACATAACCAACTAACTTGTCGGTAGCTATTAGTCAGGAGAGTATAGACTAACTGCAGCTCATTAGAAGTTAAAGCCACCTTTCTGCAACAAACAACCTTCATCTGGGAAGGTGAGAAATAGCATGTCAACCCCGTCTTTCTGAAATACCTTTACACTTGAAATCAACCTGGACCCAGCTCTGGTTCTCTGGTCCAGTTCCTGCCAGTCTGTCTTCACTGTAGAACTGATCGTCCCTTGGGAGGATGCAATCAATAAGGCATATGACAAGAAAAAAGCATGAGCAAGCTGAGGAAGAGGACCAAGGCTGGAAAGTGGAAGTCCATTCAGTGTAAGTGGCCTGTAGGGGCTTTGCAGCCAGCTCCACAGTAAGACTGACGAAGGAAGTAGGCATTAGGAAGGGAAGCCTAGTACAAGTTAATCAAAAAGCTTGCCACTCTTGTCAAAAGAAAGTAGTCACAGGGGCTGGCTGAAGCAGAAGGAGACCATGTGGCCTGCCAAATTACTGGTGGGTGCCATGTGAAATACACCCAGGTCTGATCACCCTGTGGTGGGTCTGCTTTGGCGGAGGGAATCTTGTGAGAAATTACGGAAATGCACTATGAAGCTGGGGTACAAAGCTGATGATGTGTTGCACTGACAGATACATACCCACATGGTCAGCAGCAAACACCCCATCTAGAGGACTTCTCCAACCCACTCAGGTCTGTGTTATACTGATAGGGATTATAACTTCTAGTCCTATTAATTAGTGTAGTCCATTACAAGCTGTGAAAGCTTTGTCATCAAATTTCTTGTTTTTATCCAACCAAGAGTAAAGTAATAACCTAAAAATATTTCTGCTGAGGAGCTGTAAGCTGTGCTTGCTTTATATATCCTAAAATACACAGGCTGCACGAGAAACACAGGCTTTTTCTTCACTCTGCAAAGATGCTAGACTTTTATCCACTTAGAACTTTGAAATTGAATTTGTTTTGACAGATCCTTTTGACAGCACTGTGTTTCTGTGACAGAAACCAAAGAAAGGCCTGCTGTACATCAACATATGCGGCTGGAAACGTGTGCCTGCGCCTCAGGATCCCAGCAGGCCTTTACCAGTGTACACTGGAAAACTGGAAACAGGCACAAATGAAGATCAAGGTGTGTGTCAAGCTGCAGACCTGCCATTTGTATTACATGACACAAGCAAGAAAGTCATACTTTTTCCTTTACAGGCTGGTATACTGTGCTGGATGTGGCATTAAATCCTGTGTTGCTGCAGGAAAGTAGGGAGAACAAAGCAGAGATTAACCAGGTCTATATGCTGGCCCTGAGCTTTGCCCAGAAGCAGCTTGGGATGACGTTATCACAGCAGTACAGAGTTGTCAACAGTAGCCCAAATAGTAGCCCAGATGAGTTGCACTGCCGGCTTGGATTTCAGAAGTTGTCCAGTGCCCCCAAACAACCCAACACAGGTAATGCAATAAGACTGTCAACCCTGACAAGCTTTGATAAGCACTTTATGTTGAACCCATGCTCTTTACCCACTCTCCTTTCACCTCCTAAAACAATTTTCCTGATAATCCATAGTCCTTTTTTTTTTTTTTTTACAGCCGGTCAGACACCAGCTGCCCTCCTGCAGCACATCTCCTCCCTACGATCAGAAAACCAAGAGGACTCTGCTCCTCAAATTATCTTTAGGCCTGCAGAGAAAATAAAGAAGGATTTGATCCATGTCATCTCAGCCGCTTCTGTAGAGCCTCAGAAGCCAGAGTATCGACTCGAGGTGAAGACCGATGCAGCAGGAGTTCCTGACAGCGTGGAACTGACGGTGGAGCTGCCAATGGTTTGTTCCATGTCAGAATGCCAGCTGAGCATGTCCAAGGTTAGTGGTTACACACTCCCTTGAACAGTTATAACGAAGCACTTTAGAATCCAGTGTGTGTCAGTGTGTAGCTGGATGTCATAAGAAATACATAATCGACCTGTAGCGAGCCTTAGTAGCACACTGGATGTATTTTTCTCTGCAGGATGACGTCTTACTGGAGGTGGAGGATCTTTACTATTTGCTTGTGGACTTCCCAAAAACTGTAAACGAAGACACCGCGTCTGCCATCTTTAATAAGAAGAAACGAAGACTTACATTGAAAGTGAATGTCTTGTGATCATTTTCCTTAATTAAGAAACAAATGTGCAGTGTTTGTTAAGCTAGCTAAACACTGGCATTGAAAATGCCTCAAACAAAAACAACAAAACTCCTGTTGTGCAATGTACAAATTAAAAAAAAGGGAAAAAAGCACTGAGAGCGCATTGTGCTGTGGAGGGACTCGTATTCTGCCTCAGAATTCAAGTTAACTAACAATAAACAGCTTGCGTGTAAATTGATCCATTTCCAAGAGCAACATGTTTGTGAAACAAATATGTAACAGTGTCCCTTTGTGCTGTGTGGGCTGAGGCTCAGCAGCAAATTTAATTCTAACACCCCCCCCCCCCCCCCACCCCCCACCCCCCAAAAAAATTAATTGACTTTAATGACAATCTGTGGATTTTGTTTATTAATGTGTGGGCGCGTGAGTGGAGGTGTTTAATGGCTACGAGCTGGTGTCATTACCGTATGCAGGGGGGAATAATTGACAACAAAACGAACCATGCAATAATTTATGTTTATTAAAACATCAAAATTGATGCAGAACAACAACATCAGTGTTTGGCAATCTGGAACACGTGGAAAATGTCAGTAAACACTTCTTTCTTTTTTTGAGGTTTGAATACTATGCACTGATTACAGCGTTTTAAAGCACAGCGTAGCTTGTTTTTTCATATAAAGCTAACATTATTTTATTATTCAAGTATGACTTTACTGACCATTACGTGGTAGTCCCACAAACTTATTTATGAGCTGCAAACAATGTGCGACATGCGGTCCGTAAACGAAAAAAACATTGTATCCAAATGTTTAGATTCTTCATATGAAACATTCGCTTTTAAAACATGGTTTTGTTTTGTACCTTAATGGTGTTAGCTCCATTGGTCCCAGTTTTGTGTCGTAACACTATTCTTTCTTATGGCATCAGAAGTATTTTCAGTAGCTTCCTGGTCCAGTGGGAACAGCTGAGGTTTGTAGTGACGATCTCTAGTTTTTTGGCGCTATCTCCGCTCCCCGTGATCCTCCTCAACCCACGCAACAATCTTCCCCTCCCAGCCAGGGACAACGGCTCCATCCTGAAACACCTGAAAAGCCAGCATCCAGTGTTTACATATCTGAGAGACCCATATCTATACTATAAAAGGTTTGGATAGAAAGTAAAAATGAATACTTGAGGTTATCCAATTCTTTGGGATGGAAATAAGTCTCCCCATGGTGTTTTGAAGTGCACAGTAGGCACAGCTATTATTAGCATATCTTACTCTATAACTGCCGTTTTATATTTGCCAGCTGAAGCCCAATGTGAAGAGAAATAGGGGCTGTAATTTTACTCCCACGCCTACCTCCTCTTTCACTGTGCCAAACTCTGGGTCAAGGGCCTTGAAGTGGTATCTGAAACTGCCTTGTCTGTCTACAGCTGCCTTGAAGTCTCGCAGTGTCACCTCTCCCAGCCTGGAAGCACACATATATCCACACAAACGTTATGCTTTGGATAAACCAGCCCAGGCATCCATATGCGGCTATGGTCAACCAAAACCCAACTAACAATTTGCTTAAAAAATAAAGAACGCTCCAGTGAAGCAACACACAGCACTGTATCAAGCCACCATAAAGTGTTTATATACTCACCTTTTTGGGATGTTAATCAGAAATGGAGTGAGCGAGCGATCTGTGAAGTAGAGCACTTTAGTGGAGACGGCAGTATCCAGTCCTGGGCTGCTGTGTGAGTGCGCCATTTCTGGAAAAAAACCCAGCAAACATTGTTTTTCCACAACCAAAGTCTGAAAGGGTTCTAGCCTCACACTCAGTCATGCCCTCTCTTTGCAGCACAGTGTAATTGAATGGCACAATTTGATTTAACAGCCAGTAGAGATGTTGCGGGGGATGACAAATCCTAAACAAAAACGAGCATTTTGTTTGTCTCACTCGAGCTCGGCGGCCAGGAGTCACGGTCTGTCGAGTTGGCTCTGCGTCCTGGCGATTTGAATTCCTCCTAGAAGAAGAACCAATTACTCATAGCAAACAGTCGGATGTTATCAGTTGCTGAGTCATCATTTGGCAAGTGACAGACGAGCTACTACATTTTAAAATTTCCTCTTTGAGTTGTGAGAGCGAGAGTGTGTACCCCTCTGTCCTGTCTTCGCTGGGTGTCCAGAGAGTGCAGTCTGTCCATGAGAGTGGCCACGCCCTGCTCCAGAGTGTCCAGGGTGTGATGTTGGGGGTCATGGCCGGAAAAACTGTCCCTCAAACTGCGAAGTGCTTCCCTGACGACCTGCAGCTCTTCACCCTGTGAAAAACAGTCCTCTGATACTTAAAAAGAATTGGAACAAAATTCGAAATCATTTTGAACTGTGGACATTTACAGACATTATTGGTTAATGAGAAAATTAAAGAGTGCATACTGGTGCGCTGTGCTGGAACACTGGAGGAGATGTCGAAGCGACTGAGTTACTGTACCCGCTGCCCTCGCTCCTGAACGCCTATCAGAGACAGAGACAGTATAGACCAAGGTGAAAAGTGTTCTGAATGAAAAGTGTGATAATATTTACAAAATGTGCTCAAACTGCAATACAAAGAGCAAACACGGCCTGTGTAGCTAAAAAAACAGCCAGAAAGCTTATTCATCTAAATAAGAGCTTCACTTTTGTCCAAAAACTATAAAAAAAACATCACAACGTAGTGGGTGACATGTTTTTTTCCTATCATGATGAACACCGTGCACAGGAATCTATTTTGAGTCGATTTCACATACAGCATCCTGCTGCAAGGGATACTCACCGGTGCAAGAAATATGTATTAATCTGCCACTGAAAATAGTCTCCAACAAATGCACCATTTACTCTGATCTGAGTAACAATTTATAAAGACCACACCGCTGAGGTGTAGTGGGAAATGTAATATTTTCTTCAAGCATCATGGTGCCTTAATATATTTATAGTTTTTGGTCTTATTGAGTAATGTTTCTCGTAAGAAGAAATATATGGGCTATCTTGCGGCAAGTACAATGTAATCACAGACCGATGCGCGATTAAAAAAAACAAACAAACGTTGGTGTTATATATGAGTCCTGCATTCAAACATATGTTATTTAGCACGTATATGTGAAACCTGTCATGCTGCATACCCGTCCCAGGCTGACTTCATGTGCCTTGTGCTGAGCTTCATCAAGCTTTTGCTGCTGCTGCTGCAGTATTCTGTCCTTCCTCCCGAGCTGCTGCTATTGTGACAAGAGAGATGGATGGCACGAGGCTTTATTTGCATCTCTATGGCTAAAAGAACGCACTGACGTGTATATAATAAAAGACAATACCTCATATTCGCTAAGTAATTTGTTCCTTTCACTCAGCTTGCGTTTGAGCTCTGCCTGCAAACAGTTATATCAAGGTGATATATGAGTGCTATAGTTCTCTCACTTAAACCTGCAGCCACGAGTCAAAGAGGTCGAATATTTCATCGTGTCAAAGGGAAATCATCACTTGTCTCACATTTTCCCCCTCCAGCTGATCTTTGGCCATGTTGCACCTCAGTAGTTCCTGCTTTAGCTGCAGCACAGCATCCTCCTGCACTGCCAAGCGCTGCTGCAGAGCATCCTAATGAGAAGCAAGAGGGAGATCAAAGAATTGTCCAGAAAAGACCTGAATACTGATGAACTGCATCCACCTGCCTCATCGACAGGATCCACCCAGCTCTAAACTTCTTTTGATCTTTGTAAAGAAATGATAAATGTATAATGTATGTGATAAAACTTACAGAATCCTCAGTTTGGGAGGGCGCAATAGTCAAAAAGGTTAAATATAATCCTTTAATCCATTTTACTTCACATATAAATCCCAAAACTAGAGTAAGAGGTTTACCTTGATGGCCTGAATGTGACGTGTCTCCTGTTTGTGCCTCAGAAGTTCCCTCTAAGAGCCACACAAAGGAACAACAAAAACATTAGAGAAAAGGACTCTGCCCCTAAGACAGCTCATCTATGTTAAACCTAATTACATTTACTTACTGTACCTTGAGATCAAGGGCTTCCTCCATGCTTTGGTCCAGACGACTGCGGATGAGAACCTTCAAAGGGAGAGGGTACGAGCGGGGTAATTAGAGAATGGAAAAATGTCAGAACGTATGAGGAGGCATTGGGCCTCCATGACAGTGCGCTGGCAGATCAGAGAGATTCATTTGTGCTCTATAGTGGCCACTCGTGAGACGAGTAATGGCTACAAACATCATCAGAACAGAAGGGCTGACACGGACACTTCAAGCTCGGTGGCGAGCAACTGTTGTTTGTTTTCTCAAGTTAGCAGAGAGAGGGCACTGTACCAGCTGCTGCTCGGTGTTAGCCCGGTTATCTCCAAAGCTCACGGATCCATCCTGGTCTTCCTCAGGGAGGGAGCCATGGAGCAGCAGAGCCTAAAAACCAAAACACATACAAATCTGAAGAAAACTTGCAAGCAATGATAGTTGCGACGCATGATAGAGAAACCAGGTTTCTGTGGTTGTAAATGCCTCCGTTTTTGCTAATAAAGTCAGTGAACTGAACCAAATCAAATTGAAATTACACTGACAAGTCTGTGTAAATATACAGACTGTAATGTAATATAGAGACTCTAAAACTGAAAACATAAAGGCTATTACTGTAAAAGTCACCAAAACATCTATTTTTAATTTATGAACAGTATGTGGACGTGCTGTCGCTGCACCGATATTTGTAGCTGAATACTATAAATGACCCCAAACATACCAATTAAATACCATGTGCCAAACTTATTTATTTGCACAAATTAATGAAGCTGGCAAAGATTAGCAAATTTTGTAGGATTAGCTTTGTCTTTCATATTTTTATTCTTAATTATCCTAATAATCTGTGGCTCTCTTCCACACCGTGTCTTTGTTCTGTTTCCCTTACCTCACCCCCAAACGCTTGCAGCAGTCTGCCCTGCCCTGAGCCTGATTTTGACAGAGGTTTCTTCCAGTTGAAAAGGAGTTTTTGCTTTCCACTGTTGCCAAAGGGCTTGCTTATAGGGGGTTATCTCATGCTGGGTTTTCTCTGTTTTCTTTGTATTATTGTAGGGTCTTTATCTTACAATGTAACGCTCCTTGAGGCGACTGCTGTTGTGATTTGGCGCTATATAAATGAAATTGAATTGAATTGAATGCATTGATGTCTGAATAAGACCCATTATACTGTAAGGATCTTGCACATGGAAGGTATGTTGTAACATGGCAAAGACTCAATGCTTTTCACAACCTTCTGAAATTCAAATCAAGCATCAGAATTGGAAGAGAAAGGTCCTTTTATTGACTTTGAAAGTGGCATGGTTGTTGTTGCCTGTCAGGCTAGTATTACAACAAAAGTATGCAGAAGAGCATTTATAAATGCTCAGTGTGTTGAACCTTGAAGCAGATCAATTCATCATTCACAGAAGCACCAATATTAGACAATAGAAGATCTCAATGTCTGATGGTGGTGTATTGGTGTGAGGGATATTTTTGATGGCTGCACCCAGCTGTATAACGCGCCTCGTCACAGAGCTCAAATCATCCCAAACTGGTTTCTTGAACATAACAGTGTATTCACTGTACTCAGATGACCTCCACAGTCACCAAATCTCACTCCAATAAAGCACCTTTGTGATGCGGTGGACCAGATTTAAATTGTGTATGTGCAATTGACAAATCTGCAGCAACTGTGTTATGGTATCACATCAATATGGACCAAAATCTCTGAGGAATGTTTCCAGCACCTTGTTGAATGTGTGCCATGAAGAATTAAGACAGTTCTGAATCTAAAAACCAGTACTACCAGGTATTAATGCCTAATAAAGTGGCAAGTGAGTTTATATTTTATATGTATTATAAGCCTAACAAGTCTCATTTTATGATTTTCTTATAAAAGCGCCCCCTTTCACATTTTTTCATGCAACATAATTTTAATCATTTCATATAAATTATAATAGATCAGTGACTTATCCACAGTGCACTCTGCTATTCACCCTGTGACTACTGGGATAGGCTCCGACCCTTCTACGACCCCGATTGGATAAACGGAAGTAACAGAATGGACTCAAAGTATAAATCAGGTAAAAAAAAATTTAATCTTTGTCTGTTTATCTGTCAAAACACATATTATTCTTTCTAGTGGATGGCTTTATCATGCTTAGTGTGTTACATCTGGTCTATCTGTTTGGGTTTCTTTTTAATTACTTCATTTAAAAATATATTTCCATTTTTAGCATGTAGCATTTGGATCTTGTCATTTCTTTTGTCATTTCTAAGTCTTCCCAAAATCTTGTAATCTTACTGACTGCTAGTGACACTCTGGTACAATTTTATTTAGCAATTTAACTTGGAAAGTGCTGTATAATTGCAAATTAACTAAATATGCCAGAATACATGTCTATAATTAACTAAATTGAGGCATGTATTTATTTCCAATCCTCTGATGAGATTTCAGTTATACAGTCTTCATTACTTGCGCTTGGTTTACAATGTGAACTCCCTCATGAACAGAGTGTAAGCAGATTATAAAACGTTGATATGACGACCTTTCTTTAGCAGTCCTTTGTCATCGATACTTTAGTAGGAATCTGTGGGGATCTAGTGAGTAAATAATGTTGATGTGCTGCAGAAAATAACAGTGTTTTCTTTTCAGATTAGATTCTTGCTTCAGTTCTTCAGTGCACATAATAATACAAGAGTTTGGATCTTTTGAACTCCTTCAGAAGCCCGATTTCAAATGCACAATCTGCTGTGCCTTGTGAAAGCAAACCAGCTACCCCATACTGAGCTACAGTTAGCTTTGGATTCGAAAACAACCAAGGTGTGATTAAAGTGCAGACTTTCAGCTTTAATGCATGGGGTTTAACAAAAGTATTCCTTTTTTGTTAGCCATTTTTATACAAACTAACATAGTATTAAATATACACATTGATTTTAAAAATTACAGAAAATGTTTGCGGTCAGTGGCTCCCTGAAATTTAGAACCCATGCACACCACCAAGTGCTTTGTTTCATCCCTTGAGGTGCCCTGCAGGCCCTTTCTGCAGCCACCTTCAGCCGCTGCTTCAGTGTTTGGTGCTGCAGTCCATGTGCATCCCTTCTTTTTATTTTAAGAATGTACCAGATTGTTGGTTTGGCCACTGCTAGAATTTAGTCATCTCTTTGATAGTTTTATTTGGTTTTTGCATGTTTTACAACCTAATGATGGACTCCTTCACTTTTATTAGCTAATCTTTTGGACCCCACATTGAGAGTTCCAGTGAAAAGCTCTAAATCAACTCCCAGTCTTTTTTCTGCTCAGTTTGTCATAAAATAACAACAGAACAGGCATCACTTAACCATGGAGCTGCTTGTCAGTTAATTATCTAACTACTTGTGAGCATCTGATAAGACAAGATTACATAGAAAGCGGCTGTAGACATGCAAACATTTTTAAAAACTTTAAGCTAGCACTGGATGCTAACAATTTTTAAGGTTTCTTCAGACTGTTTAGTTGCATTAGGACCAACTACATGGTGATTTTTGTTTTTCACTATGGCTCTAATTTAACAACCCAGTGCCCTGATTTTATTGTAAGGACAGATAATAAATAGCCTCCTTTTTAAAATGTTTCAGTGACTCAAAACAGAGAAACAATAAAGTCAGCAAACAGAGGTATGGTGGGTTTACCTGCTGATAAAAACTGAGCTGAAAACATTTACATGCCCTGACCAAACTTTCATCCTTCTTTCTCAGAATCTATTTTTTTACTACTTGCTCCTTACTCTGTGGATTTGTTGCAAATAGGGCAGCGACCCTGTCACTTATATCCCTTGGCCCAGAGCAGCAGTTTGTTTTGAAGTGCATTACCTGTAACCGGAACACCATCCTTCTCGCTTCTTGCATCTCCTTTTCCAGCTGCTCCTGGTGTGCATCCAGCTGCTCCTCCCAGGACTTCTCTTCCTCCTGCCCATCGTGCCCCAGGGAAGGACACAATCCACAGAGAGCCACCTCCTCTAAAAGTGGCAGAGGGACAGGGGAAATGAGGCAAGGCACCTTTTTTTTCACTGCATCATATCTGGCTCTACAAGAGTTGATGTGCAGCCAACCAACCTGTGACAGATTTCTTCTCTGTCAGCTCAGATTTGTCATCCTGAGGTTCCCCCTGGTTCTCAGGGTGATCATGGACTGTTTCTTCTTTAGGGGTGTCAGTGAGCTGGGTGATAACATACTCCTCTTTGGAGGAGTGAGCTGGGCTGGCTGAGCTGAGACTGAAACAGATGGTGGGCACAGGCAGGAATGAATGTGCTTGTATGCTGCCAAATGAGCAGCAATAAAGAAACCTAACTACATAAAATGGCGATTTGAAATTTTAAAAATTCCCAGAGGAGCACAATAATGTAAATTAATCCCGTTTGGGATAGATATTTTAACTAAATCCATTTTTGAACTCATAATGCCAACATGATGCATGATATTTCAAACAGCATTGTCTGCATCACGGGTTCACAGATTATTTTGTAGATAACAGAACTATTACAAAAGGGGGAAAAAAAGAAGAAAAGACTGAATGAACAGATTTTCAACTCATTCAAAAAATACACAGCAGGAGCAGGAATGCCTGCAAGCCTGTCATTTTCTAACAGGAAATTCTTTACATATTTTGCTCCCCCTTCGGCCATAATTTCATAACATAGTGCTGGCATGGTTTCTGAACAGCTTGTTTCCTTGCAGTTTCATGAATATAGTGTTTTTGAGAGCATCTCCAGCAGCCTGAGGTTCAGACCAGCTGTCATCTTCACTCTCCTGTGTTTGTGGACATTGGATACAGCTACTATGACCTGTGACCTATAGCATTATGCACAGTCCCTAACAGGGTAGTTTCCCTGTGTTTTTCCCTCCGAGTCTGCATGTGAAGACAAGCCTGCGACTGCATGAACAGATCTAAACGCTGTGCAAGCATGCCATAGAAAAGCATCACTACTCATCACCCTGCTCCCCAGGCTAACTAGCTGAGAATGAAGGAAAGAAAGCAAAGAATGTCCTGCTGAATTTGCTTCATATGTATGGTGGTAAGATTTTCTTCTTATGTAATAGTTAGCACTAGCTAATAGCACAGCAAAGTACTCTCTGAGGATTAAAGGACATATTCCTTTGATTAATCATAGTTAACGTCTGCTTATCAGCCACTGATCGAATCAGAAACACACCTCAAAGAATCTAATGTTAAGCAGACTTAGTGAAGCATTTCACCATTACAGCATCCAAGTTAGCATGCTAATATTTGCATATGATGGGGCTGAGAGAAATGTCTTGCAGGTAAAGAGTCATGAACAAATGCACCAGACATGTAAATTTTGTCTTGATGATTGTGCTCGATTGGAAATCAGTGAATAGCAGAGTTGTTACAATCCAAATGTATAAGGGCATACATTCCACAGCTGCTTTATTAGGTATACATGTTCAGCTGCTTGATAATATAAATGTATAATCAACCAACCACATGGCAGCAGCTCAGTAAATTAGGCATGTATACAAGGTCCTGCCTTGTATAAGGAGCATTAGGAAGGTGAGAAAAAAGATGATTTAAGTGGTTTGTTAGTGCCAAATGTGCTGGTCTGACTGTCTCAGAAACTGACAATCAACTGGGATTTTCCCACACATTTCTAGGGTTTATAGAGAATGGTCCAAAAAAGTGCAAATATCAGGTGAGCAGCAGTTCTCTGGGCAAAAATGCCCTGTTGGACATCTCCTCTGCCAGAGGTCAGAGGAGAATGGACAGACTGTTTCAAGCTGATAGGGGTGTCTGTAGCTCAGGAGGTAGAGCAGGTCGCCTACTAATGCTCCAGTCTGCAGGCCAAATATCCTTGGGCAAGGTCCTAACCCCAAATTGGTCTACAGTGCATCCATCTGAGTATAAATGTGTGAGAATGTTAGATAAGAAGCACTTACACAGAACGAGCACAGAAATTTAGCTGATAGGAAAGCAACAGTAACTCCTGTTACAACCAAAGTATGCAGAAGAGCATCTTTGAATGCTCAACTTGTGAAACCTTGAAGCAGAACACCACACTAAATGCCACTTCTTTCAGGTTAGAACAGGAATCTGAGGCTGCTTTTTGCATAGGGTTACCAAAATTAGACAACAGAAGATTGAAAAAATGTTTTATGGTCTGATGAGTCTCGATTTCTGCTTCTGCTAGATTTCTCCTTACCCATCCGACATTCAGATGGGTAGGGTCTCTTTGGTATAAATAACATGGAAGCATGGATCCAACCCGCTTTGTATAAATGGTTCAGACTGGTGGAAATATATTGGTTAGAGGAATGTTGGATCTCAATTCAATAGAGCACCACTGGGATGCTAAAATGGTTAAACATGGTTTAATGTATTATTCTTTTTATATATCAAACCATACTGAGAAAGTTATGATTAGTTTCGTCTTTCCAACTTCCCGGAAAGAGTCTCTGCACTACTGTAGGTCACATAAAAACATGAACTAAGCCTCTTATCAGAAGCTGCTGTAATTATCCTTAAGTGTTTTTCAAAAAGGGATCAAAGAAGCACCTCCTACTAATCTAGTCACTGCAGATAATAACACTCTATCATTGTCTCTAAGAGTAGTTCAATAACACATTTATTGTAAATGCTCTTTGCTGATCTCTTGCTACAAGAGAACACGTACAATCCGATAGATTTGGAACATATGGGTTTAGCAAAGATTAAGCATTGGGATTTGCAAAAGATGAGCTTCTGTGCAATAGATTAACATAATTTGATCAGTGGTGGTGGCCTGAGTGGGCCTCCATTTACTCCAATTTTTAGATACTTTGCTTTAGTATTTATACTTTTTTTGGCTACTTTGTATTCATAGCTGCTACAAACTGCTAAAACTTATTATTTCTCAATATTTATCCGACTGTTGCTTGTCATATTAGCTTTCGTGGATTAGTAGATTTAGTTGATAGCATTTTAATAGATTTTAGGCAGTGCAAGTACTTAGTCGAGCCATCAAAGAAAGATTTTCTCTATATGTTTCTTTGAGTTTTTTAAAAGAAAGAAAACTTGTAAAACCAAACCTTTCACAAAAATTATCAGATGAAAAAAAGCTGTTGTATCTTCTTTCTTTTTTTCACGTTCACCACTTTTAAAAAACCCTCAAATGCTGTGGTTCAGCGGTCAAGTCCAAACACCCGTTTTGGGAACTACTAAATTATAGATGACAGTGTATTAAATAATCCAAACTACTTTCACCTCATTTTTCTACAACAGTAAAGTGCAGCTTATTCATCTTTTATAACATATCAGTGACAGTTTGTGTCATCATCAATCTTTTTGACTGATGTGTTCAGCACTGACCTTAAAGGACCAGTTAAATAAAGCAGGTCATTGTAAACATGGTGCAAAGTGAAAAAGAAGATAAAGTTATCAGATTAAAGTAAAGAATAATGTAAATCAGTCTAATCAATTTAAACTTATATCTGAATCGTGGCACGGCATACACAGAAATAGCTGTTAGAGAGAGGTTGCTAGGCAATAGCAGCTCGGCTCACACAGACACACACAGGGACACACCCACACCTACTGCACTGTAAACACCGAACAATAACCTGCACAGCTTGGCTTTCAAGATCAAGCTGTTCGGATGAAACGCAATTCCATGACTAAGACTGAGATTCACATGCGGTTGAAGTGATAAATCTGTTTTATAGTGTTGTGATTGTAGACTTACATATACATATATATATATATATATCTGCCACTGATGCATCCCTGCATTGTCAACAATAGCAATAGCCTGAATTGCCGTACTGTTCATATTAAAATAGCACTTACCATTTCATCTGTTTGGCTCCCATGCTGGTGTTTAAAGGCTTAACCTCCCATACAGTCCGCGCCCCACATCTGGGTGATGCCCTGCGTCTCAGTCAGGACCATAGCCCAAACACAGCCAGAGGCAGCAGGGAGGGGAACAGCCCTGAAAGCCGCAAGCAGAGGAGTCTCCACGTCGCACACTGTGTTCAATCAGAAATAACAGCACGTTTAAATCCTCTCCAACAGCATATTCCTAAAACATAAAGCTCAAAATCCTAATCAAAAGCCCCCAAACCCTTCCCCTAAATCATACCAAGGCTCAGTCGTTGCTGGCAGGGAGAGATAGGGAGAGACAGACAGAGAGAGGATTGGAGCTCAGCAGCACCAGTGACTGAAATCTGCCTGGTTTCTCATTGCACTCGCCTTGTGGTGGAGCTCACCAGCTCCCATTCACGAACACAATGTTTTTTGTTCCTTACGGACAAGAACTGATGCAGCTCTTGTGCATCTTTTTCACCCTTTTTGCATTCATTCTCCTGTCCCCTCCCTCCCTCTCCTTCCCCTCTTTTCTCTTCTGCTTGGCCGAACTGGCTTTGTATCACTCCTTCCTTCGTTCGGTGAGAGAGAAGATGTCAGACATGGCTCTGTCTGGGTGTGTTCACCCTCCCCCTCTCCCTTATTCCTCCTCCCTGCTTTCCCTACAGCTCTCTCCTTTCACAAGGAGGAAGAGGTGGGAGTTGTTCTCCTTCTCCTTTTCTCTCCATGTTCTGCATATACCTGCAGCTAAAATGAGAAATGACATTCTGATTTTTAAAAACAGGAAAATTAGCAGACTTTTGTTTGTTGATAAAACCACAGGCTTGTATAACAACATACCATACAGGCCAAGCCATTACCAGAGGGTAATTATATATTTACAGAGTCAGAGGAAATAGGGAGGTACTTAAGGAGAAAATGGTATTTATAGAGTGGACGCATCAGCCTGGAAAACCAGCTCTTCTCACTTCTGTGTCTTGTATGTACTGAAAAGCATTTCAATGCTAATGCGCTACAACGTCAGAGGCATCAGATTAAACTCAAATTTTTAAAAAAGTGTCAGCTTCATAATTTGAACACCAGGCAGCAGAAACAAAAGAATTTCTTTGACATGTACAGCCAGTGTTAAGTATTCCTTTGAAAGGCGTTTTTGGCAGATTACGCTGTCATTAAGTTGTTAGAAGTGTTGGCAGTGTCATCAGCAGGAAGGGAAAAAAAGCAACCAAAAAACGTGAAGTAGGTCTCAACGTGGCAGCTTGCAGTTCTGCCCATAACAAAATGACAGCGTCTTAAATTCCCTATGAGCACCATCGATGCATGCTTCAATGAGCTACTTTACTGTAGAGCCATGAATATGTATGTAACCCACCATACAAATGCCGCATTAGATTTATGCAGAGAAACAGCAGAGGCAAAAGCAAGCTGTCATGCCGACAGCTATTTGTGCTAAATCAAAATGACAAAAATATTTAAATTTGTTGGGATACCTACAATAAGTGAAAAATGTTTGAATCACACACAAAATATATTTTTGTAATTTCAAAAATATAAAGTGTTATTAGTCCCACATTCCGTGTATCCCTTTATTACGACTGCCATGTGCGGTTATCTTTTTCTAGTGTATATTTGAAAAAAACCTTTTAATACTTTAGTAGCTTTTGCTCATTTTCCAGCTCCATATTTTTGTTCTACTAGAGTAGCTTTGCACAATTTAGAGTTCAGAATAATCCCTATTTATCTGATACTGGGCTTTAGGGCAGCCCTCTTACCTTAAGGCTCATTATTTGGCATTTTGGAAACGTAATCAATCCACGGTATATAACAGAAAGTAAGGAAATGCACAATAGGTCACCTTTTAGAAGAATGTGATGCTCACACAAACTAAGGTTTGTTACACTCTCCGTTCCTAAAAGCATCTGCATGCAAGGAATGAGCAGATAAGGTGTCAGAAGCTTATGAGAAACCACTTTATGGAGGTCACAAAAGGTCAAATTATATATTTGTTCTTATTAAATACTGATGGGGTGGGGAGGTTAATATTTTCTTATAAGCCCTTTCAAAATAAAATGTATTTTTCAACTCAACCCTATGTCTTCAAAAATAACTCCAATATACATTATTGAACAGTCCTTGACTCTTTCAAGATTTTACCCCTCCACGAACCATGAACACTGTTTACACATCCTCACAGCTCAAACATGACCACCAAGCCCTGCAAATCAAATTCTATCGTAATGACGCTCATAATAAGTCATCTGAACCTCACCTAATCGGCCAAAGCTACACAATCAAGCATCAAATGAGCTTCGTGCTACAGGTCAGAAGGAAGGTCAGCGTCCACTTATGGGCTAATCAGTGGCTGTAATTTTGAATCTGCGCACGGTTTCCTTCACAGCAGCAATATGTGGACTAAATGAGACATCGCAGTGCATTTAAAATCAAGAGTCAGCAAAAACACCTAACGGCTGGATCATGTGGGATTTCATTCAAATCAGTTGTAGGCTGACATCTGTTTGTCTGTCTAACAACAGTATTTGTTGTAAGACAGACAAACAGATGAATAAAATTCTGGTGAGCACTGTTTGGGTCTTTCAGTTATTTAAGATGCATTATTTGACCGTCCTCTACCTTGATTTTGCAAGCAGGAAGACTTCCTATCAGGTAAATAAAAAACAGACTGAAAATCCACCCACACCCATCTATCCACAGGCTTAAATAACTAAATTCAAAAGTAGCTTTGTCAACAAGGATGAAAAAATGGAATTGTTTACAAATAACAATAATAACACTATAGAGGCTCCAATATTATGCAGAAAGTGCACTGATTAGTTTGGCGACTTCAATAACTTCATGGAAACCTTTTTCTTGAAACAGCCTTATAAGGTTGTTTGTGTTCCATCATGAGCTGATTCCTTTTTTTCTCGGCATTACTTTGAATATTTTTTCCCCAATATTGAAAAAACAAGGACAAACTCAGGTGCCCTAAAGGCAGACAATGATGATTTGGCAGAGCAAGACGTGATTGAGGGAAGTGTTTTTATCAGGCACTGTTGGATTCATGTACGGATGATATATAAACAATGACTTTGCTGTTCAAAGTGTGGTGCCAAAGTCATTCCACCACTGGGGATCCAGGCAATGAGAAAAAAAGCCAGTTTGCCACAGAGACAGCATGCAGTCAGCCTATTTGTAAATCAAATGAGTTGCTAAAATAGAGCGTGCTTGCATGGTCACTATGGGTTTTTGTATCAAATTACTAACATACCTTAAACAAAAGTTATCTATGTTTTCCCCCCTTCATTTCAGTGACCTTCAAACAGATAACCATGAAGCTGATAAGAGTTTCCCCCTAGGAAGTTGATGCATTTTTTTAGTCAATTTAGAAGGAAGTATTTTTGTTTGGGAGATAACATTGGAGAGCGAAAACAAAGCCAACATCTTTTAGATTAAACCACTTGTGTACATATTGACTACATAACTGAAACCAATGTGAAAAATGATTTGCTCTTTAAATAAATAATTATTTAAAGAATATACACCAAGCATTCAAAATCTGTACTCAGCCAAGGCTGAACCCGTAAAAGTTGTTATCCTTGTAAAAAGGAAAAGTTTGGAAGGGTTTATAACCTTCAAGTAGTTTTTAATTTGTGTTGCATTCAGTCAAGTGCAACTTCTAAATCTAAAATAAACACCAAACACTTGGTTTTGAGACATCAGATGAACACAGATCTATAAATCAAACATTTCTATAAAATTTATTAAAAGCTGTCCAGAAACCACAGATGTTTAATTTGTAGATGAGAAACACTAATATGTAGTTTTTGATCAGTGTAGTGGAATAAAAAGTACCAGTTCAGTACTGTATCAATCTAAAGAAACATTTTGCATATTCATTTTGCACAAGTATTCGAAACTGATACTTGTACATTTGTAAGAGTTTGTGACTCACCGGTAAATGTAGACTAGTTTTCAGCACCTCTTTTCACCTTTCAGAGCATCAGAGGTTGGATATTAAATTATTCTGACACAATTGTTTCAAATCTGGTTTGACTTGAACAAAGTCTAAAAGCCCTGCTTTTAGGTTTGAACAGGAGACCTTTTTTTTGTCAAAGTGGTATTAAAGTGCAAGGTGCTCATTCATGTAAAAATGTACCCTGATTCATGTGCATTTCAGAGTTTGTCAGATATAGTGCACAAATTCACATAACACAATTCTACCTTTTATGAACAATGTGTCATAATGATGATAGAATTTACTTTCTATCACCTTTATGGCCTTTATAGTAGTTTGATTTTTCTGCGCTATATCTTACAAACACCATAATTAGGTCTAATGAATATGCAAGAAATACACTTTGATTCCCAAAATTTACTATACCCACTATGCAATGAGAGCAGCTTACTACATCCAACCAAGCAGATAACATCTACTAACTGAAAGTGCCTTTGAAGTACTGGCTTGCACAACTGTGGCAGCATTTAAATTAGACATAAGGCTAATTTATTTGCGGAAAGCGATCCATCTTGTTTGAAAGTTGTGCAGGCCTTATATTGGTACAGAGACTTTAGGAAGATCCCAAGAGCCAAATGTACAACTTGGGGCTATGAAGTCTTCAGTGAAAACTGGGTTATGCAGAGTGTAGCTATTTTTATTCATTTATTTATTTGTTTATTTTTTTGGTCATATATAGGTCAGTACAAAACATTAGTAGCCTGGCTATATATGTTTACATTTTCTAAAAAATAAGATATAGCCATCCTTAACATAAAATTAATCATTGCAATTGTAATTGCGATTACAATGACGTAAATAGGTGAACTGGCTTTTGAAAGTTAAACCAGCAGATATAACCTATACATTCTGCTTTGTCACATATTCTTGTTGCTTTGTTTTGTTGTCTGCACAACAAAGAATAAGTGGTAAGTTCTGCAGGAACAGTGGATGGTAACAATGATGGAATCACTACATCTTTCAGCTGCTCCCTTCAGGGGTCACGAGGGCTACCTCTATCTCATCTTTATCCCTAGCATCCTCTTCTGTCACACCAACCCTCTGCATGTCCTCTATCACTACATCCATGAATCCTCTCCTCCACGTGCCTGGCAGCCCCATCTTCAACTTCCTTTGTCCAATATAGCCACTATCACTCCTCTGCACATGTCCAAACTGTCTCAGCCTTGCTTCTAAAACTCCAAAGTGCTCAATATGAGCTGTCCCTCTGATTTACTTATTTCTAATCCTGTGCATCATTGTCACTACCAACAAAAATCTTAATATCTTCAGCTCTCCCACTTCTTCCTGTCTTTTTGTCAGTTCTATTGTCTCCAAACCATACAACACAGCAGGTCTCTCTACGATCTTGTAAATCTTCACTCTGGCTGCTATCCTTCTGTCACAAATCACCCTGACACCCGTCTCCACCCAGTCCATCCTCATTGCACTCTCTTTTTTACTTCTCTTGAAGATGGGGATGCACTGTCTGTTGCTTTGGATGCCTGACCCCAGGTATTTAAATTCATCCACCTTTGCTCCTTCCAAGTTCACCGTTACACCTGCAACTATTCTGTCTCGCTTCTACTGAAATCCACTCTTATTCTCTTCGGTGCATACCTCCACCTTTTCAGGCTGTTTTCCACCTGCTCCATACGCTCACCACAGATTACAATGTCATCTGTGAGCATCACAGTCCACAGAGACTCCTGCCTGACCTCATCTGTCTGCCTGTCTATCAAAATGACAAGCAAGAAGGAGCTCAGAGGCAGTCCCTGATGTAATCCCACACTAACCTGAACCCATCTGTCACTTCTACTGTCTTGCTGTCCTCACAAATGACCTGCAACATGCTCACGTACTTCCCTACTACTGTACCACTGTTCCTTTCTTGGCACCCAGTCATATGCTTTTTCTAGAGCCACAAAGACACAGTGCAACGCAAAAAATCACAGATATGACATGAAAATATTTTAGGCATTGAAAGTACTCAGTACAAAAAATGACGTTTTATAAAGAAAATAATTCTTACTTTAATTAATTTTGCCGTTAATAAGTTGCAGTTCTCACCGTTTAGCAGCAGCTGCTGAGATGACTGACAAACACTTGGACCAATCACGGTTGAGTTCCTCAAAGTGCAATGACGTAGATTGCGCGACGCCATTACGTAACTTGGTAGAGCGGAAGCGCTAGTAGACGCTGTTTTTTCTTCTTCTTGAATGGTGCTCTGTTTTGGAAGGTACAGTTTGGACATAATTTAAAAAAATAAATCACAGTAAACGTGTAGTAATGCCGACACTTGTATACAGTTAAGCGAAGCCGAGGGGAGTGGACTTTAGAACATGTTTTGCTGTTTAAACATTATTCTTATGCTATTAGCAACGAGCTAAGCTAATAGGGAATATTGAGTGTTCGAGGGATAAGAGTTATTCATATTATTGGTAGCCCTTCTCTTGCTTTCGGTTTCTACTGCCCATCACTTACATGTTTCTTATGTCAGGTATCATCATGTCAAAGCAGCCGTTGGGAAAAACGCTGCTGAGGAATGTAATCCGACACACGGATGCCCACAACAAGGTGCGTTTAGACTCAACAAGTGTTTGTAAGATGAAGGTGGAGGTTTTTTTTTTTTTATGTGCACTAATCTATTGATTAATTACTTAAAGCTTAAAGTTGAGCTGAGTTGATGATTTGTTTAAATGAATGCATTGCTTCTGTTTGGTCCTTTAGGCTTCCTTTCCACAACAATTTAGCAGGAAATGTTATAATTCTATGTATTTTATCCAATTGTAGTCAGTTGTGTATAGACGCTGTCACAGTCTGTATGAGGTCAGACAAAATAACTGACTGTACACTGCAGCTATAGTCTATCTTTAACCTGTCTAGGAACAAAATTACAAAGCTTGTACGAGAGCGATACGTCAAGCCCAGTCTCTGCTTGCTCAGATTAAACTCTTATACAGCAGGTATAAAATACCAAAACAA
Source organism: Maylandia zebra (assembly GCF_041146795.1). Taxonomy (NCBI): domain Eukaryota; kingdom Metazoa; phylum Chordata; class Actinopteri; order Cichliformes; family Cichlidae; genus Maylandia; species Maylandia zebra. The sequence continues at coordinate 27,747,405 of NC_135180.1, forward strand.
ACCAACTATGTTGAAGTAGGTAGTTTAGCCCACTGATTGGCAGGATTTCTTTTCTACCGACGCACAGGAAGGATAACATTTGTAAATATTTGTATCATGTGTACACTAATGCATCTCTGTGTTGTCTTTGTGTGCATGTTGTTGTGCAGATCCAAGAGGAAATTGAAATGTGGAAAATGCGAGACTGGGAGATCCAAACATCCCAACGAAAAGATTTTTCAGATGCAGAGTTTGTGAGGTAAATACCTCAATTTAATTTGATCTACCTAAACACAAATGAAATCACAGCACTTTTGAATCTTTGTAATGCAGCTGTCTTTTTGATTATACATTGACTTGATGATTTAAGGATAATGGTTGTATTTCAGAGGACATATGCACTGCGACCGAGTGTCAGATCAACGTAGAGACTTTAACCGAAGCAGAGAGCGTGCCTCAGAACATGATGACAGAGAGGCTCGATACTGGACTCGAAAACTGTATGAATTTGAGTCCAATGATCCTGACAGGTACTGTACAAAAAACAAAACATAATGAAGTGGCTGTGGTCATGTGTTTCCAGTGTGTAATGGAAATGCTGGAGTGCTACATCAGATGAACTAATATATGTGATTTCATATATTTCCATCACAGATGGGGACATAGTGGGTTCAAGGAGCTTTATCCCGAGGAGTTTGAAAGTGATGGGTAAGCAGAAATTTCATACATACCAAATGGGTTATTATATATTCAAATAGATATTCAGACTTTAAAAGGGCACTCATGCAATTTACCACATTTCCATGGAGTTAACCTCTCAACCCTGAACCCTGTAGTAATGCAAGACCAACTGATACCAGGCTGAAGTCTGTTACATAATTTCATGGTTAACAAAGTAGCAGAAGTAAGAAGAGACTCCATTATGAGACTTGCCCCCTGCACTGAAAAAAGGGTACACCCATTAGATCAGGGGTGGGCAACTCCAGGCCTCGAGGGCCGGTGTTCTGGGAATCCATCCTACCTGGAAAAACATCCTACCCAATGTTTCTGCGCATGCGCACAAAACCAACGCCGAATTAACTTCTTTTTCTCTCACCCATCCGGAATACTTCTTATGGTTAGGGGTAGGCTTAGGTTTAGTCGCAACTCACCGTCAAATTATAATACGGGTAGGACGTTTTGTCAGAGTAGAATGGTTTCATGTGTCCTTGAACAGCTGATTTAAATGGCTAAATTAGCTCCTCAACATGTCCTGAAGTTCTCCAGAGGCCTGGTAACGAACTAATCATGTGATTCAGGTGTGTTGACCCAGGGTGAGATCTAAAACCTGCAGGACACCGGCCCTCGAGGCCTGGAATTGCCCACCCCTGCATTAGGTAGTTCATTAACTATTTAGATTTTATTAATTACCTCAACATTTGTCAAAATAATTGTAATTATGAGTTGTAAATAGTGTTAAAATCAGGTTCTGACTTTGATTCCAGCACTTGCCTATGCTACAGTATTGTTTGGTGTGTGATTTTTAGATGATGATAATGTGTCATTCTTAAAGAAAATTTGTGCATATAAATTACATGTTGTTGTCATGAAATTAAAACATTTTTATGTGGTGTTACAGGTGCATAAACACTACAAATGAGTCATTTTGTCTGTTTTTAAGCAGTTGCTAGGCCATTATGATGGCATACCTCTGAAACAGATAATAGCCTTCGAGGACCTGAGCTGTAACTGTGCAAATTTTGATTGCTCCTGATTGTGTAAGAGGAGCTCACAAACAAGGATTTCCTGTATTACTGTAAAATACTTTATGCACCTGGTCACAAGCATTCCAGCATTATTGTTTTTGGGATAAAATATTCCATCTAGTCATTTAACAAAGCTGGATATTTCAGGCAGAAATACTGTGACCATAGCTGTGCTAGATTTATGATATGCAAGCTTCATTTCATTTGTGTTTGTAAAGATTTTACCTTGAACTGTCTGACCACTTTAGTTTGGTGAAGTATGTTGCTAATATTTGTACACTGACATCAAGCACTTTTTAAACACTTGGTCTTCTAATTTTGTTGTTTAATAGTGGTTTGCAAAGAGCTCATGGTTTTGCTGATATTTGTAGGAGTATTACTGGTAAAAGAAAATGAGGGGAAATGTGCAAGAAATAGTCAGATAAAGTATTTTTAAAAAGTTGAGAATTTGAAAATTATACAAATCCCTATAATTTACACCCATGTTGATATAGCTGAGTGAGGGGGCCCAGTGTAAATAGCTGCTGTGTAACTGTTCTCACCTGGGTGCAAATAGTCACTCTAGTAATAATGGGTTATTATCCAGATTTAATGGATGATGAACACACAGTATTTTAATCTTCACACAGCCTCAAACATTCACACCTCCATGATGTTAACATTCTGGTTATTAACGAGCTTCCTTGTTAATGAATCTCTACCGCTCATACTTTCTTTTAAAAACGAAGAGGTCTTCAAGTCAAAGCTGAAATAAACTCTAGGATTACATCGTAAACATTATGTTTCTAAGACTTTACAGAGAGCTTCTTTATAGTAAGCCACAGAAGAGATGGTTCTCTTTGCTTGACTGATCTCCACATCAAAAACCAGTGTATTTCCCCTTTAAGCCATTAGATCATACTTCTATTCATACTAGTGGTGTCTTTATATTTATTCTTCTGACTTTGTTTTATTTTAGTGAAGAAAACAGTGCCAAAAAGAAGATGAGCCATCACAAAATGAAAAAGTCCAAGTCTGACACAGAGGCATGCTTATCAAAACGGTCCAAAAAATCCTCACGGAAGAAGAAGAAAAAAAAGAAGAAAGGTGAGGACGGAAAGCGTAAGAAAGTGGACAGTTCGAGCAGTGACTACAGCAGCGATGACAGCGGTGCTACAAAAGACAAGCAGAAGAGAAAAAGGACTAAAAGTCGACATAAAAACAAGAAAGCTTCAAAAGCCAGAGGAAAAGATGTGGACATCAGCACAGAGGACAGTAATGATGAGATAAAAAGGGAGAGGCTGTCACACAGTCGCAAAAAGCGAAAGCACGATTCGCACAAAGACTCCGACTCAGGGCCAAACTCAAAAAAGAAGAAGAGGAAAAACTGGAAAGCAATGGGTGAGGAGAGCTCGGACAGCTCTGCCGACTGAGGCGTGCTGCTAAAAACTGGTGCACAGTTCAGGTAACGGCCACTGAAACTGCTACAGATTCCTTTGTTGTTCCTAACTCTGCTGAGGGCTTTTCACTACAGGCATCTTCTAAATTGCACTTTGTTTAACATCAACAAACCTGTGGTTACGGGTCTCTCCGTGGGCGTCCTGCGTGGCAGAAGCTCATCACCTCTGCAGAGATTCAAAGCACACCGTACAGCAGTACAGACAGCAGGGAGCATGAAGAAGGATGATAGGGTAGCAACCATCTGTCTCAATAGGTATCCTGTGAGCTGCAGGCACATTGATTGATCGACTCACCTCTGACTGTCTGCCTCACATAGTGACCTTCTGTCCTCAGACGACCAGTGTTTTCATTTTATTTATAAGGAAATGCGATTTGAATAATTATTTCCGATGGAATATGTATTTTATTTTTTTCATGTTTTGCAATTTTCACTCTTTGTATAAAGCGTGTTGTCATAAAATAAACATCTATTTTGCATTTTTTTTAAAATTATATTTAGTGTTTAAAATGGTGTATTATCTGTTTTTAAAAGAACAAGAAATGATCATCCCGGATTTCTCTAAAACCTTTAATCCATTTAAACTAACAAGTACTGCCTATCCACTTAAAAGCTGACATGGTTCTGACAGTACAAGCCTAAAGGTTTATAGATCTGGGCAGAAAAGCGTGAGGGTATTTGTCTTCCTGTCTAACTTTTCTGGAAATGTTCACATTCTTTTCTTATTAGTTACAGCAAAAACTGTATCTGTGTGAATGACATTGTGAGGGGGTCATAAATATGCCATCCGGAGAGCAGTTCTAACTCAGGGTTTTAATAACATACACACTGATTGTCTTGCATCCACGAGGGTTTAAATGAGTTGTAACAGATACATTATTTATAATGCCATGGGTGGTTCCTGTTCTTTTTTTTTTCTTCTGAAAGTAAAGACCAGAATAAGGACATAAACCTTACACTTAAAAACGCATCAAGTTGGCCTCCCTCCCCACCCCAGCAATTTCCATATAGCACTTTATTTTCCTCTGTCACAGAGCTCCACTTTTATACTATTAAAAACACATCAGTGAGCCACACCGTCACTGGCAGACACCTCCTTTCATTGCACTGAACGCTGGCATCGTCGTTTATTCTGAATCATTCCCACATGCACCATTTTGCTGTAATAAATACTCATTAGATAAACAATTCGCTGCTGAAAATAGTCCCCAACATATATACTGCTTCCTCTGGTTTCAGTAACATTAGCAAAAACTCCACCGATGAATTGTTCTCAGAAAACGATTTACCATTTTTAAAAAATGAAAATAAATTTTCGTTATACAAGAGCTACAGGTAAAGCAATAGAGGTTGTTGCCATGGGATCTGTAACAACAGCCATAAATTAGGAAATTATTCTTTAACTTGAAGGCACGTGCATGCACGTACGTTGAATCTAAGCAGGCTGCAGTATAAAGGTAAGTACAACCATTGCTCTGTGTGCAACATGTTTGAATCCCAAAACAGAAAAATAATGAGATGGCAGTGTAAAAGTAGCTGGCTTCTATTAATAACTCTTACTTCAATACTTTGAAATAGTAGCTGGCATGTATATATATATATATATATATATATATATATATAAAATTTAGCATTTCCGATGAAGAGGTCTTGTGATTCTCTTGATTTGTTGAGTTGTTTGTCAGGAGGGTCTCCATGGAGTAACATGGATCAAAGACCTTGCCACAGTCCTGTTGTTTTTCATGATACCAAAGACAGACTTTCAGATACTGCTGCTCATGATCAAAGTGAGTAAGTCTAGTGTTTGTAGAGCTACTTTTTGACTGCTATAGAAGTCTTGTCTGTGATACTGTTGAACACAGATTGTCCTGTGTGGTCTTATTGTTTCTGTAACGTTAACACGGCATCTGAATGTAAAAGAAAAATGCAAAGATTAAAAAAGGACGACTCACTAATGCCGTACACAGCTGATACCACTTTCATACATCACTCCTGAAAACCACCGTTCTACCCATATCAACACCAGTCTGTGTCCAGACTGGTAAGAAAGAGTAAGCTTGTGCCATCTGTGTATTTATAGATAATCTGATGCCAAGGGAAGTGTTGGTAAACCGTTTTGAAAGTGTGTGTACTGGAAAAGCCTGAAGCACTTCGCTGAGTCTGTCAATAGGCTAAGTGTTCTCTCTAAGCAGCAGAGAGTGAGCTGTGTTCGGCTTGGCTGCAACTGCCTGAATCTTGGAAATGGAAGAAAGCAAGTGAAATTCAGCAAGTCAAATCAGTTTTGACGGCGGTTTTTAAACACGTTGCCACGGTTTATAAGCATTTTGGCAAAAGGGCAGAATCCAAAAATGACTGTCTATTACAACCGAACCTTTGCATGATAGTTAAGACAATCTGTTTTTAGAAAGGGGGAAAAAAAGCTTGTTTTTGCTGTTATCATTGTAATAATTATAGAAATTAATGTCAACCCTACATTTTTTAAGCCAAATTTGTGCTGCTGCATGTTACTACAGACCTCTGGATGGTTTAGTGTTTTGAAAATGATCAAAACCCTTGTGAAAACCTTTTAATTCATGCGAGTGGCGTAATTCTAGATAGGACAAAGCTATTCTGTTAGTCCACTCCGGTCCAGAGATATCTGTATTGCCCCGATCCCCTGAACATGTACAAACAGTGGAGGCATAGCACCGGAAAAAGGACAGGGGCGAAAATAAGTATTTAGTTAAAACCACAAGTGGAGTTTCACATAAGAACACAAAAGCATGACTGCGGTCTTGAACAGAAATAGTGTAAATTAAAAAATATATAAATATGTACTAAACTATGCTAAGATTGGACTTTTCTAAAACACATATTATATGGTTTGAAAACGGAATGGGGAAACTATTAAATAAAAATAAACCTGGATCAAGTGTTGGTCTTTTTTGCAGTTATTCAGAACTGCTGATGAGAAACAACCCACCCCCCTGGTGTTCACTAGTTTGACTGTCCAGGCCAATTTTTTAAAGGCAGGGTGATGTCTCAGCCTCATCCTCCCACCTAAGCAGATTTTTGTGTCGAATAGTGGTTACAGATGTGAGCACACACACAAACACTTCTCCTGTTTAGAGAGCCGGCCGGCCTCGCAGCTCCAGACAGTTAAGCATCACTAGTTACTGTAAAAAGGAGATGGATTCAGCTCAAAAGGTTTGTGCACGACAAACTGACAGCTGAGCATTTACACCCCAAAAGTTAAATCCCCCTTCTTGAAGCTATGTAAAATGTGAATGTTTGCGCTGTAAATTGGTTAAGTGTGATGAGGAAGGATGAAGGGATGACCTCGTTCTCGGATTCAATCCTCTCCGTCACCGAGGATGCAAATAGGAGACTCGGGAGGATTGGAAAAACCCCCAGTGCGACTTATCTTTCTGCTCCATGTTTTATCTCTCTGCTGTCCACGCAGCTCGGTTTCATCTCAGCCTGTTCTGAGTAGCTGTAATCAGAGGGAGAGGGTGTTTACCATTTCAACAAGCAAATACCCCTCATCTGCTCTGATCATATCTTTTCCTGTTGTCCGATCTTTTTTCTTTTAGCAACACTTGAGTTCGCCTGCTGTATCATGCATTTGTATGCGCTACATAAACAGCTGGTTTAAAATACAATATATTGCCGTTGTAAGCAGATGTTTTGACATTTCAGGTGTTTGTATAAATTCTTGGCATATCTAAATTTTTAATGTAACAGTTTAATTATTATTACATATTTCACAATGGCACTTGGGTAATAGAAAAATCCGCTGATGAATGAACATGTTTACCGGCAGTTTAAACCTGCCCGAGTGATTTTTTTTTAAACACTTAATGAATTTTTAATAACTCAATTTGAGGATTTGTTAAACACATTTCATTAAATATGACTATAGTCTACTGCTGTCTTATTTTGTGTTACTGATTTTATGTTTCCACACCAGCTATAGATGCTGATAATTACATTAACAAGCACTTATAAGCGTCCTGATAACTCACAACTGCATTATAATGATTTATTAAGTGATGCGTACAGTACTGGTTTTACATGTTTGAAAGTAAATTCCTCTCCTGCTGTTTAATATATAAGTTAAAAACAGGATGCTACACAGGCCGTGTTCAAATGGTTATTAATATATCCACACTGCAGTATGCAATTAATTAGGAACCTTGCAGAGCTTTGTTTCCCCCTAGTGGCACACCTCAGATCGTACACCCTTGATAATAACAGCTGGCTGCATTTGAATTCAGCACCACGTCCAGTTATCGTGTCCCCTCCTCGTCCCACTACCACTCTGCTCAGTGGTCATAGAGGAGCTTTCACAGAAGCCTTATAAATAGCACAGAGAAATCAAATATTTATCTTCTGAATTTGTGTGTCCCTTCCTGCAGTGGACAGACACGCACACGCACGCATACTCACGCACACACACACGCGCACCCTCCTACTGCTGCAGCACAAGAAGGAAACGCCACTGATACAGTTAACCCACACAAAAAAATTTAATACCCTTCGTGAGGGAGTAGATGGTCCAAACCTTGACATACTAAATAGGGAGAGGTGTGATGACACAGGTTTTTAATGTAAAAACTTGCAGCCAACACCCAAATGCTTTGTAAAAAGTCATGTGACATATGACTTACTTACTTACATAGTTAGTACACATACACCAATGTTTTAATATACTTATATATGTCTTTTTTGTTTGTCTTTTATCCAGACCAGCCAGATACAGTACCCATTAATATACAGTCACATCTGCAACAATACCGATTTTAATATCATACAGTCCGACCGTCAGAGAGGAATCCATGGCAGGTTTCCAGGTCCATCTTCTCTATGCAAACACATAAGAAATCAGCCTTTGTAAAATTCCGCTCTCTTTTAATAATCATTATTGTATAGACTGGTGGTGATACTTGTCCTTGTATCTCGTGTCTTCTGTGCAAAAGTTTTTTTTTTGTTGTTGTTTTTTTTAACTTTATGAACCCAAAACATGATTGACATAACAGGATACCTGGCTGTTCACTTTACAGTTATGATGAAGTTTTTTTTCTTTTTTCTTTCTTCTTTTTTTTTTTTTTTTTTTTTTTTTTTTTACAATTAAACAGTTACATCCTAACGCCACACCCCTTGGCATATCACAGAAAAAGGAGAAAATTAAAAATCCAACACAATGCTTCCCGTTCTCAGTATTGGAAAGCAGTGGTAGAGAGGACGGTTTATGACTACAGTGAGCAGCATCCTCCATTCGTACATTTTTTTTTTAGAATAAGGCACTGCTGCATAAAGAAAGGACATGGCCAACAGACTTCTGTGGGAGCATGACGGGGAGGCAGGATGAACGAGACCGTGTTCTTCTCCAGCAACTCGCAGAAAGCTCGTCTCAGTATGTGTGCTTGTGTTTATCTCTTGCTGTGTGCTGGGAAAGTGTGTCATATGGCATGTAGACATATTCGTGTTTTTACATGTGTGTGTTTGTATGTGGCTGAGCCATTTCTTTTGGCTACACTACTTTACTCAGACTGTGCTCTCTAGCATCCACTCAGTGCTGCTGAATGTAACTCTCCTGTTGGCGAGCGGCGAGGACTCCATGTTGAGCTGGTTGGTGGATTTGTGCCACCTCGTCCTCGCTCTGCGTGGGTAACTATGACTCTGAAAAATGGAGTAATCCCCGCCGTCAAACGAGAATCTGTGCCTAGTTCGTGCTAGCTCATTAGGGAGCAACCCCATGTTGGCCAGGGTACTCTTCTTGTCCTTGAGCCTGGGAGCCTCCTTGGTGCCAGCATTGGGGCCTATGAGACACAGGGACATGGTGGAGCCTGTCAGGCTATTGTCCATCTGCGTGTCGTCAGATGGGGGACCAGAGCGCTCTCCATCCAGGCTGGTTCTTCTCTTCATCTTGTCTACAGTCATGGGAGGCAGCTCCACCTCCAGTATGGCAGTTGTGGCTGCTGAATCCTCCTTTTTCTCACCATCCACCCTCAGCACCAGTGCCATGCACTCTTTGGGTGCTAGGGCTTCATGCTGGCCTTCATCAGAAGGTTGCTTGGAGGCAGAACGCTGGAGCCGGTGCTGGCTTCCATTGGTCTGGGAGTGCATGCTACAGCTGACCTTGGTCTTGCTGTCCTCCGGGCTGCTGTAGGCCTTGTAACGAATCATCAGGATGATGATGAACACTAACACCGAAGCAACAATTATACCACCAATAATGATGATCATAGTGCCTCCCAGGAACTGGCTGTGCATGAAACGGCACTGGCTGACCTCACTGGCTGTGTGGAACTGTACGCAGCCGACCACACGGGTAGCTGTTAACGAAGTGATGCCGTCATCGTAAACCGCCAGCACACAAAGGTCGTATTCCCGTCCTGCAGCCAGATCATTGATTAAGAAGTTCTTGCTGGTGGATGGGATCATTCTGCGGAGAAAAGAAACAGCGCAGTGATGAAGATGTGGAGGAGTAATCTTAAGAATTACAACACCCACATGCACTGATTTGCACAAGGTGTATTAAATCACACAGAGGTGTCAGTTCTGCATCAGAATAAGGTAACAGTGCCATTACCACAAACTTTAAATATCACTCTGGTAGACAGACATAAAAAACATCACACTTCAATACAGGTGACTTCTAAGTGCATATGTTGTATTATATTGTAAAAAGGCTGTGAGAAGTTGCTCGATTTGGTTTGTGTCTAACAAAGTGACAGCGAAGGTGATAAAAAAGGCAGGAGAGGCTCACTGTCTCGAGTATATGCCACAACAGCTGCAGGCTGGAGGACAAGTGACGCATGAAGTGAAGACAGTTTGGATGTGTGAATACCTAAGGTCACAGTTTGTTGGCAACTGTAAGATTACACGACTCTAAGTACGAAGGAGAAAGGCATTGTCTTCAGGTCAACATTGGCGTTAATATAATTAGAAGCTTGTTCCTTTTCCCTAAGGGAAGACTTTGATGGTTATCATTTGTAGGTAATAATGTACCACCTAAAGACAAAACAACACTCAGCTCCATGCTAAAACGGGATGAGAAAATTATACAGGAGAGCAACTCATTATATCTGATAAAACCTAGAAAAAAAGAAAGAAAGAAAGAAAGTCAACCACTATTATTAACTTACTCTGTGAATACATAAATCCTGGGATGCTTTTCAGTAAAATATATTCAGTTAATTTGTGTCACGTTTTGCATAATAAACACGTGAAACTTCAGATTCTCACACTTTAACAGTGTTTGCAAATGGTAATTTTTATCCATTATTCTAAAGAGTAAGCTCATCCAGTGTAACCATGCAAAACGTTTTAATTGCTGTAACTTTTTTATATTAATTTTTTAAACTAGTGGTATTTGGGAATTTTATCAGAATTCAAAAAAAATGATGAATCGCCCAAGAAATCTTAACGCTACAATGCTGAAATGTGGAAAACTTCTCCATGTACTGGTGCTTTATGCTTGAAATACAATCAAGACCATCTGTAAGCAACAGTGATTCTCAAACAACTATTTTTATAGTTTACTTCAAATTTCAAACACTTTGTTGGAAGATAATAAGGTAGATTTCTTCAAGTGCTGTTCTGTCCTGGGATTCCTTACAAAAAAGATAGGTAGAACTCCAAACTGAGTGTAAGGAGCTTGGAAAGAAAAGTGTCTGGACTTCTCTAGGGTTACTTGAAGATGTTTCACCTCTCATCCGAGAAGCTTCTTCAGTTGTAAGAGCAATTGGTGGAGGTTCCCAGGTTTTAAGCCCTACGGGAGTGTCTCCAAGAGGGTCATGGACCCTCTATCCTCTACATCTATGATCCTCTACCTAATCACACAAGCCAAGGTGTGAAAATGGGTGTGGGTCACAATCAGCCAAGGTTTGATCTACTGAGGTTATGTGGCCCAGGGTGTGAGTGGGCGATAAGGCGTCTGGGAAGGGATCTTTCCGAGCTCCTTAGACTACAATGACCTGGACGACTGAGAACCTTCACAGACAACTCCAAACTGTTGACCATGAACATTATCCATATGTTCAATTTCAGATATCATGAATGCTTTTTCTGTAATTAGTAAAATCTTGTTTGCAAACGCCTATTGTTGCTAGACATACTTTCCATACTCTTCCTGGTCTTTCACATGAGCTCTTCATAAAACAGGGGGCAGAGAGGATTTGTGAGTTTATGCATAATTTTTCTTTTTGTGGATGGGTTCAAATTACCTAAAACTAGTAGACCAAAACAAACTCATTCATTGCAATCACTCCCCTGTACACAAAGCCATCTTGCTGACATTATTTATGATAATTGGCCACAATATCTCACAAACTGGCTGTGCTACAAAATAGAAACTTGGCAGAAAGCTGAATTTTTCACATTTTCAAAAAAAAACTGCTTTGACGGCATCACCACATGGTTAGTTACAAAGGGTAATCCTGCATAACCTACATGTACACACAAGATTTCGATTCCAAGTTGCTCAGCTAGGTAAGTCTTAAGCTTCTAGTTCCAGCAGCTACAAACAAGCTGCAAAAGATTTTAGCAGTTACATTTCATTTCAGTATCATATATCTAACACTTGTCATCGAACAATAAATGAAGAAGCAATTCATGCCTTCAATTTCGATTTAGCACAACAAGATTGGAGTTCGGTGTATGAAGAGTCAGATGTGGACAAGGCTTATGACAATTTCCTAGATATTTTTACTATGTGGTACAATAAACATTGTCCTGTAAACGAACACATGACAAAGAAAAAAAAGATAAAAAGTCCTTGGCTCACAAAAGGAATTATTAATGCTTGCAAAAAGAAAAACAATCTGTATAAACAGTTTATCAAAGTAAAAACAAAAGAAGTGGAACAAAGATATAAAGCATATAGAAATAAATTGACTGATATTATAAGAACGAGCAAACAACTTTATTATAGAAGAAGATTATATGAAAATAAAAACAATATAAAAGGAACTTGGGATGTGTTAAACAACTTAATTAAACAAGGATCTTCTGGAACATCATATCCTGAATATTTTACTGATGCAAATGGTGAAAATCACAACATGAGTAATATTGTCGATAGGTTCAATAAATTCTTCATAAATGTTGGCCCTGAACTAGCAGCGGACATCCCGTGTCATAAAAATGAAAATATCAGCAATATAAAATCAAATCCCTTTTCACTGTTCCTCTCAGCTACAAATGAGCAAGAAGTAATAAATATCACATTAGAATGTAAAAGTAAGTCTTCAATGGATTATCACGACATAAATATGTCTGTAGTTAAACAGGTTATTCTGAATATTGCTAGTCCCTTAACATATATCTGTAATTTATCATTTCAGTCCGGTTGTTTTCCAAAAAAAATGAAAATTGCGAAAGTAATACCAATATATAAAAGTAATGACAAACATAGTTTTACCAATTATAGGCCTATTTCTCTACTGCCTCAATTCTCAAAAATTCTAGAAAAACTTTTTAATTCAAGATTACAAAAATTCCTTGAAAAACATCAAATAATAAATGTTGGTCAGTATGGTTTCAGAACACAAAGAACCACTTCAATGGCGATAATTGAGGCAGTAGAAGAAATTACTGATACACTGGATAAAAATAAATATGCAGTTGGTATTTTTGTTGATCTCAAAAAGGCCTTCGACACAATCAATCACTCAATTTTACTGGATAAATTGGAAAGATATGGTATTCGAGGGAAAGCTGGTAACTGGTTAAAAAGTTATCTAACGGGTCGGGAACAATATGTTAGCATAGGGCATTACCATTCAGAGAAACTTGGTATTACATGTGGTGTTCCCCAAGGGTCAGTGTTGGGACCAAAACTTTTCAATGTATACATAAATGATATTTTTGATGTTTCTCAAGTACTTAAACTCATACTGTTCGCAGATGACACCAACATATTTTTCAGTAGCGATGATTATACTGATCTTGTAATGACTGTAAACAGGGAGCTACAATTAATAAAAAAATGGATGGACATAAATAAATTATCATTAAATATAAATAAAACTAAAGCAATGTTTTTTGGTAATTTTAAATATAATATAGAATTACCAATTATAATTGAAGGTGTACCAATTGATAATGTGAGTGAAAACAAATTTTTGGGAGTCGTAATTGATAACAAAATTTCATGGAAACCCCACGTCAGACACATAAAAACCAAAATTTCCAGAAGCCTCGCAGTTTTGAACAAAGTGAAACAATTCCTTGATAAAGATGCACTTCGTACTCTGTACTGTACCCTGGTTCTTCCATATCTTACATATTGTGTGGAAGTGTGGGGAAACACATATAAAAATACAACTAATCCATTAGTCACAGTACAGAAACGAGCACTGCGTATTATTCACAAGGCTGGTTATCTAGATCATACTCACAAATTCTTTCTTCAGGCAAAGTTACTTAAATTCCAGGATCTGGTTAATTACAATACATCCATAATTTTGTATAAAGCTTTTACTAAACTTTTACCGGCAAATTTACAAACTAGATTTGAAATTCGAGAAAAGGTTTATAATGTGAGAGGCTTTGGAGAATTCAAATTACCCAGAACTCGAACAACCCGTAAAGGTTTTTGTGTGTCTGTATGTGGTGTGAAAATCTGGAACAGTCTGAGTTTACAACTGAAACAATGCAAAAATATTCATAGATTTAAATTTCTCTACAAACAGTTGGTCTGGTCACAGTATACTCAATGATGGTTTTTTAGTGTGCTCTGTAATGTCTGTTCTCTTACCATTGCTGGTATGGATTCAAAAAAAAAAGAAAAAAAAAGACTGTGCGTATGTATGTACATATATGTACATGTGTGTGTAGATATATATGTATGTATATGTATGTGTGTATGTGTGTGTTTGTTACTTGTAGTTATTACTGCCTGTTACCTGTGGTAATGTAATTTATAATTTATATATTCTGTATTCAGTTATGAAGGCTCTAATTGTTGCTTGCGAGCTGCAGTTTAGATGCTTGTATGCGCCCGGGGCTGTTGATGGGACTGTATGCAATAATGGGCGTAGCTGCGGGAAGTATATTGTTTTGTTTTGTTTTTTTGTTTTTTTGTTGATGAGTGAGTATAGGGGTGGGATTTAATAAGTTTTCTTCGTCCCACTCCTTTTTCAGGCAATTTTTGTTTTTTGTTTTGTGCATTTTATGTTCAATATAGGTATTTGTTGTGCCTGGAAATGAACAAATAAATGAATGAAATGAAATACTCCAAACTCTACAAAATTTTTACATATACAACTGAGAAGTGTTAAATAAGTATCCCCCTGAAACCCACAGGTAGATTCTGGGGTGATGGATGGGTTGCAGGCGCTGTGGCACTGACAAAATTGTAGCAGCAGCTGCAATTTATCTTATACTTTATAATGTAACTCACTGTTAACAATTTGCCTGCGCTGACAATGTTCTTTGTGTAACCAAGACACAACAAAAGCAAATGCAATAAAGTTTGAAATCACTTTCATATTTCATACAATCCACTTCATTCTGTTTACAGTTACCAGCTAATTATTTTTCACTTTAGATACAAAACAATATGAGTATCTAAAATATGATACACTGTTACAGACTTATGGATCTAAAAGTTTAGGCAGGGGGGTATGACTAGCTCTATTTCAACTTTCTATAACATCTAAATATGCCATTCCATGTTATCACATCAGCTATGAGGTCAATAATGATATGAATAATATATAAACCGCTGACTTCTCTCATTTTTGGCTCATAAAAACAGCATAAAATCCCAAACTGCTTACAATGTTTTGAGCAAAAGCATGTTAATCCTCTCATGACACCTCAGATGTATGCTGTTACTGTGGGCAGCCCTGAGGACTTTCATCTGTAAACAAATATTTTTGTAGTGCTTGTACTGTTACTTTTAACTTACAGTAAGTAAATGATCTGACTCCTTCTTCCACTGCTATAACCAAGCCTATCATTAGACAACCACATGTAATCACACTCTGTGTTGCAACCAATTAATGCAGACACTTGCTAATGAAACAAACAGTTACATGCAGTGAAATAGTTAGCCTCAGTGTTATTGTTGTTGTCATATTATGTTTTAATGATGCTGAAAAGACTATTTAGTCCTTTAGGGTGCTGGACTCATAAGCAGTTCAGCTGCTTGAGTGCTCTGTCATAATGTAACAAGCAATTACAGAAAATATAAATATCTTAAGCGTACTGTACAATTTTGGCACAGTAAAATTTTCATTTATGTATAACTCTCTCTCCTGACTGCACTAGAGGAGTTGCTTGTTTTTGGACGCACTTAATCATTTTGCTTCCTTGGGATATGTCAATCTCCCATAACGGACAGCTGTGTCATTCAGCAGATGGTCAATCCAGATGTCTCACCTTTCCTCATATCCCTATCTACCCTCGTTCATCCATCCTGGCTTCATAGCTTACCTGTACACCAAAGTATCATCTGCCGTGCTGTTGTACTGAATCTGGTACATTCTGATGCCAGGGATATGGCGCTCAGATGGCCAGCGGATCACAGCGGAGGAGGAGGTCAGTTCAGTGACCATCACCCTTCTGTCCTGCTTGTCATAGCCCTTGGTGTCATTGCCAGATTTGGAGGAGGTGGTGATGTCTGAGAGTCCAGGGTCCTCACGCATGTGGCCTGTGTTGTTAACAAACAAGGGTAAGGGGATCATGTTGATCTCAACAGCAGCTGTAGCGATGCCTGCGGCATTGGATGCCACACAATTAAATGACCCACTGTCCTTCAGAGTGGTGATGAGAATATCAAGGGTGCCATTATCATACAAGACGGTGCGGGAATTGTTATGCACCAGCTTGCCGTCTGGTGACCGCCAGTGAATATCTGGTTCCGGATCACCCACAGCTTTGCATTTAAGAGTCACTCCTTGCCCTTCCATCACAAAAGGCTTACTGGTAAGATGTTTGGTGATTAGCGGTGGCTCACAGATAAACTCTTCCTCTTGAATAGACCAGAAGTATTTGTCCATGAGGTGCTCTGGGGAGGCACAGGTCTCCAAGTCATCCTCTCTTGTTAGCCTGCGCAGCCACAGCAGCTCACAGTTACAGTGTAGGGGGTTTCCCCCAAAACTCACGGTCAGAGTAGACGAGCTGGAATCCTTGGCATCAGACAGGACCTGGGCGTGCTGGAACAGGCTGTCTGGCGGCAACTTCTGCAGCCTGTTAGAGGTCATGTCCAGGCGGACTAGCTTAGTGAGCAGTGTAAAGGTCCCTGCTCCAATGTGGTCAATTAGGTTGTGGTCCAGTGTGAGGGTGTTAATGTTGGTCATTTTGGCTATAGCTTCCCAGGGAAGGGTGCGCAGGTTGTTATTGGAAAGATCCAAGTCCTCTATTGTGGAAACAAACTCATCGAACGAGGTGGGGGCCACCTGGTGGATCTGGTTGTTTCCGAGGATGAGGTGCCGCAGGTTGACGAGGCCTTTAAAGTGTTCGCTTTTTATAGCACTGAGACGGTTTCCATCCATGTGGAGCGCCCGCAAGGCTCGCAGGCCGAGAAAGGCATGGGGTGTGATCTGACTGATGGTGTTGCGGGACAAAGTGAGGTGGACTAAACTAGTCATGTTGTAAAAGTCTTTCCTGCGGATGATGGTGATAAAGTTGTCAGTGAGTCGCAGCTCGACAGTCTTGCGGTCGATGGTGGGGGGCACGAACAACAGACCGGTTTTAGCACAGAGCAGAGTCAGAGTAGGGGAGAGGTGCTGGCAGATGCAGCGGCCGGGGCAGCTGTATCCCTTCACCAGGGCTGCAGACAGCAACATGCAAAGAACCAGCCGCTCCATTGTTGATCGGTTTCCAGATCCTGTGTGTGAGATAGACAAAGGGAAACAGGGGAAACAGAGTCAAAAAACCAGAAATCTTTGAATGAATAAATAGTACCAGGCTTTTTGAGAGCCTGCTGCAAAAAACCCACAGTCTGACCAAGGTTGCTGAGACTGCCAGCAAGGTATCAATCACAAAATGAAATGGAGCTTTTCTGAAATAATGGCACCTGGGATGATGAAAGGCTGCGCCAACCCTGTCAGAAGCCCATGTCTCTGGAGCTTTTTAATGGAAATAACAGAATGGGTTTTTTTGTGCCACCAGGCTGCATCACCACTGGGCCATATAATTTCCTGAATGATCACAGGGCAGTTTTCCTGTATTAGGTAACCATGCCATGTACATGTCCATCATGGAACAAGGCTTGTGTGTTTTTCTTGCTCTGAATTCCACATCAGGGAGGAGAATTAAAGATAGAAAGGGCGCTTGTCAAGAGTACTCAGTGATTTCTGTAACCTTTTCATACTCTCTGCCCTCGCTATGCCTCTGAGATGTACAACAAAATTAGACAGAAACCTGTCATGTAAATTTTGACAAGGAAAAATAAAACTGGAAAAAGTAGAAATGCGGCCTGTTTTCATTGTTCATCCGATGGAAACATTATTGAGTGATTCCCAGGTTTTGAGGATGTTCAGATTCTCTGATTCCCATTTAGAAATATTGATTTCAGTCTTTGAGAGAACACGCCTGTGGTGACAGGAGTAAAAAGAAGTCCTTGGCAGTAATAACCATAAAAAGCCCACTGGAGCACACTAGCTACGTGCTGATGTTATATTGCCAGTGGTTTTACCCTTTTTGGCATTCATCTTGACTACTAATACCTTGTGTTTCACTGTTGATGAGAGCCTTTTAATGCTGCTAAAGTAGAGGGATGGCAACTCACTTTTCCCAGCAAGGTTTAGAGATTGACACATGGGTTACTGCAACCCAGCACTCTCCAAACCCACAGGGAAACGCTTCTTCCCAGCCAGATCCAGTGTGTCAATCAACAGCAATGTTTCTTTTTATTGGGTCCAGCATAATTATCTTAATTCATCCTGAAAAAGCTGGCTGTGGATTTTAAACACAAATGATGTCTCTTTTTTTACAATTTGTGATGCTTTATCCAATTTGTCACATCTAATTTTAGAGTCCCTTTTTCTACATTCCACTATGTTGAGGTGGTGCTGACGGCCTTAACACCACAGATTTTTGTTCCCCTATTGTGCCCAAAGCAAAAGCATCTAGTGCTAACAGAACAAACAACCCTAAATTAAATTTGATTCAAAATGCCTGCGGTGAAATTCACAGAATATTGTAATGCCACATGTCAAATTTCATTAAAAAAAAGAAAGCAGAGTGTTCTTTCTCTACCTTTCAAGCTTTCCCTTACGCTTTACACAAACACTCCCTTTTGCTTAAAAGCGATCAAACCTGATCTGATGAGCGTTATGTTCTGATAGTTCTATGTAAATACTCATAGGAGTAAGAAATTGTGCGTGCAATGTCTTTTTACATCAACCTGTGGCACACTGGCCAGACACCAGCGGACATTCTCAGTTGCTTTTCCTATTCGGTCTGTTGCACACGCACACAGACACACGTGCACAGACACACGCACACAGACACACGTGCACAGACGCGCACTGCTGGCCGGGTGGCTGGCAACCGTCTGACAGCGAACACGACACCTCGTTAACTATGAGAAAGCGCTGCACAATCAGAGCACTCATAAAATCTGGATTTGTGTGATGTCATTATCTGAGGGAAGTAGAACAGTTTGAAGCACAAGTTCAAACCAGTGGGATAGTTTATCAAAGATAAACTGCTGATCAAATTAACCCAGCAGTGACAGCTGTGCTGCTACTTTAGACTACATTTCAGTAGACCAGTAGACTGTATTTAAGTGAGATGCTAAACCAAGACCTTTGGTCCATTTGTGTTTACACCTCCTTTTCTCGTTGCTTCGACTCTGCAGGCGTAGCTGTTACCTCTAATTCTAAAACAGAGTCACTAAATTACAGCACACACACAGTTATTTTCTGCTATCTGTCACATTTATACTGAGGTTAGACCGCATTCCTGGAGAAAAAACACATACTCTGTGTGGACAAGTCTTCAAGAGAGAATTTATATAGTAATGTTCTTTTGTGCGACTCCCTCGTCTAAATTAATTCTCCAAATTTTCTCTTTTTAAGCACAGTGGGGAAAGCTGAAACTATGCAGTAGGTTACAACAGGGCCGTGTAAATTCTTATGTGGGAGCTTGTCACACTCGTTTGTTAAATTTCAATATAGTGGTGACCTTGCTTGATTGTGTTAGTATTCAGATGCTAACTAGGCCACAAAGCTCACAGTTTCTCAGAGGACCATCTGTGTCTGAGCACTTCCTGCCACACCGTCGAGGATACTCTATTGATCTTTCAGCATCTCAGGGAGGGGGAAAACTTTGTTGCCACGGCAACTCTGGTGTAGAATGTAGGTCTTTGAATTGCATTAAGATGATGTTAAGCTGCCCGATAAGCGAGGCTTCGATCTTAATGGTTGCCGCTAAGAAGGTTGGACGGGACGTGAACAGATGTATGAATGGCAACATAAATTGAAAGAAAAGGGCAGCTCTGCTTCGCATTTCTATCTTTGGTTTATTGCTTAATAAAAGTGCCGGTCACCAAATCGATATGCAGACAGCAGCAGAGAGCACAAGGTGAACCGGAGTTTAGATTTGCTATGTCCAGCCATGATGCAATACAACCTTTCACAGGGAATTAGCTAGCTGTGTTACTAAGAAAAAGAAATTGAAGAGGCTATACTTTGAATTGGTAAAGGAAAATAAGGCTGCTGGACACCAAAACAAACACAATAAAAAGAGAGAATGTTATGTAATTGAATAAGCAGTTTACAAAAAAGTGTATAGCTCTAAAAAAAAAGAAAAAGAAAAATTAGACCACTCCCATTGCCTAAAATCCAGAAATCGTCTAAAATCCATAAAAAATAGAATAGAATAGAATAGAATAGAATAGAATTCAACTTTATTGTCATTGCACATGCACAGGTACAGGGCAACAAAATGCAGTTTGCATCCATCCAGAAGTGCTTAGTGATATAGATATATTACAAAAAATGCCTTTACATTCATTGCCTTGGCCACAAATCTAAGCTACTACATGTCTAAATGGCAGGATTGTGGTAAAACAAACAGAGATCCTAACAGGGAACTACATGAAATACAGATAAAATTTTAGCCTGTGCTCAGAAATAACAATTTAAATGTATAGAGAATACAGGAACCACTCAGAGAGCTTGGACCTCCGCTAAGGCAGATCACTCTCTGAGCAGTATTTACTAAATGCTGTATACATTGTATACATTAATTGTTTTTCTTTGTTCTTTTTTAAAAACATACCTTAAAAAGTTTAGTAATAAATATCAAGTTGAAAATTTCTAATGACAAGTTTGGGGTTTTTTTGTACAGGAACATTGTACATGTATTCAAAATGTTATGTAATTAAATGATTATAATCTTACTGTAATATACATACTAAAGTCATAATGAAACAAATGTTGCCAATACAAAGAGACTAGAATGTCCAAAATAATAACATGTGACCTTTTCTGACTTCCAGTGATGGTAATGCGATGTTTAGAACCCCCATATATCATTCCCTATAGGCCTATATGTTGCCAATACAAACAATGTCAGTGAGAAATCTCTACATAGCTTTATTATCACTTTGACCTTGAGATCTTTATATTTCACTTTCAATATGTTCACAATACACACCACACCAGCCTAGTTCTGAGGCTTTTTGTCACTTTTTCACCAATAAATTATTAAGTTACCCCTGAAGACCTCGGTGGATGTAAGCCAAATTTGACTGGATTGTTAACACGACCCCACTCTACACCCCTACATACCAGAATTCACTCAAAACGTGAGAATGACACACGCTACTAAAACAACCCGTTCTCACTCCCAAAGCGTAACATTTTACGCTAGGTGACAAATCGTCACCATATTACGTTTTCGGCTACCCACCACGTTCCTAAATGACGACCTCGGAAAAAGAGGAAATATGAGAACCGTCTGGACTGAACCTACACATGTTCGCTCTTTTTCTTCAAATCGCTTAGAAACACGCTATTTAACATCATTAAAGTCCTGGTTAAGGTCAGGAATAAGGTTGTGGTCAGGGCTAGGGATAAGGTTAGGTTTAGGGCTGGAATACAGGGCTGGAACGTCTACTACCGCGGGAGCGTCATTGCACTGGATTCCAGCCATAACCCGCCGCGTACCATAAGAACGCCGAAGGTCTCCTTTCGCGTTCCTCAGGAACGCCGCGGGACGTGACAAAACGTCCACATGTTACGCCTCGGGAGTGAGAACGCTCTGACTAAAAACACTACCTCCTTGGCAGAGGCAATAAAATTTTTTGTTCTAATTTACATAAAATGTACAAGTTTTGTTTTAATCGTGACTGTGTTAAATTTTACATCTTAAAATACAGTGCACACCAGTTTTGAAGAAAATTCAGTACAGCCTAGTAGCCCTCCACACGGAGACTAATGACTGATGAATCATCTGTATTAGAGGTGTATTTGAGTGGGTGGTAAAAACAGGCATAAAAAAACCCAACTTTATTTTAATGCTCGAGGATGTGTGAGATTACATTCTGCTTTGTTGATGACGCTCAAGCAGGAGGGACCTGTTTGCAACTTGTGTTGTTGCCAGCAGTGACAGCAGTTACCCAGGGAAAGCATTTCAGCATCAGGAAATCTGATGACTCCTCTAGGTGAAGATAAAGGGTTTTAATTTTATATCCTAAAATGCTTATGTAATGTTTTGACAGTTAATTCTGGTATGTTCTGCTTCAGATTTCAATGTATATAAAGATCTCATTAAACTATGAGTTTATTCAGAAGCATTATCAAACCACCAGTTTTCACCTTTCATGTCGGTGGAGATGCTAATGACTGACCTTCAGTTAGGAATTATTGATGAGTGTTTTTAGGTTTCTTTTATCTTCTTGTATAAGCATATATTCTGGGTCTGGGGGTGGGTAACCTGTGTAGCAGTGAGAAATGTTCTTTGTGATGGTGGTTGTTGCTTCTTCATCCTGCAAATCAGGATGAAGAAGCAACAACATAAATTAATTGTCTGTCTTGAATAAAGCATATTGAGGTTCTACAGAGTGCATGTGGGCTGATTTTTCTCTTGCCGCTGGCACTACATTAAAGCAGATGGCAGCTGGGGTCGAAGGGAATTGTCAGTTAATTGATTAGTCATCAAGTTTTTTGATCACTAAATTCTTTTTCTAAATTCAGTTATCAAATGATAATTATGAAAACTGTTTCCATCTTTCAAAAATAAGCAAAATGCAGTATATTTAACAAACTTTATACCGTTTCATGTGCATATGTAACTTTTTCCCTTGATGTTTTTTCTTCCTGTTGGCTGCAAACCATTTCACAACAATTTAATTGTCCCTACAAACCTTAATGTGTCATTTTGGACCTTTTATCAAATTCATATGCAGACTAAGCGTGCATATGAATTATGTTTTTGCATTTATTCTCCACTCTCAGCCTGCTAAACACCACCAGGGCTGCAGCTAAAAGACTAAAATCTGGTCATCAGTACGTCTAAATATTAATGTTACTGAAAATTAATCGTAATCTGTCAGATCCCCTCGTGTCCTGATGATTGAGTTATAATATTTATAATTCTGTGAATGGGTATAGCCGGTTTTCCTTCCTGGCTTCAAATAGGCAAGACTTTATAACTATAGTGGGTCTTTTACAGTTTTATCGACCAAAGCGCTTCAAGCGCACACACATTTATATGGCACATACACATTAATGCAGCACTTCTAATGCTATACAACTGCAGGAAGCTTTTTCTATTACCGACACTCACACCGTTGATTTGTCTGCGAAACTCTCTTTCAGCCTGTATTATATGTTTAACCTCTTCATATTTTTATAATATCATAGTTCAACCTTTCTTTGTAAAAGCAGTCACTCTACTGTCAGTCGACTTGTTCATGCTTCTGGCTGGTTATATCCTGTCACTGCCACCCCTTTCATGTGAACATGCTCATACCTAGATCGTGAAACCCTGAGTTAACTCACTGAATTGATAACAACTTCTGTGTGATGACTTGGCTTCTCTGCCAATGTTCGGCCGAGAGTAGGCAAATTATGGAAAGATATCCTGGGTATGCTGAACTTGCTTTGTGGTACAGGGTCATGTATGCATAGATAAACAGAAACACACTGAGAACACTGAATAACCAGCATGAAAACCCAGTGGCACAAAGAATTTTAAATTAAAGAATTAAATATATTAGAATTAAAGCAACCACAGACAGACATTCAGATCTGCACGAAGAATTCTGCAAATTTTTAGTTGTTCGATTTATATTAGAAGCAGCCAACCATCCATTCACTTCCACTTATCCTTTTCAGGGTCGCAGGGGGTGCTGGGGCCTAACCCAGCTGTCTTAGGGCGAGAGGCAGGGTTTATCCTGGAAAGATCGCCAGTCTGTTGCAGGGCTAACTCACAGACAGAGACAACCATTCGTGCTCACATTCACTTATGGCTTATGGTTTAAGACAACTGGTCTACTGCAAACACAGTAGAAGCAGTGGTTAAGGGTTTAACCACCTAACCAGCCACCCATTAAAAACATGGGACGTTTGGAAAGCTGCTGTACCTGTACCTCTGTTCTGATCTTAATAACTCATACCTTACTGTAGCAAAAGTGAGCTATAAGGCTTTTCCCACCACTTGGGAATCACGAAGCTGTCATACTGTCATGTTGCTGACCTGTAAATCTTATCGGACACATTTACAGTCTTATTGAGCTTGTTCTTATTAGCTAACAGACTAATAAAGACACCAGACAATAAAGCAGAAGGTCAGAATACATTCCACATATGAATGATAAAAAGAACCAGTGGTCTATCTATCCACATCAAATTGTCACATCTTCTGTTTAGTTGTTATAAAAGTGAGTATAATTTTTGTACTCTACGCCTGTAAATGACACGTTTGTTTGACTCGCCTGACAGTTTTTGATCAATGTTCCTAAATATTTATAATTACTTAGAACCTCAACAGCTATTTGTTGGCGTGCACTACTCGCTATAAGATCAAAAATAATTACCTTAATTATTTTGGCGTTTAACTGAAGAAAATAGCATGACACTAAGTAACAAACTCAGCCAGATATGCACAATAATTAGTTTCATCTTCTGTGTTCACGCAAACAATCACTGTATCGCTGTAAACATCAGACATGCAAGTTAGCCTTGCATACAATAACATACATCTGTTACTGCCACTAAACAAATACACCCATTGTTATATATCATTTACAAGCAAGCATAATTCTGCACCAGGCACGCACACGTGAGTACACTACAACACACAGCCACCCACGCACAGTTACAGGGCACTGCATTCAAAAACACAACTACATGTCTTCACATCCATGCATTTACACATTAACACAAAGATAAGCATACTGAACAACAACAACAACAACAACGAAAAGCAGTAAGTGCTCAAGAGGAATAAAGAAAGAGGAGAAAAGATTATCAACAAATGTGCCATTTTCAGCTTGGTTTTCTGGCTCAGACTAGTACTGGAGTAAATGTCGCTCTGTATGAACAACAGATAAAATCTGTTGCTTCTTAAAAATGCTCTAAATTCTTCACACATTCACAGCACAGATCTGTTAAAGCCCAAATGCTGACATTTTCTTAAACATTCAGATGCTTGCTTAAAACATGACTAAAAATAAGAGTGCAGAGATTGCTGTGAAAATGAAGCAGAAATGAGGTAGAATCCTAAACAGCATCTCCTATTGATGACTGCGTAGCTCGTCCCCGCTGCTGCCTACTTAATGCTTACACCCAGGTTTACATATTCAGTAAAACAGCTGCAAGGATCATAGTGCATCTTGGCAACTTTGAAGAAAGTCATAAAACTTGAAAACTGTGCTGTGAATCTTAATTTTAGCAGCCACGGGAGGAACAGTTTGCTTCTTCACCTGCTTGTACACACCCACATGTTGTATGTCCATGATAACACAGCTGGAAATTTTAATTAAGGACTTCCATGAATTCTCGTTATGTTACATAAATTGCCAGGAAGAGGTACAGGCTTTAAGAACTCGGAGCTGTTAATAAATCACAGAACAGTCATATGAGGTGAACGCACCTTCTAGTTTCACGAAAATTTAATATACTGATCAAGTATAGCTCCAATAATACTTGTCCTCTGTCACTATAATGTAGGTTTTAACTACTAACATTAAATCTTGCAGAAACACGCTATTGCCTATTGGTTATATAGAATGTTCTGATGTTTTACAGCCAAAAAGATAAGAAAAATTGTATTAACCATCATCAAATTTGTTACTAAACAATTTAAATCTTTTTACAATGTTTCTGGGCAATTATGGAGCATTTTGAAACATTTCCTAAAGGGCAAATTGGCTGTTAAGGTTGTATTTGTGGCAGCAGTGCATTTCAATAACAATAGTAGTTAGTTGTTGTCACGGTTCTGGGTCCGTTGGACCCAGTATTTTGAGTTTGTTGTGTTTTGATTTAAGTTTGCATCAGGGATTGTGTTCTTGTTCTCTTGTTGTGTTCATGATGATGATGATGATGATGATGATTATTTGAGTTTCATGTTTTAAGGAATTGTTCTCAGTTGTATCTCACGTTTAGTTTAGTTCAGGTTCCATGTGTCATTCTGTCTGTCTCTCAGTGTCAGGTCTGCGTCTTGGTGTGGTGTTCTCATTTCCTGTTTTATTGTGAAGGTCTGGGTCTCATGTGAGTGTGTTCGGTTTTACCTTTGTCTCGTCTTGTTGATTATTCCCAGCTGTGTCCACCACCTGTGTGTAATTCCCCTGTGGTTCTCTGTGTATTTAAGTCATGTCTTCCGTCATTGTTGTTGCTGGTCCGTCTGTGTTTCCACCCTGCGTCATCTGTGTGTTTCCCTGCCGTCACCATCTTGTACCGTCGTCCACCTTGCTTCATGTTTGAGTTCCGGTTTGTACTCAGTAGTTTAGTTGTCTCCAGTCTAGTTTAGTTCGTGCTCCATTTGCTGTTTGTCTATATTTATTTCGTGTCCAATAAACCACCTTCACTCCTCCACTACTGCCTGCAATTGGATCCTCATTTATTATTTTTATACGGCTCATCTCACTCGCCGTGACAGTACGGACCAGCCAGATATGGATCCAGCGGCATTCACCCCACCCACGGAGCTTCGGGACCTCATCACGAACTCCGCTTCACAAATAATCAACCTGTGGCTAGAGCATGAGGGAGAAGCATTCCTCCACGTTCTGGAAGCCAGACTGCAACAGCTGCTCACGGATTATCCCTGGCTATTGGACTCACTACACCCACTCGCGCAAGACTTCATCCTTCACGAACTTCACCTACACCCACCAGCCGCTATCGCTTCCCAACCCAGCCGGACGCCGGAGGTTTTGCCCGGCCCGCCGGAGGTTTTGCCCGGCCCGCCGGAGGTTTTGCCCGGCCCGCCGGAGGTTTTGCCCGGCCCGCCGGAGGTTTTGCCCGGGAGGAAGCGACGATCGCGCCGTCGGCGCGTCGCCCCACAGCTGGAGAATAGGACTTCAGAACTGCCGGCTGTGGTGAGTGGAAAAGACGCTCTGTCTGTTTCACCAGTTCATATGACTGTTTATACCGGGGCTGTGTTCGTTGAGTCAGCTGCTCAGCCGGTAGCTCGGTTAGCTTCCCAGCAGTAACTCAGTCAGCCACTCACTCATCACCTCCATCACAGTCACAGTCAGACCCAGTAGACACCATGTTACAGTCCATAGCCCAGTCAGTAGCTCAGTTGCCACCAGTTCAGCAGCCTGTCCACTCATTTACCCAGCCTTTATCCTCACAGCCTCATTACAAGCAGGGAACACACTCCACACAAACTTTTGCTGGTTCATTTAAGCTGGCCATCTCAGAGACAGTTGCTCCCTCTAGGGCCTCCCCAGAGGCTGGGTGTCCGTCACCAGCCAACTCTGGACCCCTAGAGGTCAAGACACCAGCACCAGCAGCCTCACCGGAGAACTCACCTGAACAGTCTCGGCTCTCAGCACCCCCTGAGAGCTCAAGTGAGTTCACCCGTCCGCCTCAGTCCTCTGCTGAGTGTATTGGGGAACACTTCCAGCCCTCTGAGGACTGTATCCCACTGTTG
This sequence comes from Maylandia zebra, assembly GCF_041146795.1. Taxonomy (NCBI): domain Eukaryota; kingdom Metazoa; phylum Chordata; class Actinopteri; order Cichliformes; family Cichlidae; genus Maylandia; species Maylandia zebra. The sequence continues at coordinate 27,774,618 of NC_135180.1, forward strand.
CTGCCTGAGTCTAGCCACGGTGCTGCTCAGTCCCAGCCAGTGTCCACACTGGCAGAGGTCTCCGTACCTGCTGCTTCAGAGACTGCTTTCCCTGGAGGGCCTGAGGAGCCCGTCCAGTCTCAAGTCATGTTAGCTGGGGGTTCAGGTGAACCCAGCCAGCGTCCTGCCTCGTCGGCTGGAGGGCCTGAGGAGCCCGGCCAGCCTCAAGCGTCGTCTGCTGGGGGTTTAGGAGAACCCAGCCAGCCTCAAGCGTCGTCTGCTGGGGGTTTAGGAGAACCCAGCCAGCCTCAAGCGTCGTCTGCTGGGGGTTTAGGAGAACCCAGCCAGCACCTCCTCACATCTGCTGGTGGTCCTGGAGGACCCAGCCAGCACATCTCCACATCACCTTCTGCAGCATCACCGCCGTCAGGTTCCGCAGCCGTCCCGCTGCCGTCAGGTTCCGCAGCCGTCCCGCTGCCGTCTTCATCATCTTCGTCTGGTCCTGCCTCGTCTGGTCCTGCCTCGTCTGGTCCTGTGGTTGCCACGCCGCCGTCGGTGCCAGCTCGACCCGTTCCGCCTCGCCTCTGCCGGCCGTTTTCAGGGCCTCTAAGCTGGCGTCATGGCCTTCAGGGACTGCCTCCGGAAGGTGTTCGTCGCCGCCGCTGGCATCGCGGCCGTCCTCCGGACCTGCTCGGTGGCCGCCGCTGCCTTCCACGTGGTCGGCCTCCGGAACTGTTTGCCCGCCGTTGCCGTGTGCACGGTCGGCCTCCAGAACTGCATTCGCGCCGCCGTTGCCGTCCGCACGGTCGGCCCCCTGAACTGTTTCAGCTCTTGCGTTGTCAACCCCCGGACTTTACTGTATTACGGACTAGTGAGCAGTCGTGTTTTGGTTCTGGTCTCTTGTGCTCCTTGTTTTTTGTCTGGTCTCTGTCCCTCCTTCCTGGGCCCCCTCCGCCCGCCCTGGTCTGGTGCTCGGTTTTGTTCTGTTTTCTGTTTGGGGCTGTCGGGTGCCAGCCCTTAGGGGGGGGTACTGTCACGGTTCTGGGTCCGTTGGACCCAGTATTTTGAGTTTGTTGTGTTTTGATTTAAGTTTGCATCAGGGATTGTGTTCTTGTTCTCTTGTTGTGATGATGATGATGATGATGATTATTTGAGTTTCATGTTTTAAGGAATTGTTCTCAGTTGTATCTCACGTTTAGTTCAGGTTCCATGTGTCATTCTGTCTGTCTCTCAGTGTCAGGTCTGCGTCTTGGTGTGGTGTTCTCATTTCCTGTTTTATTGTGAAGGTCTGGGTCTCATGTATGTGTGTTCGGTTTTACCTTTGTCTCGTCTTGTTGATTATTCCCAGCTGTGTCCACCACCTGTGTGTAATTCCCCTGTGGTTCTCTGTGTATTTAAGTCATGTCTTCCGTCATTGTTGTTGCTGGTCCGTCTGTGTTTCCACCCTGCGTCATCTGTGTGTTTCCCTGCCGTCACCATCTTGTACCGTCGTCCACCTTGCTTCATGTTTGAGTTCCGGTTTGTACTCAGTAGTTTAGTTGTCTCCAGTCTAGTTTAGTTCGTGCTCCATTTGCTGTTTGTCTATATTTATTTCGTGTCCAATAAACCACCTTCACTCCTCCACTACTGCCTGCAATTGGATCCTCATTTATTATTTTTATACGGCTCATCTCACTCGCCGTGACAGTTGTAGCATTTATGTCAATGTGACATTGAAGCAACGGTATACAAACAATGCATTAGTGTGTCCTTACCTCAGAAAAACATCTGCCCAGAGACAGTGCATTGTAAGGACATTTCCTGGACATGACTTTGTCAGGAAACTGTAAATGCCAATTAGACGATACAGACAGTGAACTACTGGCTGACCTTGTGTGACTCTTGTCAGGATGCAGGCATAATTATTGACAGCCAGAGTTCATTGGTGCCAGCTCTGTCTCCACCAGTGGACGCTGAAACCGAGGCTGCGTAGCCCCGGGGATTTCTGGTCACATCTCATCAATGGGGGTGGGGGGTTTGTGGGTGTTGTCGCAAACAGGAGGAGCATTTGCATATTATAATTACGTCTGCACGCAGAAGCAGTTTTCTCAATTACATCCCATTTAAAACTTTCAATGAAGAAGAACTGAGAAGCACAAGCTACTGCAGCTTCATGAACTAATTGTAACTGCCTCCCTAAACAAGGCAGCAAACATGATTATTACACCAGGAGTGAACAAGTATAGTCATAGATGCCACTTACTGATGGAACGCTTGGGTGATTGATTGTTACCCTTTACCTGCTACCTGTTCTTTTCAATTTGAATACCTCCCCTCAGAGATGTAATCAACTCTCAATAGCTGCTCCTGTAATTACAACATACTTTATTGATAATAAATATGCTTTAAAATATTAAACTTTCGAAGTTAAAAAGCAAAACAAAAAACAACTAATTATGAAAGTTGGTGGGGCATTATTTTTGACTGCAAAATGATAATAGCCTATATTTATACGTAAAAAGAGTAATCTAATGTATTGGAGGGGACGCCTTTTAATTATTGTTAATTAGGGTTTTAATTAATGTTTTCACATAATATCTACTTAAGTAATTTGTGGACAATCTCAGTGTAGCAGTAAACACTGAAAATCATTGTCAGGTTGGCAAAATTGTATTTTTTAACATTAGTCTGTTAAAAAAAGAGTAGAGTACAAAAGGGAAAAATGTTCATATTTACATTTCAGAAATGGAAATCAGTTTTTAATTTGACCGTTTTGAAATAACTGATTGATTCAAATAGTTGATTAATTGCAAATTGGGATTATCCACAAATAATCTCCAAGTCCTCGTTAAGCATTTTTTTTATATTAGAGAATCCCTCAAACAACCAAAGGGTAAGTGATCTCCAGTGACACGTTCCTGTGATCATGTCAGTTAATTAGAATTAGAATAGAATTCAACTTTATTGTCATTGCACATGCACAGGTACAGGGCAACGAAATGCAGTTTGCATCCATCCAGAAGTGCTTTAGTGATATAGATATACTACAATATATATTAGCAATAATATAGATATGTAAGTATATTACAGAAATGGGTCTATTATGGTATGTTATAATGTACACGGTATGAAGTATGTTGTGAATATTCTATAACTATAAGTATGTACAGGCTGTAGTGAGTACAAGCTATGTACAGGCTATGAACAGGATATAAATATGAAAAACTATACAGAATATGAAATAAATAACTTTACAGAAATCTGAGATATACAGCTATACAGAAATGGGAACTATGCAAGTTGTAAACAGTTGTAGGGTTAAAAATTATCGTATGTACAGAATGATTATTTACACAGAGCTATACAGTAGTGCAGTTAAGATAAGTGAGATATGTGGATAATTTCTACAGAGGCTATATAAAGTGCTAGTGGTTGTGAGTGGTGGTTCACTCCATGTTATTATTGTGTGTTTGAGGGTACAGTTGTCCATTGTGTGTGTGTGTGTGTATGTTCAGTCCATGTGTTAACGTGGGTCAGATGTCAGGAGGCAGAGTTCAGGAGTCTGACAGCTTTGGGGAAGAAGCTGTTCCGGTACCTGGTGGTCTTAGTCCGGAGGCTCCTGTAGCGCCTCCTAGAGGGCAGGAGGGTGAAGAGTCCATGTGATGGGTGGCTGGGGTCTCTGATGATTTTCCCAGCCCTTTTCAGACACCGCTTCCTGTAGATGTCTTTTATGGCAGGAAGTGGTGCTCCGACGATGCGCTGGCCAGTTTTCACAACCCTCTGCAACGCCTTCCGGTCCGAGGCAGAGCAGTTCCCGTACCAGACTGTTATACAGTTGGTCAGGATGCTCTCGATGGTGCAACGATAGAAGTTCACCAGGATGTCTGAGGACAGGTGGTTCTTCCTCAGAGTCCTCAAGAAGAAGAGGCGCTGGTGAGCCTTCTTGACTAGCTTGGAGCAGTTGGTCGTCCAGGTGAGATCCTTGGAGATGTGGACTCCCAGGAACTTGAAGCTGCTCACACGCTCCACAGCCGTCCCCTTAATGTGGATGGGTGGATGTGGGTCAGCATTCCTCCTGTAGTCCACGATGAGCTCCTTGGTCTTCTTGGTGTTAAGCAGCAGGTTGTTTGTGTCGCACCACTCAGCCAGACGATCCACCTTAAGTAGACCTTTACCGCAGCAGACATTGGATATTTCGACATTTGACCAGTCAAAGTAGAGAAAGTACAGGCTGTAATCATGAACCAGCAGGTGAAAAAAGCAGGACCTTCCTCAGTGGAATGCAACCAATCATTAACATGCTCGGGGTTATATTCTTTCACAGACCATTTATCGAAGCTGGAGGTTCGATCCCCAGCTCCTTCAGTTTGCATGACTGCTTGACATGCATCTTGGGCAATACCCTGTAAAACTACAATTCATCCATCATGCCTCCAGCATTGTTTGTGTGTGTGCGAGACAGATAAAACCTTAAAGTGCACAAAATAATGGCATGGGTGAATTGGTGAACCTGGCTTGTAAAAGTGCATCATCATTAATGAGAGAAAAGCATTACATAAATACTAAACAATCAATTTACTATAATAAATTTCTTCACAGAATGCTTAAATACATACTCGCCAATTATTTGACTACATGATGCACAATGAAATGATTAAATATGGTGCTGTTCTAGTCAATTCACTTTTTGTATGCAATGCTTTTTTGTACAAATTGACCGCCCAGCCCCCCCCAAAATAAAAAGCTAAAAATCCTGTGATTGCATCTGTTAGCTGTCATGACTAATAGAATAAACAGCGACAACTGATTGCCCTCTGATATAGAATGGCCACTTGCCTACTTTAGATGTAATGAGAGACATCTCACAGATCTTCACACCCAGATAAGAAGCCACGCTTTCTGTTCACGCTTTAGATTAGGAAAACGATGAACTGTTTGAAGCAGCAATACTAAGATACAAAAAAAAAAATACTGTATTACATGAAAGCTAAAATCCCAAGTACAAGTACATGAACGCAAACTACGTCATCAGTAAGTTATCATATATAGTACATTTGGTGCTTTAATTTAGTTTTGTTTGGTGTACTCAGAGTGACATAAAAGATATATGAACATACACGCACCTTGTTACTATAGGGGCTCAGCCTACATTTGTTTCTGTTATTTTAGGAGATAGCATGTCCTGACATCCACAAACAGCTTGACAATAAACAGAGTGGCTGTTACTCTTTTCTCCATGTTGCAGTTTCACTGACACCTTCCAAGAGATTTCTAAAGTATTTGTCAAGAAAAAGGTGGAGGAAAAAAAAGAGCACAGAGAAATATGCCATTATAAAAGCAGAAGCTGCTAGCAAGCAATAAGAGGACCGACTGAGAATCTGAACGACATCCATCTTATGGGATTTCTATATCTAGGCTTAGTTATTTTGAAATCCAACGTGGGTCAGTGACAAGCATTGGTGATTTACTAAAGCTCTACCAGCAAGGCTGTCTCTCTGATATGCATTTTCTGCATGTGGTGACACGTTTGCTTCCTCATCCGTGCGTGTTTGTTCCCCGCACTTGATTTTATTCCTATCTTGTTGTTCTATATCATAGAAGCTCCATACCTTCTTCCTGCTGTGAAGAAGAGCTGAGCAGACCCTCTGAATTGGCCCCTTGTGATGCCACTTTGTGCTCGGGTGATGCAGAGGAATCCACACTTGATTTGAAATCCTCCTCCCAAGGCTGCTATATTGCATTGATCCTGCTCTGTATGTACCCTTGCAAGGTATTATGTATGCCTGTTATATGCTTTACTGCCACAGCAGACTCTCGCAAAAAGCCGATTTACACTCCACAGAGAAAATGTACCAAATGGCTGAACTTAAACCTTTCGCGGTAGAAATAAACTCTATTCGTTTTGCAAAAACGGTAGCCGTGCACAGATCTATCATTACATAAGCTATTTCACATATTGAAGCTGGATGTTCTATACTAAAAGAACCATTTCCGAATGAAATAATGGAAACCATCATTTAAACACATGCTATAATCACAGAAAATTCCCTTAAATCAAATGTGGAGAGATCTGAACATTGTTAAAATACAAAAGTAACTCACATACACTGTCACAGCAGAGTGCCACTAAGGATAAAACTACTTCATTTTACAACACAGCTTGGGTCTTTGGGGGATGGAATTTTCTCCCAATTTTAAACATTCCAACAACTACTGGGTGGATTACCAAGAAGTTTTGTACTGACATTCATGGACAGGGGATGTTAATGATTTTGACTCCTCCCACAGAGACACCATAAGTTTGACATTTGTGGTTTTGAGCGACATGTTTGAAAAACGATTAGATGAATAACCATGAAATTCGCTACAGACATTAGTATACCTTCTGGAGGGACTGTAATGACTCTGGAGATGCTTTAATTCAACCCTAGTGAACTCATTTCAAATTTAGCATGACATTTCCATTAGCCTCTGCATTGCTTTGTTCTTTGTGTTAATTAGCAAATTGTGAGCATGCTAACATTAGCGCAATGCAGCCCAGTTCACACTTTAAGTCTAAGAGAGATTTTTGTTGCTTCTCAATTAGACTCCAGTAGATACGTGATGTAGATGACCCCATTCATCACTTTTGCAAGTTGAATATTAAGTAAATTTCCACCGTGTACATTCCCCTTTCTGACTACAGTATAATTCAATTAACAAAAACAATCGAGATTTATTACCAACAGGATCCACCTGAATAAATCTACTGTAATAACTGGACGCAATAATCGGAAATTCATGCAGCTCTAATTGATATAGAGGACAATGTCCCAAAATCACTCAGGGCTGTAATGAGTGTGTGCTAGACCTCGGCTGAGGCAGCTACGACTGCATGTCCCCACAAATAATGGACTGCGCATCTTCAGTTTGACACACTTCCTAGAAAAGCCAGAGCAAAGCAGGTTTAGGCAGAACTTTTGTCAAATATATTGAAGGTATCACTAATCCTGTCGGTGTCAAATAAAACACCTTGCAGTGTCAATACACAGAGAGTGGCAGTTCACACAAGATGTGGATTTATCTGCTGTTGGCTTTGTGCCAAGAAAATAAGTTTAAGTGAACAATTGCTGCACTTACTACTGACCAGTCAATATGTCGCATTATAGGTTTGCTGAGACTCAGAGAAACGAAACAAAACAAAAGCAACCAACACCTGAATTCCACATATCGGCTCCTTTTTGCACTAGTATCACACGGCCATATGCACATTTGTGTATTTGCATGCTTTTCATCCTCCATATCTTTTCTGACTTTGTTTGGGGTTGGTTGCAGTGTGACAAAGTAGCGAAATGTTAATGCTTTTCTCTTATGTATTCCTCAAACTGAACAGTCATTTGTCCTCTCCGTTAGCTACAGCTAGAGATTAACACAGTGCTACACTCTGTGTAAAGACTTTCAAGTAAAGTTTAGATTTTCAAATGTAAACAGTTATGTAATTGCCACATAGACAACCTCAGAGTTTTTTGTGCTCACCCCCTGGGGGAGTTTAACATGTTATGCCTGGTTGCTAATACATCCTTCCTTTAATTATACAATCAAGTAAAAGAGACCTCTGGGAGGTTTTTTTTAAACTGTGTGCACTCTAACACTTAGTTTACTTCCTTCCTACATAAAAAATGTGCAAAGATGAAGCAGAAAACTTAAAAACTTGCAACTCCCATGCTATATACAAGGATGGAGTACATAAAATATAAAATATGCATGAATTCATCATTTATACACAGTCCATGAATGTAAGCCACAGAACGTACATGAATAGGCCAAACAGGTAAGAAACAGGTTGGGTCTTATAAATTTTTTTCCTGTTGCAGTTTCCTGCCAGTTCACCACATTGTTTAATGCAACCAACAAATTCACAGAGAATGCTTTGACTTATGGGTTTGTCACAGAACACGAAACTTCTTTCAAACAAATAAAAAGTTGGAAAAGCATTATTTCTGACCTCAACATAAAGGCTGATTTAAACCTACAGTATGAGCTCCAGCAGGTAATATTTAACAGAACAAGGAACAAGGCAATTTTTCTATTATTGATTCTGCACATTTAGATACACATTTTTAGCTACAGAAGGGCAACAGCTTTCCTTTACTGGTATGCACAACAGAGCTGTGCCATAAATCATAGCCAACCTTCAATATGGACACAAGAAGCAGAGTTCTGAATGTAAATCAAGCATACTCGCTTAATGCACGAAGTGTTTTCAAGACTCAGTGATGTTTTATAAAGTGATAAAATGCAGACATAGAAATGTGCATTTCTTACTCTGTGATTACCTTGTTATAAGTAAATTTCTATATAAATAAAGCTCTGTTATTTATTCATTATTTTGTGAAGTAACTATAGCAAACCATTAATGATACAACCTGAAGTTACAGAATAATAATTGAATGATTGATGGAGCTTGAAAATCAATGTTAATACAGTGAGTAAATTTTACCCATTGGCGGTTTAAGGTATACAGCAATCCCCGAACAAATGAGTTCACATGACAGTGACACAATGACAATAAATTATTTGCATTTTAATGCATTAGTAAAAGAATGAAAATAATTATGATCCATGCCAATCCAGTAAGTGTAGCCAGTGATTTAAGTAGGGGCAATTTAAAAATAAAGTCTTATGTGTATTCTCTGAGCAAGTCCTTGTTTGACTTTTTCCTCCAATTACATTTGTTTGAGTTAAATCAGGTCACTGTGTTTCATTCGTGACACATTAGAATAATTAGTAATAATATGAGTGAAATGTTTAGTATGATTGCAGACAAAGTCATGCTTCACTTTCTGAGTCCCTAATCAAAAACCTTTCGGGCCTGTTATTCGAGACTGAAAGGCATATTTAGTTCTTTCCTATCACTTACGTAATTATTTTTTATCTATATTCTTTTTTCATGGAAGTTCACAAAGTTAATGTGACTGAATCCCCATATAACTGTCATTGACATTCTCTATAATGAAAAGCCACTGTTACATAAAACTGATTACCTGCTGTGTAAAATTGCCAATTTTTATAGACTTCCCAAAGGCAATTAAACTGATAAAAACTGTTCTTAAATTTGAACTTTAATTTTTAAATCTTTTTACAATACAATTCACAATTAGCCACTAAGCTATACGTTCAATTTAACTTGTTTAATTTTTTTAACCTTCAAAATACACTCACGGCATTAGGTGCACTGTGCTAGTACCGGGTTAAACCTTATTTTGCCTTGAGAACTGACTCAAATTTTTTGTGGCATAGATTCAACAAGGTGGCATCAAACAGTTGCTGCAGATTTGTCAGCTGCACAGCACCGGTGTGAATATCACGTTCCAACACATCCCAAAGACGCTCTATTGGACTGAGACTGTGGTGACTGTGAAGACCATCTGAGTACATCGTCATGTTCAAGAAACCAATATGAGATGATTTGAGGTTTTCAATGTGGCAGTTATCCTGCTGGAAGCAGCCATCAGAAGATGGGTACACTGTGGTCATAAAGGGCTGGGCATGGTCAGCAATAACACTCAGGTAGGTTGTAGCATTTAAACGATGTTCAACTGCCACTAAAGGGCCCCAAGTGAGCCAAGAAAATATCCCCCACACTATTACACCACCAGCAGCAACTACCCGAATTGCTGATACAAGCCAGGATGGATCCATTCTTTCATGTTACTTATGGCCTATTCTGACACTTTTGTCTAAATGTTGCAGTAGAAATGGAGACTCATCAGACCAGGCAATGTTTTTCTAGTCTTCTAGATTTTGGTGTGCTCCGCTTTCCTGTTCTTACCTGTTTAGAGTGGTGTTTGTGCTACTGTATCCCATCTGTTGCTCTTTTGCAAACCTTGGTTGTAAGGAGTGGTTATTTGAGTAACTGTTGCCTTTGTATCAGCTCAAACCAGTCTGGCCAATCTCCTTTGACCTTGGGCATTAACAGAGCGTTTTCACTCAGAGACTTTCCCCCTACTGGATATTTTAATTTTTTGACCATCCCTGGAGATGGTTGTGTGGGAAAATCTCAGTAGATCACGAGTTTCTGAAATACTCAGGCCAGCCAGTCTGGCACCAAGAACCATACCACATTCAAAGTCACTTATATCACTTTTCTTCTTAATTGTGATGCTAGGTTTGAAATTCTATGGGTCATCATGTCCACATGCCTAAATGCATTGGAGTGCTGCCATGATACTGGCTGATTAGATACATGCAGCTGAACAGTCGTTCCTAATGATTTGGGGATGATTGTTGATATTTCCTATTAATATTACAAAATAGACTGATGGAAATAATTGTAAGGTACAGGAAGCATTACATACTGTACATGTAGTAACTTTGCCACCAGCTACAGTCAGTTCATTACTGGTCATTGCGGTTGTGGCTGTACCATAAGTAATTAGCTCACAACCTATTTGATGAAAGAGGAAATTGCCCTTTTTTTCCTGCCTCTAGTTAATTAGTAAAATTGATAAATTAGGTGCTGAACCAAATTGCAGTCCAAAAGCTATCACATTAGGAACAAATTAAGGCTGAGAAAGCAGGACATTGGGATGCATGGATTTTTTTTGTTCCATTTTATCAGAAAAAATGTGCATTTACAATCCCATCGTAAGAAATTTTTACACATGAATAAGCCACTCTCCCAAATGGATGCTGAATAAACACCAATTTATTCTGAAAACCACAGCAAAACAAATGTA